>NC_064291.1:56465177-57065177 GCF_019186545.1 Solanum stenotomum
TAATAATAATAATAATAATAATAATAATAATAATTCAATATGGGCAATTTGGAAATTGTATAAAAGAATTAAGGGCAAAAAGGTAATATACTTGGTCAACATAAAAGTGCTTTTAAGTTAAAAAAAAAAAAGCTCCCCCCCTATCTTTTAGCTTTTGGCTTAAAATAAGTCATTTTTGACTTAAAATAAGTCATTTTGATAATTGCCAAACACTCTAATAAGTCAAAAACTGGCTTTTAAGCCAGTTTGACCAGCTTAAAAGCCCATCCAAACAGGCTCTTAGTCTTAATAACATAAGCATAAATTATACATTAATGATTGTAAAAATAAATATCAGGATCTGTAACATAAGCAATAGTGTCAGTGAACCACTCAACATGAGCAAAATATACAAATATTTAATTGTGAAGAAGAAGAAGAAGAAGAGGAGGAGGAGGTTCAGAAGTTTCGTTGTGTTAAAATGAGAGGAAATCTCTCTATTTATAGATAACAACTGGTAGTGTGAACAAATGTTTATTGTGCCTTATTAGAAAGGTTATAACTATTTGGAAAAGGTGCAACCCTTCGGAAAGGTCACAACCTTTCATAAAAGTCATAACTTTTCATAAAAGTCGCAACTCTTCATTAAAGTCGCAACTTTTCATAAAAGTCACAACTCTTCATTAAAGTCACAACTTTTCATTAAAGTCGCAACTTTTCATAAAAGTTGCAACTTTTTATGAAAGGGAAGGCTAATAAATAAATAAGTTAAAAGGAAATTCTGGTTTGTGGTGGCGCCACGTAGGCGGGCCTAAGGTTCTCTTTATATATATATATATGATCTTTTTATCATATTGATATGCAAAAAATTAGAATTTATATTATTTTTCGTATAGTTTTTGAATATCTAAAAATTTTGGTTAAAAGATTGAATTAATGTAATCTAATTTAACTTTGAAAATTAGTCAAATTGACTTTCAAAAAGTGCAAAAAAAAATTAAAAGTAGACAGAAGGAGTAATTTCGTACTATAAACCCTAATAAATTATTTTTCTCTTCTACATAATATTTTTTCAAGATCCCAAATATAATTTGACAAATTTCTGCACAATTCCTATATCATGGTTGTTATATTTTTCTTGTTTAAGGGTTAAATTCAAATTAAATATCAATACTATAGTCTATATGATTGGTACAAACGAGACAAATAAAATAGCTTGTATTTGTCATCGAGAGATCATGAGATGGTTAATAGAGTTTAAAATTGAGATTTGTAAATTAAGAATCTTTTGATAGGAAGCGCTTAACTTCTCATATGATAATCAAAATTATGAAAATATTCCTTGGTATAAATTTTGATATTATTTAATATTTTATTTGGTTGCATTTTCAATATTTTGAATAACAATTTCGATATAATATTGTATTGAAGCTTCAATATAATTTATACCATATTCAATGATTGATAGCAACTTAAAATTAGCAAAACCTAGATAAAACAAGTAAAATTGTAAAATAATACTATGTATATATATAATATTATTAATCCATTATTTTTTTTATATCATGCCTTGTAACCATTTTTTTGTGGACCAAACAATCCCTAGTTATCTTATTACTTGGCGTGAATAAAAACTGTCAAAATGGTGAATTTCAAAGACTCAATAATTAGAAAAAGGACATTGTACTTCAAAGACAACAATGTTTCATATATCCTAATATCCACAAAGATTTGTTTCTAGTAAACTTTTGAAACCAAAGTAAAGTAAAGAAAGGAAAATAATTAAAGGGCAAAAACACAGATCTTGTCAAATAGTATATGGAGTGGAGTGAGGACCAATTCATATACTTGCCATTGATAATAAAATGATAAATATTTTTTTCATTCTTATTTTAAATTATTGAATTCGAGTTTTGAGTATGAAGTTATCTCAGGAAGGACATCACCTCCCATATGAAATTTTTTCGATCATTTGGACTTTTTGAGTTTTGGTCTTATTTTATGTTGGTCTTAACTCTTTAATTTATCTCCGTCGTAGTAAATATTTTTCGTTTTGATTTGACATGTAATTTAAGAACGTAAAAAAGTATATTGAATCTCATTATCTTAATCTAAAGATACATATAATATATCAAAATGTACTTTAATATGTAGTTTTAAACATGTTAGTTATTACATAAAAAATTGAAATTAAAGAGTTGTTACAAGAAAAAGGAATGAAAAGTTCTATTTGAACATATTAAAAAGGAATATAAGACAAATAGATTGAAACGGATAGAGTAATCATCAAGGGCGTAGGCACATGTAAGTGTCGTCGGAAAAAATACTGTATATACAAGTAAAATGATACATAAAGTGATTAAATAACATATTTTGGACACCCTTGATGTAATATGTTGTTATAGTCCAGTGGTTTCAGATGCCTTTAATGGTTTTAAACACCTTGAATGAGCTAGTGCTCACGTGTTCGAGCATTTGTTGTGCAATTTCTGGACAACCTTCCTGAAAGAAGAGCATTTGTTGTGCAATTTATGAATACCCTTCTTGAAATTTCTGGCTTCGCCACTGGTAATCATTTCATGGGGCATAAAACTTATATTTTAGTATCATAATATTTTTAAAAAAATTCTCGAACACAACTTTAATTTCTAAAAAAACATATGCTACATTAGATAAACATTCGATTGCTAAAGAATAAAAAGTAAAGACCGGTCCATTTAACGGGTACAACATGCAATTTTATAAAAAATTTAATAAAAATTTCAAAATTTAATCAAGATTGATACGAATTTCAAATACTTCCTAAAAAAAAAGACAGAGAAAAGTCAGGACCAAGTCCCTCAAGAAGAAGCCACAATCAAAACTACTTTTGACTAAAAAAAGATCTTCAAACAAACAGCTAACAAGCCTCCATCGCTCTCTCTTTGGCTTCGTCAAAGCAACTTTTATTATCGAAAACGATTTATCAACCACACTTATAACTAAAAAAAGTAAAAAAAAAAAAACAGTATCGTTTAACAGATTTTACCAAATAAAACGACATCATTTTTATTTTGCAAGTATTATTAATGGTCCCCTTGTTTATTTGAATATTATTGTTATTTATGACTTTATAATATAATCTGAAAAAAGCAAGAAATTGTCGAGAAACGGGTCACCATTTATTCTCTCTCCCTCCAATTCCAAACCTTCCCTTTTCTCTTTCTTGGGAAAATCAAATTCTGCAACTTTTTTTTTTTTAGAAACAAGAAATTGTTAGCTTTTTTTTGCTTTTTTACTTCTGTATTGTGAAGTTTATTTCACACTTTTTCTTTTGTTGTGTTTCTTTAGTACCTTAAAAGTGTTAAAGTTATCATCTTTGTCATTTTTACTTATTTTGGTTTAGTCCAAGAACCCATTTTTTTCATTTGGGTGTTTTCTTTTTTCACTTTGGTGTCTGTATTTGGAGTGTAATAGTAATAAAGTTGTCTTCTTTGCATTATTTTTCCTAAAATTTGTCAAGTTCAAGAACCCATTTTGGTCTTTGCATTGAGTTTTGATCTGGGAATTTTGTGTTGTTTTTCTTGTTTGTGATAAAGTTGTTGTCTTTTTGCTATTTCTGCTTAAGTTTTTCAAGTTCAAGACTAGATTTTGCTCTTTGAATTGGTATCTGGGGTTTGTTTTTTCTTCCTTTTTCACTTGGAGAAACTTGAAAATGGCGGAAGGTTCTTCAAATGTTCGATTGGTTCGTTGTCCTAAGTGTGGAAATCTTCTACCTGAGCTTCATGACTTTTCTGTTTACCAGTGTGGTGGTTGTGGTACTGTTCTTAGAGGTAATATTCTCTCTATTGGTCTATTACTCCTCTATACCTTATGTTGAACCTAGTAAAATCTTAAAAAGAAGTTTAAATTATGTGAGTGGAATTTAGTATGGTGTCTATAGTGGCGTAGCCAGGATTTTCACAGGGTAGTCAAAGGGGATTCGACAACTAACTATATATATATGTAAATGAATATCTTGATCATTGTATACTCCTTTCGTTTCAATTTGTTTGTTTGGTTTGACATGACATGACACGTAGTTTAAGAAAAAACTAAAGATAAGTAACAACAACATACCCTATATAGTTCCACAAAGTGGGGACCGGGGAGGGCAGAGTGTAAGCAAATCTTACCCTTACCTTGAAGGTAGAGAGACTCCATTGGAAACTAAAGATATGTAAAATGTACCAAAATGCATTTTAATCTTGTGGTCTTAATCATGCCCTGTTGAAAGTTTGAATTGAAGAGTTGTCAAAAAAGGAAAGGAAAGAGACATAATTTTTGAAAGGGACTAAAAAGGAAAGTAAGACAAACAAATTGAAACAGAGGGAAGTACAATGTAATTTTAGAACCCCATCCGGTATTCTAGCTTTGGTAATGGGTGTTTAAGTGGCGGATGATGACATAGGTTGGGCTTTCATATAGCCTACACGAACTTGTGTGAGACTGAAGCGTATGTTGTTGTTTGAACAGACAAGATCTTATGTTCTAAGTCTCACCTTCACTACAACAACATCCACGACACAACCCCGAACAAGATCGGTTATATGAATCCTTACTTCTTCATTTAAGCTCATTTCATAACATCATTAAGTTCTAAGTCTTTCACTGATTCACCAAAAAAAAATATTTCAACTTGCTAGTTAGGTCTAAGAAAAAACCCAGGCGTCCACGTGAGGGGCCGAATTGAAGATGAGGAAGTAAAAAGGTGCCATTTCTAACGGTTCAAGCTTTTAGATGAGGGTTTTCACATAGTAATTGAATACTTTTTTCCTTTGCAATTGTTTCTTTGGTATTCCCATGTTCAGGACAGCAGAACTTTTGTAATATTTCAAATAGATTGTAGTATAAGTTTAGAACTGAGTCTTGGTTTTAAGATTCTAAAGTTCTGTTTTTGCTTGTTATTATGATGGTGCAGCGAAAAATAAGGGGATTTTGGACGATGGCTTGTCTGAGGTATCAGATGGTGAAAAGATTAGAGCAGTTCCTGATAGAGGCGATGTTGCTATGAATGTAGATACTGTTTCTGATTTTGATGAGGAACATAGTGAGTTTCAACAAGGTAGGACAGAAGGGAGAAGTCAAAATGGAAGAATGGTATCACGTCGTCAGGTCATTTCAGCATCCGATGATAAGGAAGTTCCGGATGATTTTGATAAAGCCAGAGAGGGTAAACCAAGTTTAGTTAGTTCGAGGGTAGATAGGTTTAGAAGAGAGAACTATTATGATTATGATGAATGTGGTACTTCTAAAGGCAAGAAGGATAATAGTGTTGGGGTGGATAATTATTGGGGAAAGATTAATACTGTTGAATCTGTCGGTCTCAGTGTTAGAAATGAGCTTAAGACGGTACGGCCTTCGTCACTAGGTTCAGGACCACCTATGGACAGTCGGTACATGGAAAAATCTTATGCAAATGGTTCAAATGCAACAAGGCAAGGGAAGTTCAGCGCTTCTCCATATCCTAAGGAAGGGCCTTTAGAAAATGACATGGGTTCTTACTATGGCTCTGTTAACCATAGGAGGTACAATGGTGGTTTGGACGGGGTAGCTGGAGTCGCAGACTTGGAGAGCAATAGAGCAGAGCTTTTAAGGAAGATTAATGAATTAAAGGACCAACTTAGCCGAACTTGTGATGTTACTGAGAAACCTAAGGATAGGGTTCCTGTTGATGGAAGGATGGCTTCAACATCCGTTGATCCTTCTAGCAGGTATGATGTGCATAACCAGGGGTCTTATGGTGCTAACAGACATCCCCTAGGTCCATCTAAGAATGTTCGAGAGCGTCCATACACATATGGACATCAAGGGAATGTTCCTTATAAGGGTGCACATGGTTCAACGATGCCAGACTCTTATCCTTCAGACAGCTTTTCACATGAATTTCTTGGATATGGAATGGAATATCGCCAGCAAATGCACAGAAAGCCTCCCCATCAGATGCCATATCATCATTTCCCCCCAACATATCCTGAACATTATCCTGGGCATCACAATGATAACTTCTTCATACCACATCCACATGAAACCCTTTTCCACCAATCTGCATGCTCTTGTTCACATTGCTCGAACCAAAATTATCAAATTCCTCCAGTGATTCAACCATCTGGTTTTGTCAGCCGAAGATCACGAAATGGCCCTGCTAATCCCATTCTACATCACCACATGAACTCTGTGGGTTATGGTCCAGGGGGTTATACATCTGAAGGCTCCTCTGCCCTTAATAAGAATTATCATGAAGGGCGGCGACTTACAAGAAGTTCTAGTGACCTGGAGTCAGAAAATGGTGGTCTTGGTCATCGGCGTTATCCTAGAAAAGTGGTTGTTGCTCATAGAGTTGGACGTGTATATCAACCTATAGCAGGTGGTGCCCCTTTCATTACGTGCTGTGGCTGCTTTGAGCTGCTGAAGATTCCTAAGAAATTAATGATAACAGGAAAGAATGAGAAGAGAATGAGATGTGGATCCTGTTCGGCCATAATTCTATTTGAACTTGGTAGCAAAGAGTCGGGTGTTTCCTTTTCTACACAAGTGAAACAACTGTCTGCTGAGTTTGCTCCTGGTACCAGTGATGTGCCAAATGAGAATCTTCAAAATACTAATGGTTGTTTGATAAATGATGAGATGACTCCTTGGTCTGATGATTATGATAATTCTAACTACCATTTCACCGATACTAAGCTACAGTCACCTTCCAGGAGTCAGAAATCAAATTCCACTGAACTCGAGAAGAGGTATAGTGCTCTTTCTTCACCATCTAGTCATTCTGAAGATGAATTAAGCCCGGAGAGTGCGATTGTTAGACATGATCTTGCTCACCGTGCTGAAATGCCCCTAGAAGATGATCCTATACTGCTCCTAGATTCTTCTCAAAACGACCATGCTTATAGTATTTCTCCCAAAGATGTGGTAGAAAAAATCAGGAAGGAGGACATGAAGGAACACACTGATCAAGAGAGGACCATACTTGATAGAAGTACCTCTAGGCAGAATTCCATTAAAGATGTATCGATGGCAGTGGAAATGGATGTCTCGACGAATGAATTTGTACATAGTGGTGTATCTGTGGAATCAAATCAATCAAGCAAAGAGGAAAATTTATCAAAAAGCTATAAAGGAGGTCAGTCCTTCATGGGCTTTATAAAAAGGAGCCTTGGAGAATTATCAAGATCTCATCAAAGTTCAGAGAATGGAAGATCAAATGTGTTTGTAAATGGCAGAGCAATACCAGATCGTGTTGTTAGGAAGGCGGAGAAGTTAGCTGGGACCATTCAGCCAGGAGATTACTGGTAAGTACATCTGTATTGAGAAGACAAAGGATATTACTTCCTCCATTTCATTTGTTTGTCTTACTTTCCTTTTTAGTCCGTTTGAAAAAGAATGCCTCTTTCCTTTTTTGGCAACTCTTTAATTCCATCTTTCATGTGGCATGTTTAAGAGACCACAAAATTAAAAGACATTTAGGTACATTGTACATATCTTTTGCTGAAGACCATAACATTCAAAAGTCTTTTATTTTCTTAAACTTCGTGTTAAGTCAAAACTAGACAAACAAATTGAAACGGAGTGAGTATGTGATATAGTAGTTTAAAAAATGCATATTAGTTCAGCCTTTTCTTGATTGCTTTCTCATAATCCTGGATGCTAGTAACTGCTGAGAAGAAACTCATTCTGTTCACTTCGTCCTTGTGGTGAAATTTACATTGTGATGCTTTCTTGTGGATGCGATTTTGCTTTTTTAATATGATGACAGCCTTAAATTATCTGAAATTTGACTTCAAACTTTGTTTAAATGATGAACCAGGTATGACTACCGTGCTGGCTTTTGGGGAGTGATGGGCCATCCCTGCCTTGGCGTCATTCTGGTATGATTCAATTCATTCAATACTGTCTGATATATATAACATATCTCTTGGAAGAATTTTGGTGGATTACCAAATTGATGAAGTATTACAATTTGCTTGCAGCCAAATATTGAAGAATTTAATTATCCAATCCCAAACGATTGTGCTGCTGGGAACACAGGGATCTACGTGAATGGACGCGAGCTCCATCAGAAAGATTTAGATCTTCTTGCAAGCAGAGGTCTCCCTATAACGAAAAATAAGTCTTATTTCGTTGAGATTTCAGGAAGTGTTATTGATGAACACACTGGTGAAGAACTTGAAGGCCTTGGCAAACTTGCCCCAACGTGAGTTTCCTATTCGATTAAAAGCTAAAGTTCACATTTTTCTGAAGGCATAACCTTGTTAGAACACAGTTACGAATTTCTGAAGCTAAGGATATGAATTTATGCATGTAACATTAGAGGAAGTCAGGAACACTATTAGATTTAGGTGGATTAAAGTAACGGATAATACATAAACAAACACTAAAACTTGGCCTTAGCTGACAAATAAGCACTCCAACTTTGAGAGTGCACACATCTGGAAACTAAACACTCCAACTCGTTCAGTGTGTCTCGTTGGAGTGTTCAGACAATACAATGGATACGAGTTGAGGTGTCTAGATGTACATACTCAAAATTGGAGTGCTTACTAGCAAGTTGAGGTCACGTTTAACTGTATGTTCATGAATTATTTTTGAACTGATATGTCACCATCTGAATTCCTGAGATTCCGGGATGTAAATATTCCATTTACCATCACTTGACCACCCGCGAAGTAAAAAAAATGATGGATGATAATATGTTTGCATGTTATCTTTCAATGAGGAAATTGTATAGTTTCAATGGGATGCTTTTCTTATAACCTAATCTGACGTTACACTGGTTTTTGTTATCGCTAACAGGGTTGAAAGAGTAAAGCATGGATTCGGTATGAAAGTCCCAAAAGCATTTGCAGAGCAACTATGTTAGTTGAAGGCACTTCAGTTTCTTCTTTGGTATGTAAACCTGAAGTGAATCAGATATGAAGTCTGTGTAAACTAAAATCTGCAGAATTTTGTAAAAAAGAAAGTAATCTTATTTGGTGACAAAACTTAGATCATTTAGTTATTTATTGATTTATCTTCTTTAATGTAGCCTTTCACCAATTGGATCACACACTGTTCACTTCTGGTTTGTGTTATATATAAGTAGAATGCTTACAAACTTCTTGATGGAACAACATCAAAGAGAGAATTGTGGATTTTGCTTCTCACATATATTCTTTTGTTTATTGTTTTAAGTAACTTTAATCTGCATATTTTACTCTCTACTGATCATACATAAGACTAATTTCTTGAAAGTTCTTTCCACCCTATGTTGCTCGGATGCTTCAAAAATCATAATGTTTACGCGTGGTGTTGGATCTTTCAAAGCATTTTTTTGAGGATTTGTCATACGTGCTGCAACATTTCCGAAGAGTCTAAGCAACATAAGCTAAAACACTAATTTATTTAATCAAATCAATAAGAGAAAGGTGTTAAACTATGTCAGTGCATTATTATCATACATTAGTTTACCTTTTTCTGAAAGTTTAGTAATACGAAAAGGTGTTAATTATGCCTTATCAGCAAAGTCACAACCCTTCATAAAAATCACAATACATCGGAAAAGTGACAAAATCTTTGGAAAAATCACAATTTTTCGAAAAAGTCACAATCCTTTGGAAATGTCACAACTCACAACTTACAACTCATCAAAAAAGTCACTACCCTTCAAAAAAAGTTACAATCTTTTAGAAAAGTCAATATCTTTTGAAAAAGTCACTACCCTTCCGTGTGAAAATGTGTCTGCTTTTAATATAATATAAATAATTAATTAAATATAAAATATAGAAAATAAACTAAGAAAGTTCATACTTTTAATAATAATAAAATAAATAATAATCTTATTTCTATTATATAGAAGAGTGAAGTGGTAGGACGACCAAGGGTAAAAATGTAATTTCATTCTAACAAAAATGTATTAAGAAAGATGGTAAATAATTCTAGAAACATCTTTTTATATATTAAGTGAATTATGATCAAGGGTAAAAATGTAATTTCACACTAACAAAAATCTACCAAGAATGATATCAAGAAAATTAAATAGTACTTGAAACATCTTTTGTTATTGTTATTACCATTAACTTATTTTCGTTATTACTTCACTCTCTTTTCTTTTGTGAGTTATTGTAATATCTTTTCATTACTCTATTTTACTATTACTTTAATTTAATGCTTAATATTTTTTTCTATTCATTATGCTTATCAAAAATGCCTACTTTAATATAAAAATTCATTATGAATTAATTATTTTCACCTTTATTTGGCTCTAATTAATATACTTGAAAAGAAAAAATGTGATAAAAATTAATAATATGTAGGACGATCAAGGGTAAAAATGTAATTTCATTCTAACAAAAATCTATTAAAAAGATAGTAAATAATTTTAGAAACATCTTTTTATATATTAAGTGAATTATGATCAAGGATAAAAATGTAATTTCACGCTAACAAAAATCTACCTAGAATGATATCAAGAAAATTAAATAGTTCTAAATATTACACACTTCAGTATAGATCTCTTATTAGGAAGACCAATAACACAGTTTTTTCAACATTAAGAACTTCATTTTTCATCTATTCCCTAATGGCCCTACTTTTGTAAAACAATTATAAGACAAAAGTAAAATTCACTATTTCTTAGTGAAAACATCACTTCTGGAACTTGTCCATATAACAAATTTTCAACAAAATTCAATTGATCCACATTTTTCAAACATTCTAATGAATATGATAATGAACCAGTTAATATGTTAAATCCAATATCAATCACAATTGCAATTCTCAAAAGGCGTAATTCATAAGGAATGCAATCAGTGAGCAAGCTCTTCAAGAACAAAATTTTCAAAATTTTCGGAGCATGTTATGTCCTTTTCTTTGGTTCATGACTTTAGACTTTTCAATTTCATGGTGTTGCTTTTCTTTCTGGATTGTAATGATACTTTTTGAAGTATGTAATTTACTTGATTTCTCTTTTTATGTATAATCCCAAAATTTCACGTAACATATATGTCATTATATAATTTATTGAGTAATATATATTATTTATTACTATTATTTTATCATCAGTTAAAATCATTTTTAGCAAGTTATATAAATTATTATTTTAACTACCTTATGTTAAATTACCGCAATATATATTATATTAACTTTTGTTAATATTTTTAACATCTCATTATTTGAGGTAAAACATTCATTCATCGGGTATATAAATTACTTTAGAAAAAAATTCTTTCGTTACTATACTAGATTGTTCTCCTAATTTTAATGAATATAAAGACAAAATATAAAGTCATAACTTTTTTTTATCCATTAGCACTTTGTAAATAATGAGATGATTCATTCTAATTTTCATCAAGTAGGCCGTTATTTTTGTTTGTTAAACACCTTTAAAATAAATTTATAAGCGTATTCAAAATTAATCTATGGATGAATCAGTAGACTTTATTGCTTCATATATTTTATGAAAATTGTTAATATATTGAGAATAATTTGAATCTATTCTCTTGAATAATTTTCAAATAAAATAGAAAAAGAATATCATTAAATTAATTATTTAATTCGAATATATATGTTTGACATGATGTTATAATGATCACTAGAGCATCTGATATTTTATTATTATTTTTATCATATTTATTTGGAAATATCATAATAATTTTTTTTGAAAACTAATTAAATTTCTATTATAAATATATATAATATTGTAATATTGGGCTCGTAAATGGGCCTTTCATTATATTGGGCCCGTATCACGGGCCTAAAATTATCTAGTTATATAGAAGAGTGAAGCCAAAGGACGACCAATGACAAAATGGTAATTAATGTATGAGATAGTGGCAAATTATAATTTAGTAGATATAATCAATTTCTTGTTTTGACTTTTATTCCCACACATTCAGCATAGTTCTAGAAGCTCCCATTACCTCTTTTAGATAGTTTCCAGAATAGTCCCAAGTTGGCAAATCAATTTCCAATTTCTTAGACTTCCCCATATTTATGGATAAACTCATAGTTAAATCATTACTATTATTTTTCTTCGATTTACAACTTCCACTCTTTCGGTACTCTTCATCTTCTCAAGCTCGTATTGCAATTTCAGATTTGTTTTCTTATCAATTACTTCCAGTTTTTTTCTATGTATATATATATTTTGAATTTGGTGTTACTTTGAGTTTAGTTTTCTATATATTAGTGTATTGAACTGAGAAGTTTGATGAGTAAATATTTGTTTACTCCTCCTTATATCATTTATTTACTGATTTAACAAGTTAAAATTTTCAAGTAAATTGGTGCATGGGTAAATTTTTATGCCTCCACTCTCTTACCAGTATCTAAATCAATTACGAAAAATTTTCTAAAAAAAAAGCCCAATGTCTCTTTTATATCGTCACTACAAAAAATATATGTTTACCAAAAAGGGTGTTGACGAGGAGTTGAATTCTCCGATAAATGAGCACATCTGTGAATTTACTTTATGCAAACAATGACTTTTCTTAGTTTTCTATGACTCCTTATTTTATGCTCCTTTTGTTTTTGTTTTTGTCTCAATTTAAATTGAATCATTAAAATTAAAATAATTTTTTTTAATCAATGTTTCTTTATATTTCTTTTGAATTGTTAATTATTTTGATTTATATTATTTTTACTTATTTAGCTTAAAGCATTTGTTTCTGAATTCACAATTAAAATTTAGAAGTTTGATGTTATGTTTTGACGTTATTATACGTGTGAAAAAAATCATTTCCTAATTTTTTGTAGACAAAATTTGATTATCCGTTTCTAGAGCCATTTTACATCACATATATACATACTTATAACCTTTCTTTTTTGTTTTACTTCTTTACTCCCATTTGCAGACTGTGGCGTATCGTAGTCATGGAATATGATGATCAATCTGCTTATTGCATTATTAGAGGTAATACTTACATGTCGTGTTATCGTTTTCTCTTGGGATATCTCCATGCTTTTTGTGGTTTTAATTTTTGTCTTGAATTTGATTTTCTTGTTGTGGTTGCTATGAATATTTGTTGCACTATAATTTTTTCGATAATTATGTAAATATAAGGCATTCTCAAAAAAAAAAACATGTAAATAAGGACCGGTCCATTAATGGTTTTCTAAATAGCACAAAGATACCAAATAACTAAACAATTGATGCTACACCTATAACATTATCTAAATGTTATGATTATTTTTTAGGTCAATTTATTGCATTCACGACGACTTCTGTCATCGTGTTTCATAGGATATGATTAAAGGATGCTTTGTTAGACGGTTAGATATCATGTCATTTGATTGGCTTACGATGAATAAGATTATTTTATTTCCTTCTTTTATTGTGCTACAAGATTTTTCATAAGCGAATTAAACTTAGCATATTGATTTTGTACAAGTATCTTTGATAGTAAATCATATGTTAAATGTCACGACCCGATTTATCAAGTCATGATGGCACCTACTATAACCCACCAGCAGGTAAGCCAACCCGTAACCCGGAACAACAAGTAATGGGTCTGAGGGTAGAAATTAAAGAAGAATAGGCAAATAATAATATAAACAGGCGGAAGCAAACCAAAAACATATATACAAATAAAGATCCCTCCCACAACCTGGAAGTCACTAGTACAGAGCTACTACAAAATGAGTACAAGTCCCAAAAGTGGACCACAGATACTGACTGTCTCGAAAGGAAGAAGACAAGTCTATATATACAGATGGAGACTGAAATAGTACAAAACGCCGTGTGCTCACCCCCGTCTCCGGATAAGTCTACTCCAAGCTCGATCAACGCTGGCTACTAGTGCTCGGACCTGCATCACAAAATAGATGCAGAGCGTAGCATGAGTACCAAAGCAACCGGTACCCAGTAGGCATCATCGGCCGACTGAGCAAGATAAGCAAAAGTAAACTGAAATGCGAATAAAGGGTCACATCAAGTGCAAAGAGTAGTAAATGGGGGGTATGTACACGAGCGTACAGGCAACAAAGACAAGCAATCTAACTAACTCCGCCGGGCTCCTATAAACCCGACGGGTACGCTCGTGCACAATAAAAGAAACCACCTGCACGGACCCCCATAAGCCCGGCAGATGGACTGACAGTTGAAGTAAAATAATGGAGCTAGAAGGTCTATCACAATATTACCAATTTCCGGACTTGTAACTGAACCATTCCCAATCATATTCCAAGATCTCATTACGTCCCGGACTTTAACCGGAATCTCTCCAACCTCCAAAACCTCAACCTGCAGATGAGAGTAATCAAGACTAAACTGAAGCTTTAGTGAGGAATTGGGAATACACCACGTGCAAGCTGGACCACGGACTCGAACCGGGTACTATAGCTAATGAGTCAACCTATATGGGCTGGACCACGGACTCGAACCGGGTGCTGTAGCCAAAGGTCGGGCACGGGTGGGCTGGACCACGGACTCGAACCGGGTGCTGTAGCCAAAATCAGATCACAGGTAAGCTGGACCACGGACTCGAACCGGGTACTGTAGCTAAGCCTGGACATAAATGAGCTGGACCACGGACTCTAACCGGGTACTGTAGCTGAAACCAGATCACAGGTAAGCTGGACCACGGACTCGAACCGGGTACTGTAGCTAAGCCTGGACATAAATGAGCTGGACCACGGACTCTAACCGGGTACTGTAGCTGAAACCAGATCACAGGTAAGCTGGACCACGGACTCGAACCGGGTACTGTAGCTAAGCCTGGACATAAATGAGCTGGACCACGGACTCTAACCGGGTACTGTAGCTGAAACCAGATCACAGGTAAGCTGGACCACGGACTCGAACCGGGTACTGTAGCTAAGCCTGGACATAAATGAGCTGGACCACGGACTCTAACCGGGTACTGTAGCTGAAACCAGATCACAGGTAAGCTGGACCACGGACTCGAACCGGGTACTGTAGCTAAGCCTGGACATAAATGAGCTGGACCACGGACTCTAACCGGGTACTGTAGCTGAAACCAGATCACAGGTAAGCTGGACCACGGACTCGAACCGGGTACTGTAGCTAAGCCTGGAAAAAGTAAGCTGGACCACGGACTCTAACCGGGTACTGTAGCTAAGAATCAATATCCAACCATCCGTCGCGGGAAATATCACCAAACCGATTACCATAAATAATCCTTTTAGTCCGACCCTCATATACCCCAAATCGCCGAGGAAGTATCCAATAATGAGTAAGCTAGACCACGGACTTTAACCGGGTATTTGTAGCCGATATAAAAGCAGGGCATTATGGATACAAGGTCATAAGCTGAGTTACCGACTATCAGACTCAAGTCTGCTATATCAGTCTACAAGGAGCTAACCGTCCGAAACGACGTCGGAAAAAGTTCTACTGCCCAACGACATCCGAAATCTCGCAAGTCTATGGCAACACTAGTCTAAGCCTAGACTAAGGCCAAACATACTTCAAATCAATATTATCATATACACCACCAGATATGGCTATTCAATAATATCAAGAGACATGCTGT
The DNA here is from genome assembly GCF_019186545.1 of Solanum stenotomum. Classification (NCBI taxonomy): domain Eukaryota; kingdom Viridiplantae; phylum Streptophyta; class Magnoliopsida; order Solanales; family Solanaceae; genus Solanum; species Solanum stenotomum. Next base: position 56,480,645 of record NC_064291.1, read on the forward strand.
CATAATCCAACACTTTCCCGAAATAAGGTCTAAGGCAGGAATTATAGAAATTTAGCATGCTCGACACCCGAACCCCTCCATACTCAAGCAAATCAATAAACAATTGCCTAAACATGCTCAATCTCACGAGAGAAAACCATAGCCTACCTGAAAGCCGATCACGCGTGCTCCAACTCACGGTACCGGATCTTTTCCTCTCCGAACGGTCTCCAAATGCTTCCCCACTAACAAAAGGTTAATCACCTCGTCATTACGAATATATTGACACTAAAATTATATTTTTCGGAGACGGACCCAAAATCGGGTCTAAAACGGGATTGTGGGGCCCACACTTAGAATCTCAAAATCGAATCCGTGGAAACGTCCCAACTACCTTACTAAACTAATATCCCAAAATTTTAGCACAAACAGATGCCCACAACACCGCAAATCAGCCACAATAATTAAAAAGGACAGCCCTTTCATCATCAATTTCCGGAAAAACGAGACCCTTTCAACCCAAACAGATTATACCACGACGATCCTTGCGAAAAACTCTACAAGTTAGCCACAAGAATGACTCAAAACGGACTTACGATGATCAAGATCTCACATTTCAAAAATTCAACAACAAAACATCCGAAAATCACACTGGCAGTGGCTAAAAATTGATTTCTTACCTCAACGAAGCCTCCCCTCGCGTTTTCGAGATCACCGCTAGATTCCCCTCGAAATTCTCTTGAAGTTTGCCTTTTGAATCACTTAATTTGGATTAAAAATGAAGGAGCAATCTCAATTTGAAGTTGAACAAAAATTTGGACGAAATTCGTTCTTAAAAATCTGGAAATTTCCACCTCTGCCACGTGTCGTCACGTGGCTCTGCCACGTCACCGCCGCGTCAAAATTTTACAACCCTCCAAACTTAAATTTCGATGTTTCGGACTCGTTCGGAGTCGGAAAAATACAAACCTTATATGGAATCTGATTGGAAATGATATTTCGGACTCAATGGTGAAGGCGGAATTTCCATTTGGAGCTCGCTTCGACGAAAAGTGGGTCCCACACCCAGTATCATTTGAGCCAGATTCCACAATTGCTATCTAAAGTCTCGGGAAGTGAACAAAGGGTCGTTCTAGACCAAAATCGATCTTCCGAAGCTAACCTAGCTGTCAGAATTTTCATCTGAGCACGTCTTCCAAGAAGGTTGACCAAAGTCAACTTTTCAAGTCATTACATTAAAAGTAGGATACAAGTAGCTTATCGAGGTTATAATTGCTAATGAAACTTTATCAGCATCATTGCTAATGGAACTCTTCAAGGATGTAGTGTAATGCCGGACCAAACAACCTATCTTTAAAGCTTTTATGTATTTTAGAGAAAATACTCTAGCAATATTGGCATAGCTTCTAGCATTGTTATTGCACAACAACAAAATCCATAAAAAGTTACTTAGAGAATAGGGTCCATGCTCAAAAATTGAAGAAAAATTTATGAAAAAAGTGATTGTCAATGATTTGTAGTTCATCAAAGCTCTTCTATAGCTATCAACAAATATGAGAAGGTAGGATGGTTGAGCAAGAAGTTGCCTCTTATAATTTTACCATTTAAAGAAGGGAAAAAGGATAAATATACCCCCGAACTATCGAAAATAGTATACAAATACCCTTCGTTATACTATTGAGACACTAGAGCCCCTACCGTCCAAAAAGTGGTGCATCTATGCCCTTCTCTCTAACAGAAAGACACGTGTCATCATCCTATGCATCTACCCTTATTATTCACCAATTTTTAAACCCACAACCCGAATTAAAAAGACCTACCCAAATAACCCCCTAACCCACCCATTAAAAAGATCATCTCCTAAAAAAAGAACGGGAAAAAAACCCTTTTAACACTGGAGTCCCAACCAATTACCACCACACTCCTCCGTCAACTCCGTCGACAACCACCCTCTCTTCCTTTTTAGATCAAGTTCACACTTGTTGTTGCATGTAAACTTTCAATGTCGCCGACTTAATAATTTCCTTCAAGATTCAATAGAAACAAGTCAATGGAAGGATCCATTTCTAAGTAAACATACGTTTGGACATGGATCCATATAATGAGTATTTTAAAAAATGAATTAGTTTGATAAATAAATATTTTAGTGTTCAAAATTTTGAAAAAAAAGAAACTCTGCACAATATTCTGAAAAGGGTTAAAATGTCTTTTTTTGGTGTGAATTTGTACCGTTCTACGACATCGGAGTATGATAGTCACCGTTAACGGCGGAGCAAGAAGCAGAGGGAAGAACTTGATGTTAAGGTGATTCCGGTGGATACATTTAAAAGTCGTTCTTCTCCACCTGAACCTTTATTGTCGAAAAAACCTCCGATGAGCTCATGGAAGGCACCTCAGGCGAATTAGAAAAAGAGAAGATCCTTTCAGACAAGGTTGAAATGCAGAGTAATGAAGTTGAACACAACGAAAAACAAGAGCCTCAACCACCGTCACCTCATATGCCGTCGTCGCTACTAACGGAGCTATCACCTCCGGTGGAACAACCTCAGGAGCTTCAACGGAGAAAGAGTGGCACGAAGGAATTAGCCACCTCCGCCTCCTATGACGCCGTTCAAAATGGGGGAGATGAATTTTGTTCCCTCCGATGATTTCATTAGGATAAGGATCGCGCAGCTCGCCGGACCTTGAAGATGTTGACGTTGACAATGTGGTTTAGGGGTTATTTGGGTGGGTCTTTTTAATTCGGGTTGTGGGTTTAGAATTTGGTGAATAATAAGGGTAGATGCATAGGATGACGACACGTGTCCTTTCGTTAAAGAGAAGGGCATAAATGCTCCACTTTTTTAACGGCAGGGGCTCTAGTGTCTCAATAGTATAATGAAGGGTATTTGTATACTATTTTCGATAGTTCGGGGTATATATGTCCTTTTTCCCTTTAAAGAATATCCTTCTTTTTGGATTGCCTGAATACTCAGTTTGTTGCACTCATGCTCAAGCCCAGATTGGAATAATCAAGAAGTTAAGACACTCACTCAAAGCTTACTCTAACTTTTATTCCAACACAAATGGTTAACATATCTTCTAAAAGCATTGGATGTTTATCTCTATTCTTCCATCAACAAAGACACACCATATTTTCATAAATTTAGAAATATTTAAAATTTCGAAAGACTTGTCTTTGATTTTTCTCTATCTTCACATCTACGTATTGCAAATTCAGGTTATGTTTTTCTCAAATTTTCCCTAATGTTCTTTCGGTACTCTTAATTTTTTAGTTCAATGGGTTAAATTCACGCCTACTGTCATTATTCTTCTTCCAAAATCTCTCTTCAATGTTAAATTAGGCAAAGATCAGAGTTGCAGCAGCTATGTTGAAGATCTTGCACTTTTTGAAATCTTCATTATAGTAATACTTTTTGTTGAATAAGTGATATTTATAATTCATGTTACAATACAATGAAGAATGAAAAATAAACATTAGTTACTACAGTACCTCTCTTTTTACGGAGTAATATAAATGTGGGGCTTATAGAATTGGTATAATAACTTGGGAGAGAGGAGCCATAGGTTCATCTAATAAAAAATTTCTTGTAATTGAGATCAAACTTTTTAATTATGTGTTCGAAGAGAGGGGTCAAGTCAACAATGAATATTTATGAAGAATGTGGTACGAGCTTTTATAAGTTTGCTCATTTGAAGTAATATATACAAAGTCATTGAGTCGAAGTGTCTTGCGTGTGCTTGTTGTTGTTGTATATCTCTTGCCTATCTCTATTACTTGTGTTGTTAACATGCCAGTTACTTAGCTAAACGTAAACCTTCATATTTTCTGATTTATTGTTTTTGTGTGCATATAACACTCATGAATTTACATAGGTGTAACACATTGAACGATGAAGGGGGAGCTCCTATCAAAAGTGAGCCTCAATCACACCTTTTAATCTTGGTGGTTTGAGACTCTCCGTGGTTCCCTTCCTCCTCAAATACAAATATAACTTTTCCTTTTGTTTATTAACATACAAGCACTTTGGTCTAGGTCCTCCATGGATTAGAACATTTTAAAAATATTTTACTCTTGATATTTTGCATAAACATAGGCCATTTGTATGTCATGTAGATAACTGCCAGTCAAACTACCTTAAATAAGATCACTTGACAAGACGTCTCTTGTAGCACCAAGAGAAGTTGTTTGAGTGTTCACATAGAGAGTTTCCACCAACATATATATTGTGTGAAATATATGGATCCAAGCAATATAAGAAAAATATTAAGTGGGATAAAAACGAGTATACTTTTTTTGAGTCAATTATACAGAAATGAAGGGATTAATTATACCACCCCCGATACAAATATCATGTTCAATCAAGCACCATAATATATCTTGTGGTTAATCTTAGTGAAATTACCTTATCAACTGTGAGTCCATCTGTTTTCTGGATTCTATGCTAAATTTTCATCACTCATTTTCTTCCTTTGGATTTTCATTAATGTTTATTCTTTATGTTGTACATTATTTTATAATCAACTCAACTTGTCAATAATATAGACCACATATGGTGTGGAAGAATATAATCAACTCAACTTGTCAAACAAAACTTTCCTTTTTTCCAGAAGTATTCTACTGCGTGCAATGACTGAGCTTGAGGAAGTTTTACATTCATGATTGACTAATTTTAGCTTTAATCATTCCTGGACTACACTAACGTAGCCACTAATCTTACTTGTTATTTGTGACTCCTAGAGTTACTGTAATTCCCATTTTGCTACATATGAGTGATTTTTGATATAATGGTATTTCATATTTACACTTTGGATTAAGTACTTTATAAAATTGTACTATTTTTACCTATATTGTTCATTTGTTAATTGCAACATTGTAAATCTACAGGACGTTAATATTATCATGAGATTTTCTCTCCGAGTTAATACATTAAGATTGAGGACAGTAAAACAAGGTTGATTTATCATGATTACCGTGAAGTGTATTTGATAATATTGATTTATCATGATTATCGTGAAGTGTATTCAGTAACTGTGATGTGGTATAATTTTCTAAAAGTATGTTTTTTTGTTGATTTTAATATAAATTATTCATAAAAAATTTCAAAAGCTATAAAGGAACATGCTATATTGTCGCAATAGTGATTTGAAGAGTAATACCAACTCTCTGAGTATATCTACGTTTTAGATATAAGGAACGTGCTATGTCAATTGTCACAATAGTGTTTGAAGATTTTGTACTTGAAAGAAAACAACAATGTGGTTCTAGGATTATGGAACTACAGTTCGCTGTTTTTTGTAGTACTTTCATATGACTCTCAATCGGACTCTGTGATTTCCTTTGTTCATGAAAATGGTGTAAACATTTATAGTAAAATGATACATTTGGTTGGTTGATCATGTGGCATAGAATAATGGGTTGGAAATGAGCAACTAAGTAATATGCTTGGATTAAAGTTTGTAATTGCATTAAAGAAAAGCACAGCGAAATAATATAGACAACTCAATTCTATATAAATCTGGGTATATGTTTATCACGGTTTATCATGGAATTGTGCTTTGTATTTATGATATTATGGTTATTACTATAATAACAAGAAGAAAGAAGAAGCAGAAGAAAAAAAAAAGAAATTCAGTGTAATTTACATGGAGGAGTTTCAAAAAGTGCAATGATATGTAAGGATTTTCAGCAAGGAATTTAAAATATGGAGGAGTAACATACAAAATGTCAGATATAATTTTGATTATGTATACAATATACATAATATAATTTACCTAGATCTCTAAGAAAACTTTACTTCTTTCTGAAAAAAGGTATAAAAGGGTTGTTTTTGCTATACCCTTGACTCGGGAAATAATGAATGCATGTGATATTTAGTGTTTATTCTAATTTCTAAATTATTTATTGTTCTTTGAGAGTCTTAATCACATGCAAATGCATGAGACACATTCGACATTACTTATATTAAAACTAATTTTTGTTGGGCCCATGCATAGCACGGGCAACACTAATCTAGTATAATAAATAATTAGTAATCCTAAATTGTCTAGGAGACGAATTTTATATTTGTTACGTTTCTTTAGTTTACCATAAATAAAAATAAATATTTCCTAATCAAAATCAAACTATGTTTTTCCTATTTATAATTAAACTGGGTTCGAAACTTCTATAAATACATGGGCTACTCTCACCCTAACACAACAATAACATATCCAGTACGAAATCAAAGCATGGCTTCCGTACCATCGTCCCAAGATATGTTAATTTCTTCTTTCCTTGATATCGCCGTCGATCAAACCGTCGATACTGCCCGGGAATTTCTTCAAGCAACAAATTGGAATCTGGAGGAAGCAATTCAACGTTTTTTCTCCGGAAACAACAATGGAGGAGGAGGAGCAGAAGCAGAAGCAGAAGCAGCAGCAGAATCGTTCAATTATTCGCCATTAATCGAAGAAAATCCAACACTCTGGGAATCGGACGATGTACGTCTGCCATTACCGGTAAGACGGGAAGTTCTTTACGATGAAAATTCAGGACTATACGAAGATGAGAGAAAACAAATCTCGTCTTCTACTTTTGACTCATATGACAATAATACCCTTTCTGTTCTGTTTCGTCCTCCTTATGAATTGTTATACAATGGACCATTTGATCACGCGAAAGAAGCTGGCGCAAAGCGGAACAGATGGCTTTTAGTGAATGTGCAATCCAGGAGTGAATTCGCCTCAGACACGCTTAATCGAGATACCTGGGCTAATGATATCGTTGCTCAGATGATCGAAAACAACTTCGTGTTTTGGCAAGAGGGAGACCATACAGAGGAAGGGCGAAAAGTTTGTACTTGCTATAAATTAGATTCCAGGCCTGTGATATTAGTGATTGATCCTATAACAGGTCAAAAAATGCGCTCCTGGAACGGAATGGTTCAGCCTGAGACGTTGCTTGAAGATGCTATGACTTTTATTGATCGTACTCCGTCAGAGTATCATTCAGATCTACTCGGAAAACAATTGGAAAGATTAACTCATCTCGATAGAATTGAAGAAGGTACTGAGGAAAAGGAAAAGGAGATTACTAGTAAAGAAGAAAATGATCAAAATGAGTTGTTGATGAATACGAATACGATTTATCTTCCACTGCCTGAAGAACCTAATCGGAGTTTGATCTGTGACAAAAATTTGGTCTGTAGAATCGCGATTCGTCTTCCTGATGGACGTAGAATTCAGAGGAATTTCATGAAAACTGATCCGATTAAGTTGTTATGGTCTTTTTGTTCAACTCAATTTGAAGAAGCAAAAACAAAGGCATTTCGATTCAGACAAGCAATGCCAGGGCCAACTAAGTTTTGGGCAAGTAATTTTTGGACTTGTGATAGTAACTTAACTTTTGAGGAGTCGGGTTTAGACAATTCTGTTATTGCACTAGTAATGATATAGATTTTTATTTTTACACATAGGAAGTCGAAGTAGCGCATGTTACAACTATTTCTTTGTTGTTTTTTTGAATTGATTGAATTATTAGCTTTTTTTTTTCTTCGAATATAATATATATATATATATATATTTTTTTTTATTATTATTAATTTTTTTTTCTTTGTTTATATTATTGTTTTTACGACGATGAACAAACTTACTACTAGTAATAAAAGACGATAGGGGATTATATTTGATTTGTTTTGATCCTACTTGTAAATAGAAAACAAATCTATATGTATTATACTATAGAACCAAAAGAACCAAATTCTACGTTTGAAAGGTGTTAGGTTACTATAGAATCAAATTATACATTTTAAAAGTGCTAGATTATTAGAGAATACTATATTATTCCTCTTATGGTGTATCGTAGATTAGACTTTGCTTTTTCGCTTCCGAAGCTATAACATATCAGCAACAATGCTAGCTCGAAAAGGGCAGAAAGAACTTACGTTAGGTTGTAACTTGAGGGTGAGAGTTAGACTTTGCTTTTTCGCTTCCGAAGCTATAACATATCAGCAGCAATGCTAGCTCGGAAAGGGCAGAAAGAACTTACGTTAGGTTGTAACTTGAGGGTGAGAGGAAGGAGCTCTCTTTCAAGTGCCTCTTTTGTTGGGCTCGGCAGCTCCAATTGCAGGCTAGATTCAGATCCCCATGTTCAACATGAGGAATGGCTGGCGGAGCATCATAATTTTCTTTATGTTAAAGTACCACGTGATTATAAAAAACTATTGCTACATACAAAATATCAACATTTATTACTCTTACAATCCTTTTTTTCACTCTTTCAGGATTAAAAATATAATAAAATTTAATTAGATCGAAAATCATTTAAATTAACATTAAATGCTCATTGCTAACTCGAAACTTGTACGTGAGACATGGTTTTTATGTTACAATCTGGGGTTTTTTTTCTTCATTAATTAGCTATTTTCACTGGCTTGATATGGTAAAATTTAATAATAGTTTGTTATGTACAAAATTTGCAAACATGCCAAAAATGAGCACTCGTGTATACTCAATTATCATTTTCTTTAGTTGGTAAATTAATGTATCAACTAAACAATTATACTACCACATTAGGTCAGGGGCATAAAACTATATTATATAAAAGACAAAAAAGTATATCTGTCAATGATAATAATGTAACCCCATATTTTTGAGCCTTCATATCGAAGAAAACAGAACCAATCACCCAAAATGGCACATCATTAAATGCAAATATTTTTTTGATTTTTCTAGCCGATGTATGAAGGATCGTGCACGGTAGGATTCATTTATGGGTAGCATTTTTAATAGGATGCAAATATATATTTATTTCCTCTTATTTTTTCATTTTCTAGTGACTTAAATTGATAATTTTAGGATCGAAGATGGAGGATATTTAGCATCTGAGCGGTTCCTTTTATCTAGATGTAAATACGTCGTTGTAAGCTTGTTTTTATTGGTTATCCCATGATTGAAAACATCAACTTTCAACCTGATGAGTTTTCATAATTTGATTTTTTTTTATTTATGTAGGTAATTTTAATTAATCGAGAATAAATTTTAGATTTGATAGAGAACTTCTTAAAATGACATAAAATAAGTGGAATCTCATACAAACAGTGAGGGGGTGGTTAATCAGTGCTTAGAGAACTACCTGAAATGCTAAAAGAATTGACTTACCTTCCAGCTTTCATTAGGACTTTCCTTCTCTAAAGAGATTTCCCCTTCTAGTAGCAATTCCTACATTATTATCAATAACAATTATATATATGTATGATGATATTAATTAAACTTAAATAAAAAAGTAAATTTTATATAATTGATCCAACTTATTTGAAACTAAGACATTATTGTTCTTGTATTTTATTATTAACGAGTAACGACAATAAGATTGGAATTGATACCCTACCTAATTCAAATTTAATTAAATTCTTTTATATAAAGTTTTTCTTGTTGTTATTCAGAAGATCCAATAATGTATATATTATTAGGCATCTCGAGGCAATTATACATCCTACAAGGCAATTTTAATTGGTCATAAAAATCATTATTTTATGTATTTGTTTTCTTATGAATTTAGATGTAAAGAGTCCTAATGGTCATATAAAGAAATATTCCTATATCATCTGAATTAGCTTTTTGAGGTTAAATTAAGTTTAATTCTTAAAATTCATAATATGATATCAAAACAAGATTTTCTTTTAAAGAAAATAAAAAAAAATGATGAAACTCAAAGATAACGTAACTCAAAAAGAAAAACGCAAAAGATGATCAATGAAAAATTAAATGATGAAATAGTCGAGAATGATGAAATAGCCAACCGACTGAACTATTATTCTCAACATTACTAAATATGGCTTGGACACTTTTTGGGAATACTTTTTATAATTTTTAAATCTGTTTTAGATCTAGAATATATGTATACAAAAAATAAAAATAAAACTTGGTGATAAGGAACACAAATTAAAATATTCTCTTGTTTCTTCTCTGTCTGTGAATGTCCAACTTCAAACCAAAATTCAATTGTTTAACATTTCTTCATCATGTGCTTTTGTAATCTGCTACTTGTCACTCCATACACTCAAGATTTGTCGGTTACTTCAACTTGTATTTAATACTGTATAATCATCAATACCTGTTTTTTCACTTAACAGGTTGATACCCTTTTGAAATATTTAGCTAAAGATTACATTTTTATGAATTTTCATTGAAGATCTTTGGCTATACTGATAGAGAAGAGCTAAAGAAGAAGTGGGTATGCTGAAAAAAATGATATTTCATTGGAAATCTTGGTGGAAATCTGTTTACAAGCAAAATCACTTTGTTTTGAAGTTGGGTTTTTCGATTCTCCTTGTGGGTCTTGCTTTTAGGCTTTTATTTTCAAGATCTGATGTGATTTCTGGAGTTCAAGAAACCCCTTTTGTTCAAAAGACTCTATTTTCACCGCCTCCTGTTTCTTTCAGTTTGCCTGAGATTGCAGATCAGAATGGTCCTGAAGGTATTTGAGCTTTTTCCCAATTCTTGGATTTGTAGTTTAGAGTATGTAATGTATTTGAATGTGATTAGGGAAGGTAAATGCTTAATGATCATTTATTGTTCTTAAGGAAGAAGAGTTGCATGATTGAGAAATGTGAAAATTTATGTACTTTTGGATCTGTTATAGTTATAATGTTTATGTTTATATTTCTTATATATCCATTATACAAATGAGTAGTGTGTGTTCTGTATTCATTGAGCTATGATCATGGAGCCTCTATTTTTTCCCCATCCTTTTAGTGGTTTCTGGATTATCTTGTCCTTGATTTTAGTGTCTCCTTGGCTTTGGTTATTGTATTATTTGTTATTGCTACTCTTATCTTCTCCATTTGTTTTCAGTATGGATTCTTCACTACTATGTTTGCTTTACATGCTGTACTTTTTAATATGCTTTACTTGAGCCGAGGGTCTATCTGAAATGGTCTCTAAGGTTACGTAGACACCACACTCCCTAGCGCCACTTGTGGGATTATAGTGGGTATGTTGTTGGTGCATTTAGTGATTCTGGTTCTTAGGAGTGCAGTTTATTAGCTTTAATTTTTGTGACTTGAGTAAGTTAAAATGTGCAACTAATGGATGCCTTATTATTGGTTTTGTATTTCATTTGGTAGGGAACCTGGGTGGTTTCCTTGTGGGGGACTTGAAATGATTGAAATTGTTACAAGTGTTGAAGTTGACAGGGTACATAGTACTACACTTTGTTTGATTCGCGTAGCTTGCACCACGTCATAGTAGGTTATAGATTTGTTGGCTGGTTCTTTAGTTGTTTCCCCTTTATAGTATGTCTTATTTTGGAATATCAAGTTTGTTATCTCTGTCGTCACATGGTGCCGTTTGTTTCCTTGGCTGTGCTATAGAGCAAGCAGGGATGTGTAATCTTTTCATTGGAGATTGGATTCCTGATCCAGCTGGTCCTGTTTACACAAATGAGACATGCAAATTTATTGAAGACCATCAGAATTGTATGAAGAACGGCCGACCAGATAACGGTTATCTTTACTGGAGGTGGAATCCACGAAATTGCAAGCTGCCTCGGTTTAATCCACTCAAGTTTCTTCAATTTATGAGAAATAAAACATGGGCATTAATTGGTGATTCAATATCAAGGAACCATGTCCAATCATTTCTTTGCGTACTCTCAAAGGTAACAAGTTACAATCATTGTCAATAGCTCTAAATTGTTTGTGTAAGTTTTGGTTGTTCTTTTGCCATGTTTCCACCATGCTTTTGCATTGGCATTGATCAAGTAACAAAATGATTGTTTTGATCGTCATTGCTTGGATTATCCTTTTCCTTCAAGGCATGATACATTCTGCTCGCTTGTCTTGAATAAGTTAGCGCTTAAATTTTTGCCTAGGACATTTGTGGTTATCCAATTGGTACAAATTAATGAAATGAGGATTATGATGTTCCATTCCCATGTTTGGTATCCTTGATTATGTTCGCTCCGTGCCACCGAAAATGAACCGTCCAACTTGTGTTGTTGAAGAATGTGATGGAGAAAAGTTTGTCCAGAAGTAAAAATGAACTGATACAGCTTTCTATAGTAGTAAAAAAAATGAATCGGAGCTTTCTATTTTGGTTGTTCTTTTGCCATGTTTCCACCATGATTTTGCATTGGCATTGATCAAGTAACAAAATGATTGTTTTGATCGTCATTGCTTGGATTATCTTTTTCCTTCAAGGCATGATACATTCTGCTCGCTTATCTTGAATAAGTTAGCGCTTAAATTTTTGCCTAGGACATTTTTGGTTATCCAATTGGTACAAATTAATGAAACGAGGATTATGATGTTCCATTCCCATGTTTGGTATCCTCGATTATGTTCGCTTCGTGCCACCGAAAATGAACCGTCCAACTTGTGTTGTTTAAGAATGTGATGGAGAAAAGTTTGTCCAGAAGTAAAAATGAACTGATACAGCTTTCTATAGTAATAAAAAAAATGCATCGGAGCTTTCTATTTTTATTTTTTTTTAAAAGTGGGCAGCATTTGGGGCAGCCCAAGAAGAAAAGTCAGTCAATTTGGAATGGATGTAGTATTTGTTTTGAATCTCGTGAAATTAGGTGTTTCAAACATTAAAGTGCAAGTGTGTAACTTTATATTGCATTGAAGCTGTTACTGGGAGATAGTGTGAGTGTTATCTGTTGAATATTTTAAATCACCATTATAATATTGCCGGAGTATTTCCCTCAGTAAGAACAGTCATCGTACTTTCTGAAGAGATGTTTGCTGGTTTCTTTCAACTTAATTTTTAGTTGAAGCCTAAAAATCTTCTTCGGTGTTCATGTTTGTTCTTGCTTCCCACCATTTTTGTCTCTGCTAGGAAATATTTGTAACCGGTTAATTATTGAGCTATCAAGTTTGGTTAGCTTTACTTGGGGTACCGAAAGCCAACTAGTTTCATGGTAGCAGGTTTCAGCACACACTTATTGAAGACCTTATATTAGAGTAGTTGTAGTAAGGAGCCTCCTGTGTAAAGTGTAAGATGTTAGTATCATCTTGGATTTGTCAGAAAATTAGACTGCTTATATGAAGGTTTGATAAATAAAAGTCAGTTTAGCACAGAAACTATAGTGTTATATAACTAAGGTATCTATTAACTTTTCGATCTTGGATGTGACCTTCGGCCGTAATGGATGGTTCACTCATGCTGGTCAACCAGTGAGCCTAGAAATTGCTTGCAAATATTTCTAGTCAACAACAACAAACCCTGTGTAGTCTCACAAGTGGGGTATGGGGAAGGTAGGATGTACCCAGATCCTATCCCTTTCTTTGTGGAGCACAGAGGTTGTTTCCAATAGACCCTCGGCTCAAAAAAGAAGTTTTCGAAGCAAGGAAGTGATTTGTAGGGTATAATCACTCAATTGTTGCTAGACACTGAGTGATTATGAGATACTAGTCATCTGTCTTTTGTAATTTCTTGTATAACCCACAGCAAGATTTGATGCTACTATTTGAAAGTTCTGATTTTTTGAACTGATCGCTCTTCTAATTGTATGTTTGTGCTGTTGTTTTTCTTAAAAATCTGTAGCTATAGGTTTCTTCTTGAGTCAGCTTGTTGATTGTTAAATGATGCTATTTCAGGTAGAGGAAGCTGTTGAAGTATACCATGACAAGGAGTACCGATCCAGGAGATGGTTATTCCCCTCGTACAACTTCACCGTTTCAGTAATTTGGTCCCCCTTTCTGGCAAAGGCAGATATATTTGAAGACTACAATGGAGTTTCCACAGCTGAGATTGAACTTCATATCGACAAACTTGATACGAGTTGGACAGATCAGTTTAAGGATTTTGACTATATGATATTTGCTAGTGGTGAGTGGTATGTCAAAACTGCAATCTACTATGAAAACAATACAGTATTGGGCTGTCACTACTGTCCCAAAAAGAACTTTACGGAGCTTGGTTTCAACTTTGCGTACCGTAAAGTTCTTGGTAATGTTTTCAACTACATCCTCTCATCAAATCACAAAGGCATGATCTTTTTCAGGACCGCGACACCAGACCATTTCGAAAATGGTGAGTGGTTTAGCGGAGGAAATTGTAAAAGAACAAAACCAGTGAAGGAAGGTAATTTCAGTTTGAGTGAGGTCAACAAAATTCTACATGAAATTGAGTTGGAGGAAATCGGAAAGGCTACAGCTAAAGCTTCTGAGAAGGGTTTGAATCTAAAACTTTTCGATGTAACTAGCCTTTCATTAATGAGGCCCGATGGGCATCCAGGTCCATACAGGCATTTCCAACCATTTGCAAAAGATAAGAATGCAAAAGTCATCAATGACTGCTTGCATTGGTGTTTGCCTGGACCTATAGACACCTGGAACGATATGCTAATGGAGATGGTGTTGAATGGTCAATGAGATGAACTTGTGAAATGTAAGTTGTTTTCTTGAGAAAAAATCAAGGCTAGCTCACTGGGATGAACATTGCTTGTTTATCTCTACTCTGTGATGTGAATAATAAAGATTTAAGGCACACAACAGGTGCTCCTCGCGACTATGTTCCACGGATGATGCATCAATTTGCCAATATATAGATTTTTTCAATTTGGGAAGTTCATCTTGATTGCAATGTTATTACCTGGTTCTCATATACATGATTTTCCAGGAATCTGTAGTGGGAATTCTTTTTTCTTTCTTTTGGGATTTGGAAATATTTATTTATAGAGTTCTGAATCAAATGAGAATTTGATGTTGGTCAGTCACAAGATTGTGTTGTATGTACACTTTGTACTTATAATAAAAATTTGCAAGTCACAAGTAAGGTAATTTGGTGCAGTTTTTCTCTTATTCTTTGATATTCCACAGTTTGGAATGATTAAACAGAATTATAAGATGATTTCTTTCTATTGGTTCAAATCTTGGTAAACAGAGTTACTCGTGCTTGTGTTGGTTGGGATAGCATGTACTATGTTAAATCGTTTTATGTGGGTAGAAAAAGAATAAGGGAGTTTATAGGCTAGCGTTTGGTCATAAATTTTGAAAATTTATCTTTAATTTTTTTGTTTGACCATGAAGTTGACCAGATTTCGAAAATCTGATCTTCAAATATTTTCAATTGAATGAAGCTAGATTTAAGTTTTCTATTGAATGATGCTTTTAAGATTTTTCCTATTTAAGAGTGTTTAGAAGGATATTAGCAAATCAAATCTAATTCAGCTAACGGTAAAGTTTATTAAATTCTTTACTTTATGAAACTTGGAACCTAAAGTGCACTTTTGAATTTGAAAAAACTAGCCGTTGGGTCTCCATTTTCCTATATAAAGCCCCATTCTTTCACTAAACAATACCATTAAAAAGATTTTGATTTTTTAGGTTAAACCTTTTTTACTTCAAGCCCCCTAAGCCATGGCTACTGTTGCTGAAATGACTCTTCCCTCCGACGCTGTCCCCGCGAAGAAGGGGAAGTCTAGGAAGGTGCTGAAGCAGAAAAAACAGTCGTCGAACGAAGCCAATATACTGGCTGGAACTGTAGTTCAGTCGCCTTCCGTGGTGATGCCTGTGGATGATTCTGCTAAAGAGAATATTGATCCACAATCCCAGAAGAAATCGAACAAGAGGGGGGCGTCAAAGGCGGTGAAGCAGCAGATGGAGCAGAGTTCTTTTGAGAAAGAGTTGCAAGAAATGCAAGAAAAGCTTAAGAAGATGGCACTTGAGAAGGAGCAGACTGAGGAAATGTTGAAGGCTAGAGAGGAAATGCTGAAGCAGAAGGAGGAAGAGCTCGAAGCGCGAGGTAAAGAGCATGAGAAGCTTCAGACTGAACTCAAAAAGCTGCAGAAAATGAAAGAGTTCAAACCAACCTTGGTATGTTTGTTGAATCTCGTCTTTTGATATCATATGCAAATCTAGAATTTGAAGTTTATAGATTTTTGAATTCTAAAAAAAGACAACTTACTTGATTCTCGATAAATTACAACAACTACATACCGTGTAATTCCACTAGTGGGGTCTGGGGAGTGTAGTTAGCTTGGGGAGTTAGAAAGTTTGTTTTTGATAGACCCTTCGCACAAGAAAAGTCATATCAAAGTAGATCGAAAAAGAAATCAAAGCTATTGAGTTTTTGATAAATTGTTCATATATCTATTAAGTTGAGTGTTCATATATCTATTAAGTTGAGTTTCCGCTAAAGCTACTGGATTCTGCAGAACTTGTTACCGGTTCTCTAGATCTGCCCTGTTTGATTTGATCCTTTTGAAGCATTATTTGTATCAAAGATTACATTTTTATCATTTGGGGATTGAGATGCCGTAGATTTGTATATTTCATTCGTTCTTGTTTGTATGTTCTTTCTACAATTTGCGTACATTTTACCCTCCTTAGACCACCCCTGCAGTGGGGGATTACACTGGTCAATGGTTATGTTGTCGTTTGTAACTAGTTTGTTTCAAAGCTGACATTTTTAATTTCCAATTTTCATTAGAACTTCCCTATTGTGCAATCGCTGAGAGACAAAGAGGAAAAGAAAGAGAAGAAAAAGGTGGATCCTTCAAAGAAAAGGCCGGTTCCGCCATATCTATTGTGGTGCAAAGACCAATGGAATGAGGTAAAATATGAAGAAGGGTTCATCAATCTCAACTGAAATGTTCTTTTTAGTATTATTGGTTTCTAAATGGGGATTGGGTTATTTCAGGTGAAAAAAGCTAATCCAAATGCTGAGTTCAAGGAGATGGCCAATTTATTGGGTGCTAAGTGGAAAACAATAAGTGCAGAAGAGAAAAAGCTTTATGAGGAAAAATACCAAGCTGAGAAAGAAGTATACTTGAAAATCGTTGGAATGGAGAAGCGCGAACATGAAGCGATGAGACTCTTGGATGACGAGCAGAAACAAAAGACAGCTATGGAGTTACTTGAACAATACATTCAGTTTCAGCAAGAAGCAATAGTGAATGAAAACAAGAAGAAAAAGTAAAATTCACTTTCTCTTGGTCATATTTATTTGGTGCTTGTGAACTTAAAAATCTTATATTCGCCTCGTTAATTCATGTTATATAGGAAAGAAAAGGACCCCTTGAAACCAAAACAACCTTTATCAGCATTTTTCCTGTTTACAAACGAGCGTCAAGCTGCTCTACTTACTGAGAACAACAACAATGTGAAGGAGGTAAAGATTCATGACGAGTTTTGTTGTTTGCAATCTTTCTTAGAATTTCATTAAATTTCTAAATTAGTACTTCCATTTCTAGGTGGCGAAGATTACTGGTGAAGAGTGGAAGAACATGACAGAGCAACAAAAAGCACCCTATGAGGAGGTAATTTTTACTCATATCTTGGAGAATTGAAACCCCTTTGTCTGGATGTTTCTTATTTTAGAAGCTTTATAGACATGTTTTCTTTCGATATATGTAGATGGCAATGAAGAAAAAGGAGAAATATTTGCAAGAAATGGAAGTTTATAAGAAGAAAAAAGACGAAGAAGCTGCTGAACACATGAAGGAAGAGGAGGAATCGATGAAACTCAAGAAGCAAGAAGCACTTCAATTGCTCAAAAAGAAAGAAAAGACAGAAAATTTAATCAAGGTTTGTCTAGCCATTCTTGATACAATTTCTGATTAGGCTTTTACAAAAGTTGAGTTAAGCTGATTGATTGGTTTGTTATGAATGTGACTTCTGGCAGAAAACGAAAGAAAATCGCCAAAAGAAGAAACAAAAGGATGACAATGTGGATCCTAACAAACCAAAGAAGCCTGCTTCGTCATTCTTTCGTTTCAGTAGAGAAGAAAGAAAGAAACTAGTCGAAGAGCGTCCTGGAATTAACAATTCTACCATTAATGCTCTCATTTCACTGAAATGGAAGGTAGAATTCCTTTTTGACACGACTTTCACCATTTCAGTATTTTCTGTATACTACTTTGATATGTTTTCATTGAGTTTGAGGGTCTATCAGTAACAACCTCTGTACTCCCAAGGTAGGTAAGGTTTGAGTACATTTTTACCCTCTCCAGACCCCACTTACGTGGGATTACACTGCATATGTTGTTGTGTGTTCCATGTGACTGTAGGATGCTTCGTGCATCGGATCACACCCTTAACTATAGGCCGAGCTGTGTAATCAGTCATTCATGCTTGGATAAGGGATAGATTGTTTACACTTACACCCCTCACTCCATTGGGGTGCGACCCTTTCCCTTGCCCTGCATGATCGCAGGATGTTTTGTGCACCAGACGGTCTTTTGACGTACATTTACTATTGTTTTGATGTGTAGGAATTGAGTGAAGAAGAAAAACAAGTCTGGAATAACAAAGCAGCTGAAGCGATGGAAGGGTACAAAAAGGAAATGGAAGAATACAACAAAACTGCAGCTGAAAAGCAGAACAAAAACAATTAGAAAATAGGTGCTGCTTAGAACAAGTTCAACTGGTTATGTTGAACATAGAAAATGCCTGCTAGTTAGAGTTGAAAACTTGAAATAGTCATTTGGACACATTTCAATTTTTCTTCATTTCATTTGACTTCTTATGGATGACTTTGGATTTAGTGTGATTGAAATAGCATAAAATCAATTCGTTCAATTCTTACTAAGTTTTATTTTTTTATAAGTTCAAACATTTTAACTAATAAACGTAGTCATGAAGTTATAACTGATATTTTTTATTCGTTCAAATGTTTTTAACTAATGAACGTAGTCATGAAGTATAAATGACATTATATAAATGAAGCAATTATAGAGTATTATTATTATACATTACATATGTATAAATTATATTTTATGGACTAATTTTATCACGCAATTCAAAAATATCTTGTTGTCATTATTGGGGAAGTGCTCCTCTTTTAATGCTCATTCATGTGAAACCGTTGGAAGTTTTTCAACAATTCAATAATGGATGAACCAACAAATAATTTTCGGCAAGGGCGCAAGTTAGGTGGTGGTTGAGTGCCTTAATTATTTTAGTAGAGTAGTAAGAAAAAAAAATAAAAAAAAATTTGCTACTGATANAAAAAATGATTTAGTACGAGGGCAAAATGGTAAATCAACTTTGAAGAAAAGAGCTTCCCACTTTTAATAATATATTATAAACGTAGTCATGAAGTTATAACTGATATTTTTTAATTCGTTCAAATGTTTTTAACTAATGAACGTAGTCATGAAGTATAACTGACATTATATAAATGAAGCAATTATAGAGTATTATTATTATACATACATGTGCATAAATTATATTTTGTGGACTAATTTTATCACGCAATTCAAAAATATCTTGTTGTCATTATTGGGGAAGTGCTCCTCTTTTAATGCTCATTCATGTGAAACCGTTGGAAGTTTTTCAACAATTCAATAATGGATGAACCAACAAATAATTTTCGGCAAGGGCGCAAGTTAGGTGGTGGTTGAGTGCCTTAATTATTTTAGTAGAGTAGTAAGAAAAAAAAATAAAAAAAAATTTGCTACTGATATTGTTTGCTGGTATGTGCACGATTTTAAAACGTATCTTGTTCATGAAATTTTTCTAGACTCAACACATCACTAAATAAACTTAGTTAAAATTCTTACCTACTATCAACATGGCTAAAACATGAGGGGATTTGATACAATTTGTGATGGTCCAATTCGTTAGGGGTATTATCCGCTCCGAATCTAAATTCGTACTGTACTTCAAAACGAATCACTAATGTATAAGATTTACTTATATAATATCATAAAAATGATCACTTCTTTTTAATAAGTTGGACCAGTAAAAATGAACGGAGGAAATAATAGAAAGAATAGGAGAAACGAAGCGTGCAAGATTTTGGTAGAATTGACATCACTTTGGGAACATTACCTTTTAGTTGTGGGATAAAAAGAGTGACGCAATTCTTCTAATATATGGACAAAATATTACTTCATGTAATCATACTGTTTGCCATTTTCATGAGTTTCATCTCACTTGATTAATAATTCTTTATTAATAAAAAGTAAATATGTGGTATCATTCGAATGTAGAGAGTTGACTTCTTGAGAAAATTATGAATTTAGATATAAAAAATTTAAAAAATTTGAAATAAAATTTATATGTATAAAATTAAATAGAAGTATTATAATGAATCATCTAAAAAAATATATTGAAAGACATACAAAAAATTTACCATAAAAAACTTCGTTGGTTCTCAAAATTTGGATGGTGTGCCAAACAATTGAGACGTAGGAAGTATGCAATAAATAATTTATTATATTTTAAAGCATCAAATATATATATAAAACAATGTCTTAAACTAGTACTTTCTTTCTATTAATTTATAATGACATATTTTTTTTAGTTTATTTAAAAAATAATGTCACCTTTCTATAATTAGAAATAACTTCATTTTAATATTTTTCTTTTACAGTGACTTGGTTTATAACACACAAATATTTTTATTTTATTTTATATTACATATTTAAAAGACTTTTTTTCTTTCTCAAACTTTATATGAAGTCGAACAATGCATTGATATAGAGGAAGCACTTCTTTTTTAAATCTTTGCACGGATAATCAAATCGATTTACTATTTATTTATTCTAATAATACAAACATTATCCATGATCATATGCACATTGGTTAGGAGTCACATCGAAATTGTACATAGCACTTACAAGTTACTACAATTGTTGTACTCACGAATCGATATTATTCTATTTCAAATCTTTTTTGATATCTGATACCTCTCAAGGAAAATATCTATTTGATGGGTCAATGTTATATTAAATTTTTTTTATTTAATATATAAAGATAATTTATTCATAGTTCAGTATGTAGTTTTCAAATCTCAAAACTATGTATTTAAAATTCTAACTTCGTATTTTCTGTGTGATAAAATCATAAAGGCCAAACTTGTTTAACTTTAGCAAATTGTTTTAATGAATTGAAAGTTTTTTTATGGAATGAAAATGACATTTTCCTAACTTCGAATCTCTTTACACTTTCAGCCACAATTCTTTCTTTATTTTATTTGCATAATTGTGTTTTTTGGTTGTTCGATAATCGGTTAAAATTACATAACTATTACAATGTAAAAATTAGTTATGAAAAAATTTATATATTATTTTATAAAATTCAGTTATTTAAATATTAATTATTTAATTTTTATACCGCATGAACTAATATAGAAACACCCTCATAATTTATATGAGTTTCTAAATTGTAAAAAAAGAATATCGAATTAGGGTTATAAAGTTTTATACGTAAGAAAATGCTACTAAATATGTTACTAGTATTTAGCTTCTATCTACAAATAAATGACTTAATTCTTATACGCAAGATCACCAATAATGGATTCAGATAAATCCGCTTTAGCCACTTCTAATAAGAACTTTGCAAAAAATATACTTATAAATTAATTTATCGAGCTTATAAGTTTTCTCAAAACTCTCTTATTTTCGTTTATATGTGAAAAGTTGATTTAAAAACTACTATATATGCATTTGCTTTTGAAAATTCAAACTAATGGGGCCCTTAAATAACAAACACAAAATGGAAAGCAAATAAATACATAAATAGATAAATATTTCAACCAATCTTAAAATTGAATTCTCCATCATCAAATATGCCAAAATCCTATAAAACCACGGCGGAGAAATCTCATTTAAATTATTTGACCTGAAATAAATTGAATTAAAATGGGTTAAAATAAAAATCAAAATTCAATCGGTTTGATTTTATTAAATTTTAATCAATTATTTATTTATTTATTTTATAGATTTTGAATATCTAATAAAATTACTTTATTGTTCTAATTTAAGTATCTTACTTTCTCTTTCGGTTATTCCAAAAAATAATGTCTCTTTCTATATTTACTATTTTTTTTCTATTTCAACATCTTACACCATAAATTAAGATCACAATTTAAAGAGTTACACACATCTTTAATCTAACACTATAACATTCAAAAGTCTTAAATCGATCAAAATTAAGATACTTAAAGTAAGGCAAATGCGATATTTTTTTCTTATACAAAACATATTAAATTATTTCAAAAACATAATATTAGGTATATTATGTTACCTTCTTTAGATTCCATTTTTAGGACTATACAAGATTGTTGTATAACATATTAAACAAAATAAATACATCTAAAATATTTTAACATGAAAAATCAATTTAAACTATACTCCATCTGTCCATTTTTAATTGTTATCGTGCGTTTTTCAAAAATTAATTTAACTAATTTTTAAAGTTAAATTAGATTACATTAATTCGATATTTTAAACAAAAAAATAAATATTCAAAAAATACTATAAATTCAAACTTTTTGCATATCATTATGATGAAAAATACATTATAAAATGTTAGTGAAAGTTATTATCGTCTGACTCTAAAAAAAAAAATTATGACAATTAAATATAGACGGAGGTAGTATATCAACCCGATTTTTAATAGACGAAAATAGAGTTATATATAAATCTAAATCTGGGCATTGTACCTTCGTCAACTCCTATAAATGAGGGATTGTTTTGTTCTCTTCTGTAATTTCAATTTCTTCTCGTATATCATTCTTGTATACAACAAGAACGTAAATCACATATGAGTTCATCATAGTTATACAAAAAAATCGTTAATGGGTGTTCCAGAGCCTGTTCGCAATGACCCTTTTCCTGAAAATCGCCGTGAAGACGATGCTGGTGCTGCTTTTGTTCTGGAATCAAAAGGTTAAAAAAAAAATTCAATAAATTTCCGTTTTTTGTAAGCTTAAAATGTCATTTTTTTTTACAGTTTTATAGCTAAAGATTTCATCTTTTTATATAGTATTATAGCTGATTTTGTTGAAGAATTTCGTTTATAGTTGTGGTGTTAAAATGGGCGTTTTTTTTATTTTTGGGAACAGGGGAATGGTGGCATGCTGGATTTCATTTGACGACGGCGATAGTAGGACCAACGGTGCTGACATTGCCGTATGTTTTCAGAGGTTTAGGATGGGCATTGGGGTTTATTTGTTTAACGGTGATGGGGTTGGTTACTTTTTACTCATATTATCTCATGTCTTTGGTTCTTGATCACTGTGAGAAGTCCGGTCGCCGGCATATCAGATTCAGAGAACTTGCTGCTGATGTTTTAGGTAGAAAAACCCCCCACCCCCACCCCCACCCCCAATCCATGAAGAATTGTTCTTCTTTCTCCTACCTGCATAATTTGACCTTTTTATGTGTGTGATGTCATGGTGATCTGCTTATTGTTGTTGTCTAGTTTTACTAGTAGACTTTTTTCTTTTGATAATTATGGTGTTGGGTTAGTACCTTGACTGATTATACGAGATATGTGCTAACTCCCCCAGTACAAGTTTCGGAAGAAATCACTTAGTGTTTTTGACTTTGCTGAGATTTGAACTTGAGAGGTTTTTTCCTTTTTGATAATCATGGTGTTGAGGTTAGTACCTCGACTAATTATATGAGATACGTGCTAATTCCCACCGGCATAAGTTTCGGAGGAAATCATGTATTGTTTTTGACTTTGCTTGAGATTTGAATTTGAGAGCCTTTTTCCTTTTTGATGATCTTGGTGTTGGGGTTAGTACCTTGACTGATTATACGAGATAGGTGCTAACTCCCACCAGCACAAGTGGTGGAAGAAATCACTTGGTGTTTTTTTGACTTTGTTGAGATTTGAACTTGAGACCTTTTGATGCTGATCTAAAGGAAAGGGATTGCTGCCATTTAGATAATTGTATTTACTACTTTTTGGACTGAGATCCAAAAATGGTTTGGTTAGTCTTTCATTTGAAATTACAACTTTTTGCATTTTAAAAATACTTAAAAGCTCTTTTAGAGGAAAAAGTTATTCTGGCATGTGTTAAGAAGAATTGATTCCACCAAAAAAACATAGATTTGCTTTATTGTTGTAGGTGGCCTTTGATGCCTCTAGTGGACCTTCAATGTGAGTGCAATGTTGATGTGACTTTGAAAAGGATATTTGGCATGATTATTTTGACTGTAGCCACCAGGCTTCAATGATTTTGTTAGATTTCTCCTAGGATTAAAAGAAAAAATATATAGTTAGTGTTTTTTGTACCTTTTGAACATAGTGAATTTAGATAATTGGTGTTTGTTGGAGGAGGCTATAAAAATAATGGATGGAATGAATGGCTTAAAGTTCTTTAACTCGTAGCTGTGTTGTCTAAGACAAAAAGCGTTAAAAAAATTTAAAAATATATAATGCAAGAAAAAAGTAACAACTTCGTTGATTTCCTTTACAATAAATATATTTCTTTTGCCAATCATTTTTGTTGTTTAATGCAACTCTATTCAAAATAGAACTTATGAACAATGAGGTGCACCACTTAGTGCCTTGCCTACACTTAAATAACCCTAATTGACGCGAAGCACATATCCTGAGCTTTCAGGGCTTAAGCGTGTCTTAAATGAGCCTTTGACAACACTGCCTCGTAAGAAGAAGTTAAACATTCTGAACCTCATATGAAGAAGTCAATCTACAATGCTAGATGAACATTACATTAATAGTTTTAATATTATTCAACATCTTCTCATCCAATTTAAGCCGGTTTTAGAAGTTTCGCTTACTACTAATATTTTGATTTACTTCCCACATATATTGGTTACATCGTATAATCTATTAGTCATTGAACGGTAAGATATATGAATGATGCCTTATATGTAACAACTCTAACTCAAACTTGAGCATTTTACAACAAGCTTCTTTTAAAACTAAAGGATTTTGTGTTGCACTGATGTAGGTTCTGGCTGGATGTTTTATTTTGTGATATTCATTCAGACAGCAGTTAACACTGGCATTAGCATAGGAGCAATTCTGCTTGCCGGAGAATGCCTTCAGGTACTTGCTTCTGGAACAGCCAGTCGTCATTTTCCAGTTCTTCATTCATGTTAATTGTTAAATAAACTTCTCACCTCAACAAGTTTTCATTTCCAAGATTCACATATATTTGTATTCAGCACTTTTCCTTTCAGTTATCCACTTATCTTTTTCCTCTTTGAGAATCTGACTCGACTAATATGTATGCTTTACAACAAAAACACTAAAGACTTTGGAAGTTCCATGAAAATCCACTAGCAGATTACAATAATATAACATGTATTAGCTGATTACTTGGACTTAGCACATGTCATCATCCATATAGATCATTAGTTTCTAAATGTTAATTGTTACGTATGACATAATACCGTTGAAAGAATAACGTTTTGTCTCTTTAAACTTCTGAAAGAAAAGAAGTTGGGTATCCCTAATAGGCTAATACAATTAACTAATTGTGAATGTGGCATCAGTTTTATCATTGGGATCAAAATATTAAGGTTATGCACAACCTTTCTTGTTTCTGTGCAGAATAAGCCATTAAGATGTATCTTAAGATCGCCTGTCCTTTCCTGTTGCATATACCGAACCAAACTGCCAAATGGTCATGTAGTTTCTCTTATAAATGATTTTACTTCTACAATATGATACTCCCTCCATTTCAATTTGTTTGTCTTACTTTTCTTTTTAGTCAAGATTAAAGGATATTTTGATACATTCTATAGATTTTTAGTTTAAGACCACAAGATTCAAAAGTCTTCTTTACTTTATTAAATTTTGTGCCAAGTCAATACTTGACAAACAAATTGAAACGGAGAGAGTAATTTTTTGGGTAATGGACCTTCATAACATTTCATGTAACAATGTTAAGTTGCGAAGAAATTTCAATAAGCTTAATTGACTTTTTGCATTATAATGGTAGAAGTTGAATAAAATACTAAAGGAATAATAGTTGAAAAGTTAGAGAAAATTTGAATCATCATATCATGATTTAACTCTAATTTGTTAAGAGGATTTTGTTTGCAATAAAGAAGTTAGAGTTGTGTAGAATAACTTGTTTGTAAATTAAGTATGAGAAACATTCAAGGACATCCCAAAATGAAAAAATGAGTTGTACTAGGATTGTGAAAGTACAAATTGGATAGAACTGGAGGCACTTGTCTTTTTGTTTGTAATTTTGCCTGCTTTGAGTTTGACCTGTTAGATCTTTTAGTGATTTTGGTACTCACCGATAAATTGATGGATATTTTGTTAACAAAAGACATGAGTCAATACGAAGGTTATTCAGTTTGTGATATGCTTCAAGGTCTTAAATACTAAAAAATATATAGGATGACAGCACAATTGAAATAGTTACTACGAACTATTGCTATGTTTACATTTTTTTTCAAGTTATTGAACAATTTGTTATTTCTTGTTTGCTTGTACAAGATCATGTACTCCGAACTTTCACCACATGGGCCACTGAAATTGTATCACTTCATTGCAATGGTTACAGTAATAATGATATGTCTCTCTCAATTTCCGTCCTTCCACTCCCTGAGGCACATCAACTTAGCATCGTTGTTTCTGAGCTTGGGCTACACTTTCCTAGTTGTTGGTGCTTGTATTCGTGCTGGTAAGTTCTTATGTTCTTTGTGGTTCAGGTTCTTTTTCATGTCCTTGGAATATTTCTGAATAATTTGGAGAATCGAACACACAAAGTTTCCAATTATCTTCAACCTGCATAAACTTGGTTACTAGAAGAGAAAATCATGCAGTTTTATTATGGACAACAGTGTAAGCCTTATTTCTTTTCTCATTAGCTGTGAACCTTTATAGGTGAGTACAACTGGTTTCCTTTTTTTCAGCTGAGTTAATGGTCAAAAACACACCTAATGTATCTCCTTTTTTTCAAGTTTCATACCTGAACTAGGTGTGTGAGTTTCCAGCCTAAGCTTTCACCAACTATTTATCAAGACACGACTCAACTATCAGTTGTTCCCTAAATATGACCATTGTTCAGGTAGGAAAATGGAACAATTGATAGTTGAGGTGTGTTTTGATAAATAGTTGGTGATAGTTCATGAGGTAGGAAACTCACACACCTGATAGTTCAAGTATGAAAATAAAAAAACCGGGATACTTGAGGTGTGCTTTTCACTCTTTTCAGCCGTGACAATCTTTTTGTAATATGTCATTCTAAGAACACTCTGAAATGAAAGTTCAGAAATCAATATACTTACATTAGCATATATGCATTATGCAGGTACTTCAAAAAATGCACCTCCGAGGGATTACTCCTTAGAAACCTCACACCTATCACGGTTATTTAGCGCTTTCACGTCTATCTCCATTATTGCAGCTATTTTTGGGAATGGAATACTACCAGAAATACAGGTAAATAAATAGTTCCATTCATATTGATTTTCCCAAATTCATGATGTCCAATGGTCTTCACTAGTCCATGATAGATGTCGCAAAATATGTCAAATTGATGTATGTGTGGACAGTCAATAGGTTGTGACGTCATAGAGATGTAAAGTTAATTTGTAGTCAACTAATGCAGGCAACTCTCGCGCCACCAGCAACAGGAAAGATGTTGAAAGGCCTTATGTTGTGCTACTCTGTAATCTTGGTTACTTTCTACTCTGCATCTGTTTCCGGATATTGGGTTTTTGGAAACAAATCCAATTCAAACATTCTAAAGAGCTTAATGCCAGATGAAGGACCTTCCTTGGCACCGACATGGGTATTAGGTCTTGCGATTATCTTTATTCTTCTGCAGCTCTTCGCCATTGGTTTGGTAAGTCACGCATAAGCTACACAAGTAAATGTTTCGCCAGCATGTTGTCATGTACATGGTGGTAACTATTTCAAAATATGGCTCAGGTATATTCTCAAGTTGCTTACGAAATCATGGAAAAGAACTCGGCTGATGCAAACAAGGCTGTGTTCTCTCTTAGAAACCTAATCCCCCGAATAATCCTCAGAACGTTGTACATGACCCTTTGCGGGTTCTTTGCAGCTATGTTGCCATTCTTTGGTGACATTAACGGTGTTGTTGGAGCCATTGGCTTTATACCTCTCGATTTCGTTCTCCCAATGCTACTTTACAACATAACTTTCAAACCAAAGAAATCATCTATTACCTTTTGGGTAAATACTTCTATAATGGTTATATTCTCTTGTGCTGGTCTTCTTGGATCCTTTTCTTGTATAAGAAAATTGGTTCTAGATGCCAATAAATTTAAGCTTTTTAGTAGCGACGTTGTTGATTAACCTCTTTGTTTAGATGACAAATGTATACTATTGTGCTTAGCTATATGTATGAAAGTTGTTGATAGTGAGGTTTCCGACCCCAACTAGCTTGGGATTGAAGCGTAGTTGTTGTTTATATGTATGGAAGTTGTATATCTATCGAATTGCGGGAATATGTATTTCAACAAGTAGTTTTCTGGTCTCTACATCAACATGATATATACCTGTTTGCTTATACATTTCATCAGCTGGAATTCTCTGTCAAAATTGAGAAGAGGATATTAACAAAATGTGATAATTAATCCTTCTTTTATTACTAAGTATATATGGTGCATTATTTATGTGACATTATTAGATCATACAATAATAATGCACTTATGAATTATGATGAATACAAAGTAGCAGATCTGGTGACAGGTACCCTTGGAATAAGTAAAGGTGCGCGAGAAAAAGTTATTTTTTTTGAGTACTTTGAGTAAAGTTAAACGATGTCACATACATTGAGACGAGGAAGGAGTTGTTCATACTTTTTATCTAAGATTATGGAAGTGTCATTAATTGTGATTTGTGACTGTAATATTAACCTGAGGTAATCGTTAACCTAGGCAAAATGAAGACTAGACTTGTTCAAGTTGATTTTTAGAGTTTAATCTCTTATTAATTGTTGTTAACTATAGTAATGAGTCACTGTAAATTAATCATTCAAATCTTGTTTTTGATTGTTCTTATATAAGATGGAAAAGAACATCAAATATATTTTATATCATTTTACTCTAATAAGATATCTAAGTCAAATTTCATTAACTTCATACTCAAATTGGTTAGTTATCAAATTAAAAGAACAACAAAGTTAAAATACTCTATTAATATTAATTCTTGAAGGATTTGAAGCATCAATATTCTTGCCAATTGTAGAAATTTTCCCCCAATTTATCATTTTACTTCAAAGAAAAATAAATTGTTTTCAATAGATTCTCGACTCAAAAATAACAATTATAACCCTTAAAAAATTTAAAAATATGAAAAAGACATTTAAAAATAATAATCTATATCTATATTAATGAAAAATAACATATTTAATGAAATCGTTAAAATGCATATAAACTGATTCAATTACTATTCACTACTATTACGTATAAAAAGAAAATAAATTGCACATAGTCAATGAAGGTGGGGATGTGACTTTTTGGCATGGTATCAAATGGATTTAATTATTAATTAAAGCAAGACAAATATGCATTATTAAAGAGGGCCACGTTTTATTTAATAAAAAAAAATTGTCACAATGCTTTTGGATTATATTAATCAGTCAAAGAACTGTATTTTTAACTTCCAAAGCAAGCAAAGAAAATGGGTCTGTTCCCCAAATTTTGCAAATAGTTTATTTGGTAGGAGTAATAAAATCCAATTTTATGCTCACGTCGTGCATTATTTTATTTTATGAATTGTCACATCCACTTGTCTAATGTGAGTTAATTATTTATCTGTGATTTGTTTTATTTGACAAATCATATACTTAATTTATTAAATTAAATCAACGAGTCATATAATATTTTAATAAAATTAGTGAATGAGTGAAGAAAAAAAGGACTTCTTAATATGAAACCGTAAGGGGTCGTTCGGTAGTGGCATAAAATCCAAGTTATTCATGTATTATTTCTCGTATAGCTTATGAGGCGTTTGGTACGTAAATAGAGAGAAAATAAGTTATTCACATATAAAAATAATATAACGTTTAGAATTTTGCATAATTAATACACATGTATAAGTTATGAGGGAATTTATCTATTATTTTATGCAGACTAAAAGGTGAAATAACTAATACATGAATAATTAAACCTTGCATAACTAATATGCATAAAATAATACATAAATCCACTCTACATTACTAATATCCGCATAACTCTAATTTGCTATCAAACGACCTCTCAGTGGCATCTGACATTATATCTGCCCTAGGATTAGGATGAATGATTGGTATCTTTTTATTTTTAATCAAGATATCTCGAGTTCAAATTTTTGTTAAAACATGAAAGCGTCATCTTCAAAAATGGGTCCGATGCTTTCAATTAGATGCTCTTCATAACAGAAATGATCCACTATGTCATCTAGCTTCTAAAAAAAGTATTGGATTTACTTTTGTTTTTATATGCATAATTGGGGCCTTACTAGATATTAGACAAATTCCAGGTCATCATCATTTTATTCTTTATCTAAGATATTTTATTTCATTTAAGAGAAAAAGAACAATAAAAATTTGGAATTAATCAATTCATTGAATTTAGGTATATAAATGAAAGGATAAAGAATATAAAGTTGCATGGACTATATATTGTTTTTATTGAATTTGTAATTAGGATTGGACCACTTTAAATTAATATTAAAGAGATAAAAGTGTGACATACCAATTTTTAACCCAATAATTAATATCAAAATTAATGATTAATTTAGCAAGACAAATATAAATATTATCGAGTACTATCGTGAGTCTTATTGTATTGCCATTTGTCTTTATCAGTTTACGAGTAATATATGGATCGATTTCCTATATTCACCTGTAGTTTTAAAGATGCACAAACAAAAAAAAATATTAAATACTCATATAATGTAAACGACAAATAATTAATCTCTAATTTAGTTAATGTAAGGTAATATAGATTATGCGCAGAACTAATTTAAGGGAGATATTATCGATTGCATGTGAATAAAGTTTTATATGAAAAGTAGAATAGAAAAATAAATTACTTATAAGTATATGCGATACGTTTTAAAGTAAGAAAATCTCTATGTATTTGATCAAAACAAATAACATTATGTTACGTTCTATTAAGATAATAATAATATACCCAGTACAATTTTATAAACAATTCTAAAACATAAAATATACGTAAATATTACCTCATGGAACATAAAGGTATTAGTAAACATAAATGACAAAACTATTGTTGTATTAATCACTAATGACCCACGTTAATTGACTGTAGTCTCAATCATCATATTAATTATTAATTATTATAATATAAGGTTATCTTCTCATTAAATTATTATTTTTCTCGATATCAATGTTCAACCATATTATTTTATACTTTTGTTTCCTTCGACGTGTGAGAATAAGCTTACAGATCTACCAAAACGTAGAAAAAATGGTAGAGGAAAAAGAAAAATAAATGACATTATTAATATTTGTGTACACACTAGTCAAATATATATAAAAATAAATTACAATTTCCAAAGTTATTTATAATGAGAAACGATCTCTGACAAAGTAATAGGTTCCAGTCAAAATTATATCCATACATTCTGTAAATGTGCTATATATCTTTCTTGTACTAATTAAATAATCATAAAATATGCTACATAAAGTTTTTATATATATATATAAAGCTTCAACATATAGTAAAGAAAAGGCAAATGCATGTTTTTAGACCAGTTTCTTTCTAAAAGTAAAGTTGTCTCGATATTCGATATTTTGTCCGTTTTATATTAATTGTTCTATTTTTAAAAAATTACTTTAATTAATTTTTAAAATTAAATTAAATTATTTAATATTTTAAACTTATAATTTATTAGCTGTTAAAATTATAAACAAAATACTACTATAAATTACACTTTTCTCATATTAATATGAAAAAAGCATTTTAAAATATTAATTAAAATTCATGTAATTTGAGTCTCAAAATAAAAATACCTAACAAATAATTTGAAATAAAGAGAATAGTAGTATATACTGATAATAGCTGTGGTGTAGTAAAAGGTAATCTTTCATTTTTTAACTTTTAACAAAGATCTTGAGTTTAAATGTTAAAAATATATTTTTCCTTTTTAGTGATAAGTGATAATCATATTAATCAAATTAATAAATTTTAAATTTATAAAGTATATATATCCGACCCCGTGAAAAATTGACTTTTTTTTCTTATATTGCCAAATCACTCATCAATCCTCATAAATGTTCCTTCAACCGTATGAAACTATTAAATCTTATCGATACGAATGGTTAGTAAGTTGGTTGAAATTCCTTTATCCTCGATAAATTTTTTGAATTTGAGCTTGGATATGAAAAAAAAGTTGTTGGGACCGGTCAAAAGTTTGTCTTACAATGTTTGAATTTGAATTAGTCGAACTTTAATATGAATAATGAATATTTAGAAAAATTTGTGATCTTCTTTAATCCTCAAATTTATTGGTTCGATTTATTGGTTATCGATTTGAAGATATAGTAAATCATTATAGAATCATTTAGATATCAATTTGTTGTCTATCGATCGTTATCGATTTGATTATTCATATAACCAATTAGATTTCTCTCACACACACAAGAAAATCACTTAAAAACAAGGTGACAAACCAAATAAATCATGCATAGACAAATTGCATCTTGTATAATAACCAAAGAGTTTGAAACAACCAGAAATGAAAATATGAAACTAAACTCTGACTTTATACACAAAATGGTATAAATATAATTTATTAATTTACTATCGATTAATCTGTTAAGAAAAAAATATCAATAACTTAAAAATTAATAACCAATAAAAAACTAAAATTCAAAATCGCTAAATCAATAACTCATACTCTATCCTAATTTATGTGACACATTTCAGATTTCGAGTTTCAAACAATTTTATCTTTGATTGTAATTTTTTTATATATCTTTTAAATATTTTGAATTGTCAATTATTGTGACTCATTACATAGTTTACAAATATATAATTTTTATTTTAAAAGTTTGAATTTCATGAACAAATTCTCGATCAAACTTAAATTATTTGACTTTCGAAAATGAAATGTGTTACATAGACGGAAGGAGTTACATTTTTTAGTTTGGATACTAATTTTGATTCTATTTTGAACCCCACCCCCACCCAAGTTTCACCCTACCCAATAGTCACAGCGAACACGTTAAAATCTCACTCGCCACAAGATAAAACGAACTTTCCTCTCAACTCCACAAACACACCTTTCATATGACTCACCACTATATAAACCCCAAAATCCCCGTCAATTAAGTCTCCACTATCCTTCCATAACAGCAATGGCGAAAACTCCAGAGAAAATCTCACCGCAAAAAATGGCTGCCGGCGCAGTAAACAAACCTCCCATATGGGATTGTGGAAGTTCACTCTACGACTCATTCGAGTTGAAATCATTCGAACGTCAACTCGATTCAGCCATATCTTCTCGAAGCCTCTCAATGCCTCATTTACCCGATCGCCGTGTTCTTATTCCTCCTTCAACAACAGATCCACAACAAACTACTCAACCGATTTCCAAAAAAACTTCTAGAATCTCTAGATCTTTCCAGAAACTTCTCAAATCCGTTTTCAGAGCAAAACAGAGTAACAGTCCGCTTTTTCAGGGGCAAAATCGAGATGGATTTTACGTCGTTTATGATAAATCTGGTGCACTTACGACGATTCCGGAAGGACCGGAGTACGACGGACTTTCGCCGGAGATTAAGTCGTTGGTTAGAAGAACAGGTTCCGAACGGTTCACGGCAACTTCCATTGGTATTTCATGTGCTTGATATATAATATAGATCTTAATCTAAGTAATTAGAATATAATGACTAATATGTATAGCAATAATTTCTTTCATCTTTTGGAATATTGTTGTTGCTAGTTTTTGAACTAAAAAATTTGAAGTTTTCATGGCCTACAACGTAGAATATGTGACACTATTCCAAAACTTTTGGTCCGAGTTATTGTTCTCGAAGACTATAAATATCTTAATCACGATTCATATTGAAAAATCCCTCCGTAAATAATTTGAGACGAAAGGAATATAATGCATGTTTTGCATAGTTATCGAGTAATATTTGTTAACTCGAACTTATAATTGTTGAAATTGAGATATGTTTATCGTCCGAACAACTCTTAAGTTATTTTTGGTTAATGATTCGGTAGCCTTAATGACAGCAAGCTGGATTAGTTAACTCCCGCCTTAATTCACGTAAAAAGTAGCGCGCGAATAGTGCAAAGTATTCTATATTTATTGGTATTTAATTATGAAATCTACCTCTTTATGACTTAAAAATCATTAATATCTCAATCAATATGATTAGTTGAGGAAATTGCTCGAACATGTAGTATTCATGTAATGAGTCCGATAAGTTTATCGATTTATAAAGGATGGTCGAGTTTGTTGAGCTGTAGGTAGTTTTCACGTTGTGAGCTTGATAAGTTTATCGATTTATTTTCAAGGATGGTTGAGTTAGTTGAGCAGGAGTGAGGTTTACTTTTTTTAGGACTCTTTGTGTTTGAGTGTGATAAGTGTACCGATTCCTTTGGCCTATTATTCGAGCATGTAGTCTTCCGATTATGAGCTTGATTAGTCTACCAATTTGAAAATGTAATCTTTAGATTATGAGCTTGATATATAAATAATATGAAATCAATCAAAGAGGATTACATTAGAGAGCAAATTTAAGACTAAAATACATTTGTGTTGATTTTAACTTATCTTCGACGTGATTGATTTCTTTCTTCCTCTTCGATTAATTTGAATATACGTGAAAACATGTTCTATCAAGATTTTCTTTTTATGTACAGAATTAGAGACGAGATCTCTAATTAAGAAAATAGCAATCTCAATCGTTGCACCATAGTGATTTGATTTCTTTGCATCACGGGTGAAGGTACCTAAAAGTTGACTTCCAACTATTAAAACTTAACTCTACGTTAGAGGTGGAGAAATGGAGCATTTAAGTAAAAATTGACAGCAAATATATGACCCATCTATAAGTGACCTAAATTTGACAACTAACCAAGCACTTCCTTTGCATTTCTTGGGAAATATATGGGTAGCTTCCTTACCATTTATATGCTTGATCGGTTAGTGAAAAATATTTTCAAAAAAATGTATATTAAAAGTTAATAATATATTGATGGAATCAAGTAATATGAAGTAAAAAATCGAGAAAATTAAAAAAAAAAAAAACTTTCGCTTATAAGTAAGAAGTCATTATATCCCCTTTAATAGAATATTTACCTGATAACTAAACATGGGAAAATAACTTTCTCCTAAAAATAAAAATGATGATTTTCGTATAACCAAACATACCATTTATGTTAAGATTATATTGGATGAGATTATAATTTATTTAGAACTCTATATATATAGCATATATAAAACAAATGCATGCTAGAAGATTGCTAATTTATCTAGCTACCATAAAAAAGATTTATTGGCATCTTGTGGTCGTTGAATTAAAGACACATTATAATCAGGGTTTTGTCTATATTTGTGGAGACCGCTAAAAGACTACGAAAGAGAATATTAATGAATTGTACCATTATCTTCAATTCTTATCCATGTTTTTTTTTTTTTTGGAACTTAGTAATACTATGTACTACTATATATTGACTTGTTCTTGAAAAGATTATAATAAAAAATACTTGATCAAGTTTCAAAACCAAGTTATAACTTTACTAGAGCTACATGTAATTAAATTTCCTTCATCAAAAAAATCATACTATAAGATAAAAATTCATGACTTTCGTTGCTAGGTATGTATCAAATTGAATAAATTAATTCTTAATCTGTCTTTCCTACTCTTTTTTCCGGTTCATAAGCAAATCGAATCATATCGAACCAATTAATCCTTAATCTGGGATCAAATTTACAATTAGGTGATACAAATTAAAGTTGCTATGATAAAAATTAAAAGATGTTCACGGATGAAGCATGAATATAATTAATGAATATTGGTTTAATTAATTAGGAAAGATGATTAATTACTATAGTTATATATATACTCGTGAGGTTGGTGGCAAAGCATTTATATACTTTACAGCATTACATACATTTAATTATTTTGCAGAAGGAAGCATTTAATTGGGCAATTTTCACTAGAGTTTCTATCAAACTTCATGTCAATCTAGTAGTACAACTAGTAAAGATTAAAAACAATGAATTTAATGCACACTGTGTCATACATGTGTGGCCCATATTCAATTTTTGAAATGTCTCGACGTGTTGTTGTTCTAATTTAGGTCACTATTTCGAGCGCGTATTATCCAGTGTTTTAACAAGCGAGGCATTTTATACGGTATGGGCGAGACGTAAGTCTCGAGACACGGGACGTAAGTTTCATAGATTCACGGGGCATAGTCTCATGTATATTCAATTTTATAATTTTATTACTAATAAAATAAGCAAAAGTAAACATTTCAATGATTTTACAAATAATTTTTTATAAATAACCTATAATATATAGAAATTATATTATGATTTTTATTTGAGATAAGTGTTAATAATCAATAATGAAGGAAAAAAATCATTATAATTACTATTTGAGAAATATCATTACACCAATAATAAAAAAAAATATGGTTTAAAGCAAAAAAAGGTTAAGAAAATAAATTTAAAACGTCTAGGCCTACGTTTTTACGCCCAGAACTTACATTTTTATGCTCGAGGCTTACACCTCAAATTTTAGAACTTACGTCTTATATATCTACGTCTTAAATTTACGCCCCGAAACGTTTTTGGTAGGCCCCACCCGAGACTCGCCCCAAAAACGTTTTTGAAAACACTACTATTATCTATCTTTTTAGATTTTGTGTACATCTTCAGAAAGTCATTTAATATAGTCGATCGACCACAAAAAACTGATGTTTTGACGTTTTCTTGAATTAGACAAGTCATGACCATATGATCAACTTAATAAGTAGAGGGAAACGAAAGAGAGATGTGTGACCCAAATTCATTTACATGTTATTATTTTTAAGTTAGGTTATTATATTGTTTACCGTATATATTATGTATTTATGAAGATTTTGTATGCCACTTTCAAAAATTCATGTAATAATTGAAGGGTATTATGATCAATTATATAAAACTAGTGTTTTGTTATTACATTGAACTTAACAATTAATATAAAATGTCTATGATGATTTTCGACTTAATAATAAAGGAAAGACAGAAGAGAAGCTTAACAATTTTTATTAGGTAATCACTACTTAACCTATTGTCAGGAAAAAAATCGAAGAACTTCCCTTCATTCATTACTTACTAAACTAGAAAGTCTTGAGAGTATCTTTCAAATTTCATGTGAATGTAGTGTATATAGTACATAGAAGTAAATATAAAAAGAATGGATCAATTAATTTAATATAGGGAACCATACATGTGTGGCCCATATTTATTTTTTGAAAAATGTTAGGACGTGTTGTTTAAAATTAGGGTTTTCTCGTTTAGAGATATAATATTTGTCTTCTAAAAATTTATTTGCACTTGGAAAGAAATATTTAATAGGAGTATTTGGGAGGCATTATGGGTTGACTTAAAAAAAAAGATGTTTTGACGTTTTATAGAATTGGGCAAATCTATTATAAAATTTTTATATTTAATTATTTGAGGAAGATGAAGGAAAGCAATGCTTAGCGAGTCTTTAATAGGGCAATTATATTATTGTTAGCAAAAAAGTTCAAACAATTTTCCTTCATTCATAATTAGGCCGAAGACATGACATCTCATGTCTTTGAGTCCATCCATATACACTTTCTTCTTAAACGCCTCATTTAATTAATATATTAGCAATAACTGAATAATAAGAAATATTTGTAAAAGGTAATAAATAACTTCTAATTAATCTAAAAAATCAAATATTTAAACACAAATTTAGTTAGCTAACATGACAACATGTATTCTTTTGTATACAATTGTTCTTAATATATATATATATATATATATATATTGAACATCGAATAAAAAAGTCACAGTAAAAGAGATGTCCACCCTCTCATTTACGATCTAGAAGTACACATTAATAAGCTTTAAGTCAAACTTACCGCCCATTCCTTTATTTATTTCTACAAATTAACTTGTGATTGTGGACATGAAGATGTGGACTATTCACTAATCTTTGAAAAGACTCCCCTTTTACAAGGGAAACCATACATGGAGGTAGGTTTTCCAATTTAACTTTCTTCAAGTCTTTTACAACATAAATGATAATAATGAAAAATGATATTCACATTATTATTTATGAGGAAGTGATCTTTTATAGTTGTTATGAAGTCAAGGTTTTTGTTAGAATTAGAAGTCGAAATATATAGAAGTAATGAAGAATTTAGGAGAATTCAAGATAGAATATATAGTTAAATTTTCTATTCGATGATATCGTTTTTCTGCATACTTTTTAATTGTTATTATAAAATATCATTACAAAGTATATTTGTTTGTGTATATAAAAATCACTTGTCGATATGTAGCGTAATTTTTTAACGAAAGAATATCAATTGATACCTCTTGAATAAGGGTACTATGTCACTGTCTATGACCACTCACAATATGAAAAATTGAATGTAAAAAGATTAGAAAAACTTGCCAATATGTATGGTCCGACAAACTTATTTAACAATATGATCGAAATATATAAAATATATACAGTAATTATGTATTATTATATGTATATCATGGTATAGTATATGAATATTATACTTCAATATACAAAATATATACACTAAGACGTTTCGTTTTCATTTTTTAGTTGAAAGCATCGCATAGTATAGTGATAGTTCCCGGCCCGCAGCTGCGGAGTCCTCCTTCCCTTGAAAACATTTGTTGATTATCATGTTTCTCTCTGGGGCGATTTGGTCTGATCAGAGTCAATTGACTCACATGGAATACATGATTCATTTTCACTAAGCCGGTTGCTTGAGTTTATAGACTATCTTTCCTGTATGCTTTTCTATGAGGTCTACTTTCAAACCGGGTCAATCTTTTAGATTGTTTAAGTAGGTTTGCGCTCCTACCACCTCTTGGTAAAGTAGGCTCTCTTGTGTTGTTTTCTTAAATAACACTTGCTTTTTAATGACTCGAATCCAGAATCTCAATATTAAAGATGAAGGTGCTTACCATACGAATCCAAAAAATATAAGTGTATAAATGTTTAATAAAAGAAGAAGAAGGTGGTTTATGTAATACTTGAAACTACAGGGTAGGTTTATGTAATTAAAAAAAAAGTTAAAGAAGCAACAACGTCGAGAGCCAAAAACCCTAGAAGAGAAAAGGGGTTTTAGAACCAGCAAAATCTGCAGAAGATTTGTACATTGGGTGAAGAAGGAAGAATGGATAAAGCCATTATTAAGCTTGACGAAGGTACAACCTGCACTGCGTGGAATTATTCGGGTCACAGATTAGCTGCTGGTTCAACCGATGGTACTTTGTCCGTTTTTGATTCTACTGACCCGGCTTCATCTGTTTTCAATTGTTCTTCTAAATTCAAGGTTAGAAAAAACTCAATTTTCATATGAATTTGCTTTAACTCTCATTTTGAAGTCATATGGATTTGAAGTTTTTTTTTTTTTTTTTTTTTGTGTGTGTTGGAAAGTACAATTTTTGGATATAGATTGATGTAGTAGCAATGTACATCCAAAGAGTCGAATAGATTATTTATACATATAGGAATTAAGTATGCATCAATCCGAGGTTGGGTATATGGGATAGTGAGGATCATTGTCCTTGTGGTCGATAAAGTCGGGTAGATCATGAGGTCTCAGGTTCAAATCCCGGCATTTGGTGAGCAAAGTTACCAGGTACATGTGTTGGTGGGAGATAGAGGTATTTGGTGGAAATAGTAAGAATTGTGCTCAAACTAGCTCAGGCACCACCTCATAAAAAAAGATGGGATAGTGAGGATTACATTCCCAAACAAAAAAAGGGAACATTTGACTCTTGATATCAGACTTTGGAGTCCATACAAAAATCTCCTATTTGAATAGAAACCAATAAAATGTAAAACGGGGCAGAAGTTAACATTTTTTTTCCATGTGAAGTCATATGTAATAAGAGAGATTCACGTCCTCCTCGTGCTTCTTGTATAGGCAACAGGTACCATAAGTATATGTTACTAAGGTTTCAGTGGCAGAAAAAACTGGACAAGTAGTATTGTCGAACTACAGTCCAGAAAGCTTGCAAGTATTAATGGTCTGTATGGCAAGAGGTTGAACTTTCGAATAACTATTTAGAAGCAGAATACATAACTAATCCAAATCAGTTAAACTTGATTCCTTGTTTTTTCTTTCAGTTAGCCATTTTTATTGGGACCCTCTTTTGCTCTAATGTAATCTAAGGATTGAGTATGAAATTGAAAACTGATGAACTGTATAAACTAACTTCAAAAGGAAGAAAAACTGTAACTGGCTTAGTCCTTTTTGTATACTTTCAACTCCAGTACTAACGTAGTGCTGAGCAAATAAGCTTTTAATTTATTTTTTTCTTTCGCTTAACTATGAAAAAAATAATTGTGATCATAAAATAGCCTTAGATTCTTGAACTGAAATCTATGCGATTGCATTTCCACTTTTGACATTTTGATTAGGTGCATGAATCCAGCATTGTAAAAGTTGTTTGGGCTCCACCAGAATATGGAGATGTAGTTGCGTGCATTTGTGCTGATGGAAGTTTGTTGTTGTGGGAGGAGGTAGTTGAAGGTGAGGACACATTTCTTCTGCATTTGTTGATGAAATTATTGTCACGAAGCTAAGCTGAACATTATGTTATGTGTGCCTTTTCCCCTTCTTTTTTGCATGGGGATGTTTTGCTGATGAAAGTAGATAGTCAGAGTGAAATCTTTCGTTTCTTTCTTTTGAATCTCTAAAGACAGGAAAAAGAAGCAAAAGTAAACTTATTCTCTGTTTTTTCACAAATGTTTATGAAATATCGGAAAAAAAGAAAAAATCTAAACAGGAAACTTGATATGAAATTGAAGATTATTTTGGTTCTTTATGGCATTTATTCTTCCTTTTCTATTGTGTTTGGCAAGAGTAATTGTGAAGATAAATCTTTTCCCTTAAATTATTTAGTAATAATCTCTGTTTCATATTATCAGTGAAACTATAATCTTAATCTTATCCTCAATTCAGTTACGTGCTTTCATAGTCCTTCTTTAATCTATGAATTTTTTTAATTTTATCTGTAAATACTTTCTCAAATTTTACTTCTGACAATAATTTCACATTTGTTTTTCTTAACATTTGACTAGAGACTTACAATGAGTTACTATTCTTTAGATTCAGAGCTGCTTCAGTGGAAGCTGTGCAAATGCTTTGACAGAATCTCATCCCAAGTTCTGGATGTTCAGTTTGGAGTCTCCCAGACAAGTCTGAAATTGGTG
Organism: Solanum stenotomum; assembly: GCF_019186545.1. Taxonomy (NCBI): domain Eukaryota; kingdom Viridiplantae; phylum Streptophyta; class Magnoliopsida; order Solanales; family Solanaceae; genus Solanum; species Solanum stenotomum. The sequence goes on from NC_064291.1 coordinate 56,521,706, forward strand.
AGTTTGAATTAGATTGGTCGTAAATGTCTATGATTTGACATTGAAATGTGATAGCAGTTGTTTGAATAGCTTGGGGGTGGCAGGGTGCTAGGGATTAGAACAAAGAGATGTATCTATGTTGTTTTTGAGTTTATGATTACTGATTTTGTTGTATTTCTCTTTCATGTCTATAGTGCTTTAGATGCATTATGATGGAATCACTCAATAGTCATAAGCAATCTATTGTTGCATGCATCTCTGCAGGAATAGTAAAAAACTTTATGGCTTGCCCTTGACTGAGATGTTGAATGTATCTCTGCCAGAAAAATAAAGTTGTTTTTGCTTGCCCTTAACGGAGATGTTACTTCCCCCTTCCTTTGATCTTTGCAGCAGCATTGGGATTGATTTCTTGTTACTTGTAGAGTGATGTGCTAAAATAATGTACCTTTATTGATTAAAAACCTTATATCTCATCTAAATTTATTTCAGCATATCCGGTACTATTTTTTTTATTTTTTTTTATTTTTTTTTTGTGTTCTTAAATTGTTAAAATCACCTCTTATAATCTGTTAACTGAATAGCAGAGAACCTACAATGCCAAGTTGCTTATTGCTTATTAATACTTGCATTTATCGATATCACTGGTCTAAAAAATTGAAGCTCTTTTTGGGAGTGTGAAAGCGAAGTGTTCTTCTCATTGACTTCTGCCCTAACTCCTTGTAAAGTTGATTGGGTTAGTTAATGAATTCATCTGGAAGGAAAGAAGGGGAACATCTACGAGGTCAGATGTTACCCGATACAATCTTCCCACAGGAAAACTCTGTCATAAGATGCTTGAGGTACTTGAGAGAGTTCTTCAAGCTGTTGATCAGGAGGCACATAAAGCAACTATAGGTTCACACTAATTTGTACTGTTTTTTTTGTTGTTATTTGGCTCTAAAGTATGCCGTCTAGAATACCTAAAATGAATTGCTTTCTTGAACAAGATCACATTGGTAAGTTAAAAGTATTCCAAGTTTCTTTTTTCTCTTTTCCTTTTTGAAGTTTCGAGGAAAGATCCCTACTCTTTCTTTTGCATTTGGCAATATGAGATGCCAAAGTGTTATATATGCTACTTAAATGTGTTAGGTGGGTTCCCCATGGAGGATGTGACAGAGCAGAGTGGCAAATACCTGTACATTGTGGTCTTGCTTTATTTTACTCACAAATCATTTAATTTATGGGCCTTTAGATCTGATGATATGTTCCTTATTTTTTTCTTCAATTTCACGGGATAGACAAGGATGAGATAAAACTGCCTGATCCAGTGATTCTTGGTTTTCAGCTTTTAGTCTATATGACTACATAAAGTCATTGTGATCACATTTTCCATTATTTTCTTTCACATAGGTTGCTGCATATTCAGATGGCCAAGTGAAAGTGTTTGAGCTCCTAGATCCATTTGAATTGAAGAATTGGCAGCTGCAGGTGTGTATCTACATTCTGCTTCTTTGACTTTCTGCCTCATGAGCCATGTTCTTCCTTATTGGTCATTTATATCGCTTTATCTTTCTGGTGCAGTACTTGTTCTATACATACTCTGAAAATGATGATAGCATTTAAAGATGACACATTATGAATGTTACTAAGAAATGGAGAAGCTAACTTTTAGTCCTCTTTTTGTAGGCTGAATTTCAGAATGTCATTGAATCTGTATCTAAATTTGGAAATGTTTCATGCCGATCGGCTTCTATTGCTTGGAATCCCTTGAAAGGAGAAATCCAGCAATCAAGCTTCGTTTTGGGTTTTGATTCCGATACGCCACACCTGAACTCCTCCAAGGTATGGCAAGTTCCTTTCTTACTGTTAACTTTAAGGATTGCGTTCTATAATCCTTAATTGGTTCTATTTACATCTTCTTTCTTTATTAGCTAAAACTTGGCAGTGAATTTATTGCATTTTGATTCTTGTTGATAATGAATAAAAGTTCAGCTAGTTATGCAACTTATACGTGTCTTTTTGACATTTATAAAGTCGGAAGATGTAATTCTTGAAATCTTAAGCTGCTATCATGTGGTAGATGGTCTTAAAAGCTGTAAGTATACTTGGTCTCTGAGGGGACATATGTAATGTTATCATATCATAGATTTCCACAGGTTTGGGAATTCGATCAGGATCATCAGAGATGGCTTCCAGTTGCAGAATTAGCCTTACCTGCAGATAAAGCTGATCCAGTCTCTACTGTTGCATGGGCACCAAATATTGGAAGGTTTGCTCTTGACAACATCCTCCTTAAAACCATATAGCCAAATACTGCCGGTAGTGAAAAATTTCTGTTTAGCTTGTTGTATGCGCTTTCTAATTTAAAGCTTCCTTTTTCAGGCCGTATGAGTTAATAGCAGTTGCCACTTGCAAAGAAATTGCATTATGGCATGTTGGATCAAATCCAGACTCTGATGGAAGGCTCTCGGTGGAGAAGGTTGCAATGCTCTCTACTCATGACAGTGAGGTGCCTAGTGCAACACTATTTAGTTTAGCTGTTCTTGTAAATCAATTAACACGTTTAGATCCCAACACTATTTTTGAGTTTCTTGATAGCGTAAAGTGACTGATATTATTTGTTTTGGTTTTAACGCACGGATCAATTGTCTTGAGTGATCCTACATTCCCTTACCTTTAAATTTTCTCATCTGCCAATTCTCTGAGGCGATTGATGACAAAAACTTTACATTTAATTTTACCATATTTGATATTTATCGTGCAGGTATGGCAGATGGAATGGGACATGAGTGGGATGACACTTGCTACTACTGGAAGCGATGGTGTAGTTCGCTTGTGGCAGTGCAACTTGAACGGAGTTTGGCATGAACAAGCGACATTAGAGCCCACTAGCTAGCCTGCTTATGTGATTTTCACATTCAAGCCTGAACAAGATTGCAAGAACCCAATGAAACACAAGATTCTGTGGTTTATCCATGTTACCTATTTGTCATCAGGCACATCATTTTGTAAAGCTAAGTGAGCCTTGCATTGTAAGTGGGGGAATATGAAAAATTCCCAATATGATTATGTTCATCTGATATACTGGAACTTGTTTGAGCCCATTGTTTTAGTATGTATGGGGAATTGGGGATACAGAGTTTTGATTGACTATGAAAAAAACTCGTGTTCGTTGTAAGATTATTGAAAAGTATGTTGGTTATAATCTGGAGAGCATCGCGTTGGCTTTGAAGCAGTTGTTTGATACTAGCATTTTGTAGACGTGGTTCGGTTATTCCCATGGAGCATACAATTTCATCAAATTTATGAACATTCAGGCATTCTTTTGCAAGAATGTGGTTGAAAGTTAAAAAAAAATACTAGGCTATTGATACAAAATATTATAGCTTGTTACTACCCTTGGCTAGTTTTCTTGTTAATTTATATAAGCACTTCTATACTACAAAAATAGAATTGAGTGATCAAAATCCAAGATATTCTTTTTTATTGTCCTTTTTTTGACATTATTTATCTGAAAAAATCTGAGAAATTTGGATCAAGTTCCACATGTTCAAGTGGAAACTCCAAACCTATAATTGGAGAGCTTGTTGATGAAGTGTTGGCTGAGAACAAATCCGGGAGGTCTGATTCTGAATGGCGCACGTTATAAATTCTTTGTGAATCATTCATCTGGCAGGTTGGTAATGAGAAGTAACTTGATTCAGGAGTTGTAGGAGAGACAAAAGACGGTGAATAACTCCCAACCAAATTGTCATCAACTTGTGACATCTGGAAATGCAGATTTTCGTCTACGAAACCAGAGAATGTTGGTGAAAATGGGAAAGAACATGTTGCTTCTTTCTTGTCCAAATCGTTTGTATTCACTCTCAGATTTGCTTGTAAGTTCGCGAGCATTTGGTTCGATGGTGTTGTTCTTGGATTGTTGGCTTGTTTCTTGTGTTTATGTTTCTCTGGTGATTTTGGTTGTGTAGCAGCTGCAGCGCAGTTATAAGTTTGGTTACAAGTATGTGACCCTTTGTATGTGATTTCAAATAGTGCAGGATCATCATCAGACCTTTGCACTTGCTTTGTTGCCCAACAGTCCTGCATTAGTCTATATGTGCATCTGTAGTAACTCCTGCAAACATAATGAAATCTCGTCGTTAGGACAAAGGACGATGTTCGATTAAATTATGTACTATCAAAAGAGTAGAGCCGTCAAAATGAGCTTGATTCACGAGGCTAGAATAGCCCAGCCCAGCCCAGCCTGTTACTTGAGCAGGATAAGGTTTAGTTCCATTGAACTGATATAAGCCCCACCCAAATAAGCTTGCTGGGTCCACAGACTGGGCCGGGCTGGTATTTTCCAAGCCGTTTCAAATGAATGGCCCATCCTAGCCCGTTAAATTCCATAACACGGCCTAGATTGGGCTAATCAGCTTGCCGGCCCTTGAGACGGGCCGGGCTAACATTTTAAATGCCGGGCTTGTCTTAGTCCTTCAAATTTCATTGCCTTTGAGGACTTAGCTGGTCTAGACTGAACCAACCCATTTTGACAGCTCTATCAGATAAAATTACTAAAAGGGTACTAGAAATCTTGAAAATTTCACTTAAATTTTTCATTTTTTTCCCTAAAAATGTTTTAAAAGTTGGTACCCTTTTTTAGTAAAATTCTTGAATATATTCACCTTGGATATTTAGCACCAAGAATGTCTTTTTGCCCATATTTTCTCCAACTATATCCATCATCAGTAGGCCCTTCAAATCCATTCTCTGCACTTACTCTCACTTGCTCACTCCATGTAGGCATCTGTTTTCTGCAACAACCATTAAAAAAAATAATCAATTTAACTCAAAAAAATAAATCAAATTTCAAATATTCAGTCAACTAACAATTATTATCTCATAGTCGCCTTTTTTCTTGATTCCTTTTTTTTTTCAACAAAAACATGTGACTTTCTGAGATAGCAACTATTAGCTGACTCGAAAAATCCTCTAACCTTTTCTTTGAAACATATATGAAATCTTGATCATCACTTTTAGGATTTTCATCAACAGAAATTGATGATTCAGGTGGTGCTACAAGTAGTGGAGTTTGTGTTACTGAAGCACTAGTCCAATTAAGAATTGACAATGATTTTTCAAATGAAGAAAGAATCATTTGCAAATGAAAATCCAATTCTTGAATTTTATTTGAAGCTCTTAATTGCTTAACATGTTCCAATCCTTGTGTTAATTCATTGATCAATGAATTATATTCACAATTGAATCCACAATCCATTTTCTTGAAGAAAAAATAAATCTCAAGATTAAAAATGTAATCTTGAAAATAAGTGGCTAGTGAAAATAATTTAAGGTGTTTATGGTTATTTTACATAAATAAAATGTAGTGAAATTTAGAAGTTTCTGAAGAAGGAGAAGAGAAGTTTCTGTTTTTTTTTTTTTTGGGAATTTGTTAAGAGAATGATTTGAGGAAAAAATGAGTTAGAAACAGCTGAATTTAAAAGGAAATGACATGTGGAGAAATAAATTATAAATTAATTTTTTTATAAAAAAAAGTGAGTGTTGAAGTGGAATATAGTTTGAAAGTTGACCGTGGAAAACGAGTTTTTATTTTATTTTATTTTTTAGGACCAGTCTTTGGTCATAAAATCTTTTTTCAAGTGAAAATGTTTTAGTGAACAAGGTCCAAATGCTGACCAATTCAAACTTGAAAAAAAAAAACTAAATAAATTATAAATCTCTTTCTACATTATCTTCTATTTTTTTCTTTTATGTATTTGCTTTCATAATCTCATGTCCACATAAAATTGAATTTTATGAGTTGTTATGATCTCCAACTTTTTCTATAGGGAAAGTGATGGGATGATATTTCATGAGAAAGACACATTAAGTTTGAGTTTCTTTTTGTTTTACATTTGGTGTTTGGTAATTGCTGACAAATGATTGTTAATATTTATGATAGTGCTTTATTATATTGTCTTCAAGATCAGAACGAACTTGAGCAATAATGCAATATGATTCTTCGTAGGAAAAATCACATTCGTAGTTAAGGATCATTCTATGTCTTGATTATGATTTTGTGATGATATGATTCTTCGTAAGAAAAATCACATTCGTTTTCAAGTTAAGGATCATCCTTGTCTTGATTATGATTTCGTGATGAAAATCTTGATTCTTCGTAGAGAAAATCACATTCGTTTTCAAGTTAAGGATCATTCTATGTCTTGATTATGATTTCGTGCTAAGAAATTCAACTTTGGGATATAGGACATACTTTATTAGAAACAACTTTATATCCTTCAAATTTTGATATCATAGATGTGGCCACTTAATTATCACTTTATTGTATTAATTAATTATTGTTTGTAACAAAAAAAAAAAATCATTCAGTTTTGCTTAAATATCAAATAAAGTCATTATGATGCAATAAAATAGACATTTTACATAGACAACGTCGCAACAATTTTCTTATTATAATATAAATACTTAGTAACTTTCTATGATACCTGAACAGAATTGAATGAATTGATTCGTTTTTGTTTATCTCATGTATGAATATTTTTTATTCAAAAAAGAGTATATTGTCCTATAAAATCATCCCTATTTAGCATGAGAAATTAGTAAAAGCAACTTATTAATTAAGACATACCATAATTAGACAACAATATTAATTTAGCACTAATCTATGCCTTTCACCTCACTCTAATTCTAATTCCTTAATCATGTTTGACCAAATGAGTTGAATTGAATCTCTAATAATACTGCATGAAATACTAGTGTTTAGGAAATTAATTGAGTTTAATAATTAATTAATCAACTAATTAATTATGTATTTGGAATTTGACTGGAATTTATATTTCTCTCTCTCACATCACATCTACATGATGCATTGTTGGCTTAACGCTGTTAATCTAGAAATTAGTAAAGTCAAATGTATGACCAATTCAAACTTACAAAAGTGGGGTCCATTTGATGATTTGGCCATATTTTTTGACGTTAATAATTAAGTTGTTGATAAGAAAAAAATTGTCTTTATTATAAAGTCAGAGGTTGAGTTTAAAGGATCAAAAATCAGACTGATTACGGTAAAGTGATAAGTACTATTTTATTCTTTTAAAATGAAATTTCAAGTGCAAATGAATTAGTCAGGTCTAAATCGAATAACACATCATTCAATGATTTTTTTTATGTTTATACATATAATTTATTTTTTTGAAATTTATTTATGAAATTACTCTAAATATGTCGTGGCGTTATCATCGTTGTTGCTGTAGGTGTGAAACCAAGAACACAAAAATATTTAGAGGATTGTGTGGTTTTGGGGACAAAGAAAAAGACAAAGAATTAATATATTCAAACATTTCAATTGCGCGTTCTTTTTTTCTATTGGGTAGAATTTAAGTGATGAAGATGAGTGTCACATAATTACTCAATATATCCAAGTACTATTATCTCATTATTATTATTATTGGACCTTCTAGGTCTTCCAATGCACTTTTCTACTTTAATGCAATTTTTATTTTATTTTGGTTTGGCCTTTATCTGATGTTTGATATTTTATTTAGGATTCGATTAATTTAGATTGTATTCGTAATATAAGTTTTATTCGAAAAAGTAAAACTAATCAAGAATGGAAGAATACTTATTATTTTGACTTTCGTAGGGGATTAGTTTGAGCTATATATCAAACTAGATTTTAGGTAGATTGAATTGAACGAGTCAGTAATATAGGTCAAGCTAATAATAAAAGGGTAATGTTATGCACGTTTAAACTTGAATGGATTGGACGAGTCATGCTTTTATGAGTCAATTTTTTCTATTCAATTTTTTTTCTTTTCTATTTTTAATTAATATTGTCTAGATAAAGAAGGTTTGAAAATTCAAAAATTATGAACCAAGAACTTCTAGATGTTGCAATTAAGAAAATTCCTCGGATTTTAAGTGTTAGTATACTATTGTTTTCCTCTTTCAAGTTTCAATTATTAATTGTTATTTTAAAGTTCAAAAATACAATTAATTTTTTTTCGTTTTATTCTTAGTCGTAATTGCTCTTGAAAACTATAAAACCTTAATCATGATGATATAAGCATATAAACCAAACAAATCAATGAAGAAAATTATGTTTTTATTAAGACATAAAAGCTTGATAAAGGGGGGCTTTTGTTCACTAAAAGTATTATAAACCGTGTTGATAGTCAACCATCACATGACTCTCAAATTCAACTTGTGGTGGATCTCGGGAGACAAAGTGAAAATGTAATATCTTTGGCCCCATACTTTGAAATGCTCCTCCTTGTGAATTGATTGTTCCCCCAAACCTACAACAACTAGAGTGTATTAGGACACTTGAGAGAACTATGTTAGAGGAACTCAACAAAATGAATCGATAACTTTGGGAGAAAGATTGTTCTCTTATCTTTTGAATAGGAAACACATATCATGGTGGAGACTGTTTATTAAAAAACAACAATAGTAAAATAATATAAAAAAATCTTTTAATTTATAATTTTTAAGAAACATATTAAAGAAAAATACAACTGATAATTTGAAACGAAGAAAGTATAGCAATAGTTTTGCAGCCCATCTTGTCTAGTGAGTCAATCCTTTTTTTTTTTCAATTTATATAATGCAATGTCTCCAACAAATGGCCTCTAAGAGACTCAAGTTTGACTATATTGTTAGGAGTTTGGATTTCAGTGGCTTTTTGACTGACTGTTGTCAAGTTGATTATTCTTACTCTCCAATTTAGTTTGTAAAAAAAAAAAAAGTATTAAAAAATCATTCAATTATGAGATTTGTAAACATTGCATACTAATAAACCTCAATTGGAATTTGGGAAGACCATTCCAAGAGAAAAAAACAAGGAAGAAAAGTAAGAGCTAGGACTGAATATTTGTTAAAGATTGCTTTATATACCTCAGTATGTTATGACTTATAATTAGAGTTTTTAGTTTTCGAGCTTTTGAAGTGAAAAATTCTTTTGCCGATTTTCCCTTCAAATGGGTTGGTCTTTAAGTTTTGTTCTTAACAATTGAACTTACGTCTAACGGGGCATAAGTTCTTTAAGGACGCGGAACATAACTTATGAGATATTATAATGCGAAAATATAAATGTCTTTGAAGAGCAAAAATTAATACCAACACAAAATATGGCAAAATATGCAAATGACCCAACACATACAAGTTCTTGGGCCAGGACTTCTATACTGGACCATCCATTGCACTGGGCTTACGTGACAACTCATGATTTAGCCCAACAAAACATCTGCCAACTACGTGAAATTATGCGGAGCTTGAACTTTTGACCTTACATGATCTACGGGGAAACCTACACGGTCAAATAAAAGTCAAACTTGGAAGTATTATCTATCAAACAAACGTGATCAATAGTTCAAGACCAGTCATCTTTAAGATCATTTTTGTAATTCACTCTTGTTGTTCTTGATCTAGGATATATAATCTCCAAAATGTATATACAAGTAGCCCTTCGTTGCCCTCGATTTATTTATTATTATATGTGGAAAAGAGAAAAGAATATAGGAATTAGACAACAAATAATGGAAACGCATATAGAATAAAGTCAAAAATATTTCAAATTATGCAAGTAGCACATATTTCCTACTTATATAATATTCAAATATACTCTAGCTACTAGAGAAAGAAAGAAAAAAAAATACTACCAAGCTTTCTCGTTGGTTATTGACTGACTGTCTCCATTATGATGTTGCTAGTAAACAACACTATATTTACACCCAACAAGTTTGTGACTGAAGATGGTAAATCTAACATTTCAAAGTTTCACATAGTTAGCAACAAAAATAATTGACCAAGTCCGATTCCGAAAGAATTAACAAATGCCATAAATTATGATTCACACAACAAATTCCAACATGTTTGCGATTGAGACGTAGTTGAATTATCAAATCCTAGGCCACATGTTCACTTGTCTAGAGTTGTCTTCCAGCTACTATAGTTCCAAATATGTAGAATTGTCTAAGTTTAGAAAATAGAACAATAAACAGATAACTCAATTATCACAAGGACATGAAACATAACTTGTGAGATATTATGATGTGAATATATAAACTTAGCTCCACGAGAAAGTATTTGCCTCGAGTAGCAAAAATCAAATACCAAACACAAAATAGAAGCAAAAGTGCAAATGGCCCAAGGTATTTTTATCTTGGGCCAGGACTTTCATACTGGACCATCCATTGCAATGGGCTTATGTGACAACTCTTGCTTTAGCCCAACATGTCCAAATTACGCCCAACGACTTTGAAAATTGGCGGCATTGAACTTTTGACCTCACTTGCCTCATGTAAGAACCTTTGCAGTCAAATTAAAAGTCAAAACTTGAAGTATTATCTATGGGACTACCGTGATCAGAAGTTCAAGACCATCCATCTCCAAGATCATTCTTCTAATTCACTCTTGTTATCAATCTAGAGTATATAATCACCAAAATGTATATGCAAGTAGCCCTTCATTGCCCTCTGTTTATTTATTATATGTGGAAAAGAGAAAAGAATATAGGAATTAGACAACAAATAATGGAAACGCATATAGAATAAAGTTATTTCAAATTTTGCAAGTAGCACATATTTCCTACTTATATAATATTGAAATATACTCTAGCTACTAGAGAAAGAAAAAAATACTACCAAGCTTTCTCATTGATTATTGCGTGACTGTCTCCGTTATGTTGTTGCTAGTAAACAACACTATATACACCCAACAAGTTTGTGCATTTATGATTCATACGTACAATACATATATAATAAATCTAACATTTCTAAGTTTCATATAGTCCGGTTCCGAAAGAATTAACAAAAGTCATAAATTATGATTCACACAACATACTCCAACATGTTTGTGATTGAGACGTAGTTGAATTATCAAATCCTAGGTCACATGTTCACTTGTCTAGAGTTTTCTTCCAGCTACTATAGTTCCAAATATATAGAATTGTCCAAGTTCAGAAAATAGAACAATAAACAGATAACTCAATTATCTCAAGGAATAGAATAAAGGCTCACTCAAAAAGCTTTACCTGACAAAAAAAGGATTCAAAAATGATAAGAGCTAGTGATGTGAGGTGTTAAAAGAGAAGAATCTTCACTACCAAAACTAGTATAAATAGATGCCATATGACTGGCAATATCAAGTAAGAGAGCCATAAGAAACTAGAACTCAAATACCAAGAATCGTTTTCTGTTCAGTTTCTGACGAATATCAATGGCATCACTTCAGTGCCAAAAGCCAGTTGCACAACAAACTGTCTGCCAGAAAACCACCAACACTGCCACTTGCCACAAGGCGAATGAGCACCACTCTTTGGCTGACAAAATGAAAGAGATGACAACCAAGATGTTGCACCACGACAACCATGGTCAGCAATCTGCCTGCCATGGTGCAAAAACTCAACATTCAGCAGGCCATGGATCCACTGCTATCCATGGAAATCATGGTAGCCACGGCCAGCAGACTGCATGCCATGGTGCAAAAACTCAACATTCAGCAGGCCATGGTTCCACTGCTATGCATGGAAATCATGCTAAGGGACAGAACACTGCATGCCATGATGCTAAAACTCAACATTCAGCAGGCCATGGCTCCACTGTTGGGCATGGAAATCATGCTAAGGGCCAGAACACTGCATGCCATGACACCAAAACTCAACATTCAGCAAGCCATGGCTCCACTGCTACTCATGGAAATCATGCTAAGGGCCAGATCACTGCATGCCATGGCGCCAAAACTCAACATTCAACAAGCCATGGCTCCACTGCTATGCACGGAAGTCATGGTAGCCACAAGCAGCAGACTGTATGCAATGGCTCAAAGAAGGAAGGGGGCATCATGCATAAGATAGGTAGTCAGCTGAAGACCATCAGGAAAAAGAAGAACAAAGATGGACACTGCAGAGATGGCAGTGACAGCAGTGACAGCAGCGACAGCAGCAGCAGCAGTGATGATGAGAGCGACAATGAGAACTGTGGAAGGAAGAAGGTATCATCTAAATATAACCTATTGTCTATTATTGCTTCTGTATAATCTGATGGGCACTGACAATAGAGAAAAAAAATAGATTTCAATGTTAAATGCTCCCTCCGTTTTAATTTGTTTGTCTGGTTTTGACTTGACATAGAGTTTAAGAAAATAATGAAGACTTTTGAATCTTGAGGTCTTAAGCTAAAGATATGTTGAATGTAACAAAATGCCCTTTAATCTTGTGGTCTTAAATATGTTAAGTGGAAAGTTAGAATTATAGAGACATTCTTTTTGAAACGGACTAAAAAGTAAAATAAGACAAACAAATTGAAACAGAGGGAGTATTTCACAAAATTGATCTAAAACCTGGACATCCACAAACTGTGTAAGGGAACAGATCTTGAATTAATTAGTGTAACACTTCACAATGCTCAGTTTCATAAAGATAGCAACTTTACTAGTTACCCAATTTACCTTGAAGCCTAAATGGTAATTTTGCTTTTGCAGAAGGAGAGCTGCTGAAGAAGTAAGCTGCAACAATCAAGTGAGTAAGAGACAGAAGCTATACCACTAATAAACTTCTGTTGCTCAATAATTATGTACTTTAATTAAAGGGTGCTATGTGTGTGTCTCTCTGAAGGAGTCAGGTGTGTTGCATGAATAAATGCAAATACTTCTATTGTACCTATTACCTATGGCCTTTCAAGTAATGAAATAAACTTGTGAGATCAGTATTTTCTCTTCGTTTTTTTTTGGTGGGGGTGGGGATAAAGTAATCAATATTGCCTCAGGGTGGAAAATGAAATGAACAAACAATGAGCAAAGACATATTTGCACATAATATCATGGAACCAGTATGAATCGATAATGAGAGAGCAAGGATAGAGGAAAGAAAGAGCCAATTATAATGGAGTGATCATTTTCTCCAGCATTTGGAGACAATTTTCCAGTACTAGCACATCAGGATTTCAAAGCTGACGAATATAATTTTTGAAGGAGTTGTTAGTAACTAAGCAAGTTTGTCTTCTTTCTACCATTCAAATGAGATAATAAGCAAGAAGAATGCTCAAAATATCCTGAGAACTCCAGAAACTAATAAGAAATTAGTTAAAATGCAAAATGAAAATAAAAGAAAGGCATAACTGTTCAGGCTGTTTTGCCTTGAGCCGAGGATCTATCGGAAACAGCCCCTACCTCCAAAGTAGGGGTAAGGTCTGCGTACACTCTACTCTCCCCAAACCCCACTCTATGGGATTACACTGGGTATGTTGTTGTTTGCTTAAACTGTTCAGATTACTCATGACCGTACAAGTAAAAGAAATCGTATATTCTAACAGATATTTGAAGGCTTTGAACCTATTGCATATTTAGAGGAATAAAAGCAGCAACCAGATGATCATTAAGTCCAAAAGAAAAATGCAAATAGATACACAAAAGAGACAGATGCACCATCCAGACCCAGGGACAGACGTATAAGCTTTAAGAATGGGTTCAATTGAACACACCATTCTTGACTAAAACTATATAAATATGTGTATCTGTGAAAAAACTTGAAAAAGCAGCATAAATATTAAGTTCTAAACTCATATTTTTGAAAGAGTTTTGAACCCATTAAGTTCAATTCTTAATTTGCCTCTGTCGGGTCCAGCCTAACCAATGAAGAGAAAGTATGTTGAAACTAATCAAATTCTGGCCGATATATGAAGGCCTGGTGGACTATGCATATTTAGCAACAAAATAAGGAATGCCTATGTTCATAAAGCCCAAACCGAAAAGACATGGAGAGCAGAGATAGAGAGAACAAGAATCTAGTGCATTACACAAAAAACCTTTACTGAAGCCTAGGGGTATAACAACGACAACTGCCAATATGCCTCAATTCCAAGAAAGTTGGGGTCAGCTATATGAATCCTCACTTACCGCTTTACTTCATTTAAATCATCTCATGCCAATACTATGCAAATACAAGTAAAAAGCATACAAGTTGTGTGTGCTTTTTAAATTAAAGGTATAGATCTCTGAAAGGTTAAACCACTCCTAGAAAGCATAAGACCTAGAACAGAAGTGCAAACATGTAAAACATATTCTCAACTAAACTATAACACCTATATTGCCTATCTTTTACTAAGTCTACATGAATCCCAAATACTGAAGGTCCTTGAGACAACTTCGTTTTATGTGATTTTAAGGCTACCTCGTCCTTTTTTAAGACCTTCAGGCTTCATCCCATGGTTTCACACCTGCTCATAGCACTGGACATGATCAAACCATCTCAAGTGACCTTCTCTCATTTTATCCTCGATGTGTGCTACTTGAACCTTCTTGTGAAGGTGATCATTTCTAGCCATAGTTCAAACCTAAAAGATGTTGACTACCCTCCGCAACTCTCAGCTAGTGACCTTCAAATGAGAACACCAGAGAATATTCACTATTTACAAAAGAGATTAATGATTAATAATTTTTTCATGCTTTCTATAGAAATAATATCTTGATTCACCTTCATCTATTAGTCGAGATGAAAATAAGTTTCAGCACTGCTTCTCTCAAAATTTACACTTCGATCCTTCTAAAGGAAATCATTACATTATTAGGGCATCAAATTTTCAACATTTAAACAGCAAAAAAATTCCAGCATTTCCTTTTTCTTTTTGGGTCTGTTTTGTATTTGAAGTCTCTTAAGTCTGAACAGAACAATTTCTACTTGTATTTTTTCAAATGAAACAGGAGGAAGAAAAGATAGGGGAATCTCAAAAGGATGGCAGCCAGTCTTATTCTTTCTGGAATTTTCATAAAAGCCAAAAGGTCAGTTCATCGTCTACATTACCTCTTCTTCGTGAAGCACAATATATGTGTGGTGGATGCGGTCAAAAGCTCAGCTTAAGGATTTGGAATATTTTTGTTTTTTGATAACCAACACGTTTAATATTTCAAAGAAGGATTTGGAATATAAACATAAGAAAAATAAATTGGCTAGGAAATAGAATGAGATGCTCTTCAAAGTTTAGCCTTTGGCAGAAAAGGAGATTCAAAGATGACAGGACAACTGATGAAAAATAAGAAAAGAATCCCACCACTAATTCATGTTTCTATTGCGTACATGTATATATATAATAGATATATATCAATCATTCTGTGAATATCAAGCAAAAAGAAGGCAATAGTCCAGAAGACAATATCTTTAGTTTCAATTCAATCACTCATGGCATCAGTTCAATGTAACAAGCCCACTGAGCAAAACATTAATCATGTTCAATCCTCCACCGTGAGCAACAAGACTTGCGCTCCAACTAGCCAAAAGGCTGTTGGCAACAAGACCAACACTCCGATAAGTCAAAAGGCTGTTTGCAACAAGACCAACACTCCGACTAGCCAAAAAACTGTGTCCAACAAGAATAGCACCCCGACAGTCCAAAAGACAAACAATGAGAACCATTCTTTCTCTGAAAAAATGAGAGAAATGTCACACAAAATGTTTCACCGTGAACATCATACTCAACAGGGCCAGAAAGCACACATCCAAAAAGGAGGTCAGCCTGTCTGCCATGCGTCCTGTGCAACTCATGGCACTCATGCTAACCATACTACAACTAATGGAAAGAAAAAGATGGAAGGCCACTGCATGCCTATGAGGAAGAACAAACAAGAAAAATACAAGTTCAGTGACAGCAGCAGCAGCAGTGATGACAGCGATAATGAAAAGTGTGGAAGGAAGAAGGTATGATCTGCAATCTTTTACGAATCATTCAGAAGACAATTGTGTTAATATCCCTTTATCTTCATATAAGCCTAGTAGGATACTTCACTTGCAATTATGATCACGACTACAAAGTTTTTTCTGAAGTAACATGTCTTGAAATTTATAAATATATGTTTTCCTACTTTTGAGCCCATAACAAGAGCACATCAAAACTTTTCTTTACTACAACCTAAAATTCTTGTTTTTGGTGTGAAGAACTAAGAGAGGAGTCCTGCAAAAGATCAGCTACAAGAAGTGCAAGGATGAAAGCAACTTGAATAAGGCATATTTCATCATTATTTCTTATACGTAAATGGTGGAATGATGTGTCATGTTAGTAAGTGTTTATCATTTTGATTATGCAATGAAAAAATTCAATGTTGAATTTTAGCAATCAGAAGAAAGAAGATTTGTTCCATTAATAAGCCAATATGACCATATAATCGCATACTTATTAGCATTACTTAAACCAAAAAAGAAAATGGGTGGTGAGAAAATACCCTATGAACAGGGTTGCACATATAATGGCGAATGACCACCTATTTTCTTTCCAAAGCTTATAGAAAACATAGAAATCCTTATGAACGGGGTTGCACATATAATGGCCATACGTCTTGGCTATAACCAAAACCACAAACAAATTTTCAGAAACTACGTACAGGAACTTGCTATTTCTTTAAGTGAGTATATACCACATTTGTCATACAGAAGCTTGGACCACTGATGAAAATGAGCATTGAAGTAATGAAATCATAGAAATAGACAAACAGGATACTCTTGAGGTGGACAAAAGAACTAGAGGCCGAAGCTTCAGATACTAATTACTAGTAATACTTTACAGGGAGCAACATTTGTAGATATGCTACAACAATGCCATAAGAAACTCCCCCCCCCCCCCCCCCACCCCCTTCCAAAAACTAAAGGAAAAATCCTATACACTACAAGGAAGCATTCACGAATCATCTTTGCGCAAACTGGACAAAATATTTTAAACTATCAACCGTTTCTAACCATTAAGCACTTCACCCCTCTTTCACATGATTAGAAACAAAAGTTGCAATAGCATGAACAGCAAGCTTTTCAGCTTCCTCTTGGGTGGACTCAATCAACTGCAAGTGCTTTTTGCCAATTTTGAAGGAGTGATCACCACCGTCTATCACATATAATTCATTAACACACTTCATTTTCTTTCTTACAGCTTCCAGCTTCTTGAGTGGACAAAGCCCATCTTTGCTACCCTACATGAAAATATGCCATAACATTTATACAAAATCTCGAGCATGAATAAGTTTACACTTAGCACCATCACCCCCTCCCAACTCCCAAGCAACATAATTTATGATATTATAGTAATGGCTGAGAAAACACGACTGATTGAGCTGTGAATAACATAACAAAGTTAGCTTTACCTAGCAAATTAGCAATGAGTGCACAAAAGCAGTCAAAAAAAATCATAATGAAACGTATTTATGTATGCATATATGTCGATTCAAATGTATATCTCAGCCCCACAGATACAAGTACGCATATAGCCCATCTGTAAGCAATTCAGATTTAGCTAATGTGTGTCCATTCTTGTGCGTATTATTAAAAAATAATGTCAGTCTAACAAATAAGCCTGGAAAGATGGACCGTTTTGTCCATGTGATACGGATCCATCTACAACAAAGTGCTTTTACCTGAACGAACATAACAGGTACATCAATTTGTAACAGCAACTCATCTCGTGCTGCACCATTTGCACCCTGAAAGATTTGCGACTAGACTTATAAAAGAGATTTTATTTAAAAATGACTCTGTATATATTCAGTAAAAGATAACTACTAAAATGGTAAAAACAACTATAATAACGGTAAACTTCGCATGCCTATATATGCTGTAAATATATTCACTGCAGTACATACCTACATGCCTAAACAGATCCACCTTTATAACCATCTAAGTAATGAACATCATGATCATGAACATCAAACTCAAAAACTAATGTTATTGCCTTGGTTCTTGATTTAGTTGTTCAGGTGTACCTGCACTTAGTTTATATGACGAGCAGTCTAATCTTAATAATCAATTTAGACCACTCAAGATGGACAGAAACAAAGCACTTGATTTTGGAATAAGACTGAATGTAGCACATCATGCAAGGAACATGTATATAAACATCAAAAGCAAATTGATTCTTGAGTGCAACCAATTGTGCATATATAAGTGCAGCGATGTAAAGTGTGTAGAAAGTACATTCTCAAAACAATTTGTAGCCTCCAACGACCAAAACAAATGCAAGTATTCAAGAACTTTACATCGCAAATTCGCAATAGATATCAAGAAAGATTAGAAAATAATTTCAAGTGCTTAAAAAAAAAAATAGCAACGAGGAAATTAAGAGATTTTCTTCTTATAATAACTTGAGATTTATTTAAAGGTGTCCGTTATTTTTCTCCAAATTCAAAATAGTAATGGACTTTTTGACTTATGGAAAAGATATTAATGAAAAATTGTAGAGCAGCTCCTTTGTTTCAAATAGAGGGCATAACAATCCAGCTTTTAAAACTAGAAGAGAAAAAAGATATTTGGGTTGGTGTTTATGACACAAACCAACTGGTGTCCAACTGTCATCCCTGTGAGGATGCAAAAACAAGCTAGATTTAAACCCAGCTTACTAGCTTGTGAAAAAAAGAGATGCAAATTTTTATAAGCTTTAAAAAACCTTTTGGTTGTAAGCTAAGACTAAAAATTCAATCCAGCATGGGAAACATACAAAAATCCATGAATTTATGGTGGGATAAGGTTTTCAGTATGTTAGAAGCATCATCTTTCCACCAGCATTGGTTTACTCGAATTATTTGGACGCGATCTTCCAAAAGGCACCATCATATGAACGTCAGCAAAATACATGTTGGAGGTAGAATCTCGGCTAAGCTTTAAAAAGATTAGACATAAATCTTCCAAATCAATCATCATTAACTCATCCAGCTTTGGGGGGAAAGGGAAAATGAAAAGTAAATAAATCAAAGGTATACATTTTACATGCATCAAAACTGAGCAATAGGAATTAGAGTTGTAATACAGATGGGTAAGAAGGGCAGGAGTATTATCAGGATAATAGATAACCTTTAATGGGTAACCCAAGCAAACGATAGCTGAAGCACCAATGCCATTAACAGCTACCATGCAGCTAACCCTACAACAAAAGAGGACATTTGTTGCAGGTATTAATATGGAATTAAATG
The DNA here is from genome assembly GCF_019186545.1 of Solanum stenotomum. Taxonomy (NCBI): domain Eukaryota; kingdom Viridiplantae; phylum Streptophyta; class Magnoliopsida; order Solanales; family Solanaceae; genus Solanum; species Solanum stenotomum. Next base: position 56,540,603 of record NC_064291.1, read on the forward strand.
TCATTACCTTACACTTCATCAATTCTCTAGTGCACCAAGGAAATAAAATACATTAGATCAGGCAATGTACCCAAATAAGCATGGCTATGTGGAATATTATATATATATATATAGAGAGAGAGAGAGAGCCTTTCTGCATAATATCTAAAAGAAACAATTCAAGCACTGAAATCGGAAAGTAGTAGAACATCCAGCAAACCAAATTTGAGCAGTAACTCATACTAAAAGATAAGAAATCTACACATAAGTTTCTTGTAAAATGCTACAGAGATCAGAATGAACGCATACTGAAATACATATGTCAAAAGAGGTCTAGAAAAAGGACATGGACATCATTTCAGACTACAACCCTGATACATAATTTTGAGCTAGAAACTCAACTCAACATGAATTACCCCTTCTTACTATTGACAAAGGATAGAATTAAGTTGTCTGGATGACATCAACTGATTTCGAATAAAATAGAAGAAAGTTCCAAATTGGAAAAACTATCATTATAAGAATAAAATAACACTTGTAGTTGCTACTTTACTGAGAGAAATGTTCAAACTTCAAACATTGATGGTGATACATGGTGTTCCAAACATATGCAATGACGATCACCTTGAACCCATTGACTTCCCTGCCAAGATCAGTGGATGCCCAGGGTATTTAGCAGCCACCTCTTTGACAACATTAGAGTGAAAATCAACCAATTTTTCTGCCTTGGGAGGAGCCCTCCTCTTTCCACCAGACATGTCTGCCATAATCCATAGAATTTCAGCAAGAAAATATTTGCTATATAAGTGTGGTTAAAGTGACCCATAAATCTTACATGGGTAGTCGAAGGTCAGAACTTCAGCAGCGTTCAGTTCCTTGGTCAACATATCCTTCCATCTTCACAAAGCAGTCATAATTTAGTATAGAAGATTTATGCTACGTATAAAGCATGTAGTAAAACTGTAATTTTGAAAAGGCCATTTACAAGTAACTAACATGCTTTCTTGAAATGTCTGGCATACATGGAAAAGAATACTATACAAAATCGTAAAGTCTGCTAATATAGTATAGTTTGGTGATATTTTTGTGTATTAAATAACAACAATGTCAATTTGTTGATTGAACCAAAATGATATGGAGAAAAAGCCAGAAAAATTGTAAGGCAAAAGTTGTCATCCCTCCATAAGCGACAAAAGTCATTTTACTCTGCTATAATCTTTGTTTTCCTTTTGTAGTAATCCATTTCCGTTACACCTAACACACCTTAAATCCCAAATTGGCTGATTAGTTATAGGAATCCACTCTATGTCTATATCCATAGTTTGATACTTTTTTTCCAGCTCGATATCAGTCTACCACAACCCTCCTCCTTTACCTAAACTTAGAACCTGCTACGTTTAATCAGGTAGGCGGAACTTAGCTACAGGGGTGGATTCAGATGCCTGTTTACGAATTCATGTGAACCCAATATTTGACTATGAACTCAGTTATCATTATAATTTTAATTTGACATAGTTGTAGGAACCTACAAAATTCAAAATTTTAGATTTGTCTCTGTTTAGCTATGTACATAAAGTGTATCACATATTATGAAATCAAAATCCATATGACACTCAAATATTAATGCATGTAACTAAAAGCGAAGCTGCATAAAAGAGAGATGACCTGATCATCCAATCTGAGGTGGAAGGAGCACCAGCACCATGAGCAAATACCACTACTGGTGACTTTTCTTTTGAACTTCCATTCACCTCTGCTTCTATTTCTTCTTCCACTTGTTGCTTTTTTCTATCTTCTGCTTCTTCTTTCTGCACAGTACGTCTTCGCTTTGAAGCTCGTCTGGTCGACATTAGTACCGATTCCGGTAGATACAACGCCGGCGGAATTGGATTTGAGCTACCGGAAAAGTGATGCCGGAACTGGAATTTGACGCCTAATTTTGCTGCTATTGATTTCGCGCCAATATTTGGGGAAGTTAGCAAAATGGTAGAAATATGGGCTGGGCTGACGAGAAGATCAAAAGAAATAGGCCCATGGGCTTGGATTTATTTTCGAAATCTTTATAAAAATAGCCGGTTAAATTCATTATTTGATTTTTTTGTCGATATACATAAATTATAAGTTGATTATACACAACTACACATATATTGTGTATGATGCAATTTTACATAATTCGGTGGATGGCAGTTTAGGTTAATTCTTCTTTGTTTGCTAGGAGCTCGAAGACTTTCAAACTATTATTTAAGGTGAAAGCACTTGAATCACGATGACATAATACATAATATAATTCACAAATGACATTTGCTAAGTGTGTCTTTATAGATAGCATTTTTTATTTTTTTTGTGAATACATTTTGTCATTTGTTGAATACATTTTATAAAGCGCATTTAGAATGCAATTTACAAATTGATTTTCCTAAATGGAATTTGCACACAATTCACGTTTTTTTTCTTTTTGAACATTAATTTACTTTCTTACTATCTAAGTTTGAAACTAGTTAAGAATAGACGTTACTATTTCGATCCGAATTCAGTATTGATCATGTCCAATCCCCTTCATGACATGTTAACAACTTTTGTTAGACATACAAGTTGCAAGATATGAGTTATATGGATAACACAAATATGGTCGAGATAAATTAGGAATTAATTAACTAAACTACTTTATTTTTTTATTTATCAAAAAAATAAGACCAAAAACTTCCACCTTCTTAGGTAGATTAGCTGTATTTGGATTGGTTGACTTTTGAGTTTTGACCAACTATATAAATCAAGGGGATTTCCCTAGGTCAATTGTATATATTTTAGTTCCCAAATAAATAATTGGTCATTTTCAGTCCATTGTTTTTTGGCCTTTTGAGACTTGATTTAGACTAAGTAAATTTTTGTTGGCATTAAATATTTTTGATAATGCAAAGAATTAAAAAATCTTGTCAAACCTATTTAACATGTTGCAAGTTGCAACAATATTTATTTATTTATTTGTAAATAAAAAAAGAACAAAAGTCCCTCGTTGCTCTTTTTCCTCTCTTTATATTGAATTGTTTTCTATTGAAAGCTAAAACTGATCGTGCTATGAGCACATAATTCCAAATAAATGGTAAGATGTATATGGGTAAGAGATTTTGCAGATGGGGAGAAACTTACAGAAGTAAGAATTGGAAGAGGTGAAGGAAATCCTACGGGTTGGATTATTCGTATGTATGGGGAACAAATCCTCATTTGAAATGGATGGTATGAATTTGTCAAATGTTCGACTAGCCGCTACATTAGCGTCGCATAAACTAAGGGAAGACCCAACCTAGAGCCAGAAACATTGATCGCAAAGACCACTCGCTTCAGTTCAACATCAATATATTTTTTTTCTAATAAATACGATCAAATAGGTTTGATCTTGTTAAAGTAGAAAGTGCATACACACTCATCATGTACATGTCCAAAAAATTTCATGGCCAAGCGGGCATTATTGTGATCATTTTATCTAAAAAAAATATAACAATTAGATACAATACACTTTTATTTAGTTATTTAACAATATTTTTAAAACATTCAAAAGAAAGAAACTAATAGATCTCCCGCCATTTTGCTCCCCTTATCGACACAAACCACTATCTTCGATTGAAGGTGAAAAACGTTCACCATCTGAATAACGTCCTCTCTCGTAACAAGTAGCATATGAAAGGTAAAAAGGACGATGAGCTAGTAACCCCACAAATACAATAATGTCATGAGAGTTAGCAAGTTGCACTTTAACGTTTGTTAAAAAATGGAAATATTGCAGGTAAAAATGTTGTCCTTCAATATAACCATAACTAGATAAAAATTAAAATAAAGTGCTCACATGAATTCAATTTCTTCATTTTTGGCTCTTCAAAGAGGGCCCCTATTGCTACTGTTACACACACAACTTGTTACACTGTCTGACTTGCCAATATTTGTTTGTTCATCACATTTGTGTGTGGTGGACTACAGCTCAAAGTGTTGTGTATGTGACTGTTTATCTTTTCACTATAGGACCATAAAGTGTTTTTTTTTCAAAAAAAGAAATCATTGTAGTTGGTTCTCATGAAAAAAAATGGTTATATTGTTTTTAATTCTTCATATAAAGGTTCGAGCAGGATTGTGGTTAGTCTTGCTTTTCGTTTTTAGTGGGTGGCAAGAATAATTCGTGTAGCATCAACATGAATTGATGAGAGATAATTAGAATCCTAGTCATTTTTTTTCTCGATAGTAATCATCTAGCAAAAACGAAATATATAGACTATTAAAAAAAAACAAAAGAACCCCACCATGAGATGGATTAGGAAAGAGATCATGGAGATTTAAGCAATTGCGGATAATATAACTAGTAAATATGTTTCTCTTCGCGTCAATATATTTTATTGTTTAGGGGGAATCACGCTTACTTGTTTTTCTAGTAAAAGTAGCTACTGGGTTAGCTATGACTTTTTAATAACGTCCGACCATTACTGAGGCTCTTGCTTCTGTTCAATACATAATGACTGAAGCCAACTTTGATTGATTAGCGTATAAGGTGCGATTGGGTAGAAATATAGTCACGATCGTTATTATAATCAGCGTTTAAGGGTAAAACTTTGGAATGAGAGGACGATCCTCATGGTAAATTGATCATAGACCAAACCAACATAGTTAAACAAGTACGATATATATATATATATACACGTGCGTGCGCTTGAGAGAACTATATCAAAAAATCTCGCCAAAATGACCTTTTAACTTCGAGAGAAAGAGTATTTTTTATTAAAAAAAATGAAAATCGAGTATGCTTTTTCTTTTCTCCTTTTATCAATATATGATGTACATGTTCAAATTGTAGTATTAGAAAGCCATCAATTAATGAAATTTGATTACAATAAATTCATGAGTACAAATCCGCTTTTATCAACGAAAATTCATCACCACAATTAAATATATGTAACAATGATGAATTTACTTACGTTATTTAGCTCATAATATATGAAGCATTAATAAAACATACCCCCCCACCCCCCTTTCTCTTCTTCACTTTTTTTTTTGTTGGGGGATGGGAGAATTTTTAAATCTATATAGTAAATTTCTCAATAATAATAACAATAATAACCATCCAAGCCATTAAGCAAGTTCTTGATTTTTCTCCACAACCCTCACTTCTTTTGCAGATCTAAGCACATTGGCCTGTAATCATAAAATAATATATATGTCATTTATAATAATACATAATATATAGTACTATTAATTATAATTAAGAATATACAAATACAAAATTTGAGGAGGAAATTAATTAATTAACCTGATGTTGAGTGATTTCAACAGCAAATCCATCAACAATAACCAAAGACAATCTCTTGTTATAGGTTCCTGGCTCAAATGTATTTGCTAACAGCTCATCATGTTTATTGCTTATGTACACATCTAGCTCATAGCTTCCCTTCTTTGTCCTATATACGTATCGAACTCAGAGAAGGATTCAAGATTTTTAGGACTGATGAATTAGGCTCAAAATTCATTTCTTTACGAAGTTGACGTGTCGAAAATGTTATTTTATTTATAAAAGAAAGATAAAAATACAGAGAAGAAATACTTACCTTTTGGATCGAAGACGCTCGTATTCAGGATCATAGTTCATGAAAACAAAGTAAAGCTCACTCTCTTCATTTGCCATTTAATTTCTCCCTTTTATTTTTTTTTTCTTTCTTATTTTATCAAATGAAACGCAACATGAGGGGTGCTATTTATACCTATAGAGTCAAGTCAACATACTTTTTATATGAGAGAGTATAAAAACATCCTAAACTTGACGTAAATTATTAGTTTCATCTTCGAACTATTGACATTCTTAAAAACACCCTTTTACTTGACTAACTAAACTTAGATACACCCCCGATACATTTTCGATATGCAACATGACATAGCAAGTGGTTTCAAACTCTTGTATGAGCATGAAGTTCTTAATAAAAATCGAGAGAAGTGTTTTAAACACTCCTAAACTTGACAATAATTTAGGGGTGTATTTCACTAATGTTGCAAGATCGGGATAGATATACTTCTCTCTCTATATATATATAGAGTAGCTCATTGATTGACTATCTGAACTTTTACTTTGTTGGTGAAGGTTCGATTCCCACTTTACAAGCTTTTTGATGCAATTATTTCACCAATATTAACATTCCACTTCTTCTTCTTTTTCACTATATTATTTTCCTAAAAAATACAGACGTTACAATTATCAATCGCCGATATTTTAGTAATTTAGTACAAGTTTAAGTACGAATTATCTTCGTATGATTTTTAAAAATAATTTATAAACTTTTGTTTAATTCTCTTTGATAATCTATCGTGTAATTAAGTGCTAATATACAGATAATGTAATTAATTTGCTATAATCGTGCTTAATGATTCCAATACGAAGCTTCTTGATTCTTTGGTTTTGCTAAAAATAATAATAATTAAAGTACGCTATTAACCATGCACACGCTTTGGAAGAAAAAGTCAACAGTATATAATTAATTTTTATAAAAAAACAATACTACTGGATCAGTCAAAATGTACGTTACACTAATTAATTAAAAAATTAAATCATAGCTTGTTGTAAATTAATATACAATTCTAATAACCTTAGCTCTATAAGCCTAATAATCATCTATATTTTTTAGTTATTAAAAGGTAAAAAGGAGCTGTATAATGTGTAGCAATTGGTCCACGTGTCGTCAATACCATGACTAAATGAGATTGATTGAATCATATATTAATTGAGCTTGAAAATTAATTGTATACAACTTTGTAATAAGTAGACTAGTAGAGTACTTCCATGATCTAAATTCAATTAATAATTGATGAATAATTTACTACCAAAAAAAAGTTTAGAGATACAGCAAATACAATTACTCACATTTGATGTTTATGCCATTTTGATATATCAATTTAACGTTAGTCGATAGAAAAGTTGAAATGAGATATATACATTAAGTGCGAGTAAGATTAAAGATTCACGAGGTGTCAAGAGCTTAGTAAAACAGCCCATCTCATAATCTATTCTCTTGATATATATTAATGTAAACATCAAGTACAAGTAAGTTTTCGCGGAGATGGCCCCGGCGGAAGAATAGTCATGAAAGCACACGCGTAAGATCTGACATTGTATCAGTATATTCATCAAGTGGTCCTCTTGAAAAATGAGGAAGAAACCAACGTATCAAAGAGCCATTAGAAATTACATTTTTTTCTAGGTGTGTTCGATATTTATATTAAAGTCAGATTAAATTTGAATTCGTATTAAAAAGTCCTACGTTGAGATTAAAACGTTCCCTAATAAAGATGACTCCTATACTCAAACTTAAAATTTCTGGTTAAGAATAAATGAATATTTACCACTCTAATTCAATCTACGCGTAAAAAAGAAAAAAGAACTTTGACGGTCTATAAGATGCCCTCTCTGTTGTGTGTAAGAACCGCACGTGAGGCTACTCTATATGTCTGTCCCTTCTAAGATCCCTTTATTATGGGTAGAAAAAAACAGTTTTTCTAACTCGTAAAGATAAAAATAAAATGTGCGTTATTTTTATTGATCTTTACAAATTTTACTTGTAGGATTTTATTGAAATGTTATTGTTGTTATTGTATTTAAGTAGAATATACACCAAGAAAAAACATATGCAATGATCATTAGTTATGAACTAGTATTGATCAATCATGTGTTTATTTCAAGGAAAAATTAGATGTTTAAGTTAATTATTAGATTACATTTTAATCAATGTGGTTTTGTATCAACACTTGTTACACTTTTAGATTACACAATTTGATCAATGTAGTTAAATTTTGCCTCAATACTAGAGTAGAGAGAAAAAACTCACTACAAATTGATTTTATTTTTTTGTTTGTAAAATGTTCAAGTAAATATAATTAGAAAGAGAACGGTACAACATATATTTTTTAACAAATAAGAGTCAAAAGTTAATAGTAAAAATATTATTTAAATAACTCAAAAGTTTTCAAACATGTTTTAAAGCATACATTTTGAGAACAAACATATTATGTCGATTGACATGAATTTCTTGAGGTCAGTTGAACAAGCTGACAATCAGCATAAAATGTTGAGCAAATTCTACAAGCTACTTTTCATCATATATGTTTTAAAGCATATCTTATCCCAATTTGCTCGGGAATGAGACGTTGTTATAAATACTTCAAAGCATACACGATGAAAACGCTCTCCTAATATCAATATATAGATATATGTATATCTTTCACACTAAAATAACACTAATTTGAGTAATTTTTCACCCTCAATACATCTCCTAGGTATATTACTGTTTGTTTCATTGTAGGCCTAGCCTCTAGATCACTATTTATGCATTTCAAAGCTATGTTCAATACATTTAAAACTTGTTTTCTTTCTTTGCCTTGTACAAAAAACTCAAATTCCCCGTTTCCCATTTCTTCTTTCTTCATCCCTTGCCTTCTTCCTAATATATCCAACAAAATAATCCCAAAGTTATACACATCACTTTTTTGGCTTAACAATTCACAATATGCATATTGATCATCAAGAGGGGGCGGATTCTTTTGCCAAGTATTAGAAAACTCTGTCCTCTCAGCTAATTGCGCGAAGCCATAGTCAGAAAGACAGGCGGTGAAATCGATGTTGATCATGACATTTGATGCCTTGACATTGCCATGAACATTTAGTTGTATGTCCTTTTGATCTTTTGGAGGATTTTGAGAGTGGATGAATGCAATGCCATGAGCAATGCATACAATTATTTTTAAACGTTGTTTCCATTCTAGTGCCGTTTGACCTAGATCCCTTGCTCCTACAAGAAAAAAGTCGATGTATATAAGTTAAATTCATAATTAAAATAAAACGTGTCATGTATTAGCACGTAATGATCATAGAGATATGTGATTGATATAACTAACCAAAAAATCGATTTTGGTTTAGTTAATCTAAGTAAACTTAAAACGATTTCCCAATTAATCCTATAAGAATTTTACTAAAGAATCATAAACATTAATTGTAATGTGTTTCAATCCAAATTTTAAGTGATTATCCCTAATTCTTTTTTAAAAAATCGAGATTCTAAAAAAATAAACGGATTGTAACAGCAAATCTAAGTGAATTTAACTTCTATATATATTGATAATAAAAAAAAAAATACGCGAGTCGCATAAGATATAACTACAAGTAATTAATAATAAGTACAATTAGTAACTTGAAAAATAAGTCAACATCATTTTTAGTGTGTGTTTTCATTTAGTATCTGGTACTCGTACCCTCATTGAGGATTGATCTGAATTCACATCAAAATACATGATTTAAGACTCGAGATTTATGATTAAGGACGAAGGACGCGATTGAAAACTCACCAGCAAGTAAATCAACAAGACTACCCATGGGGTAGTAATCACAAACAACAAATTTGATCCTCTTTGAATATAAATAAGCTGTGATTGGAACAAGTTGTTTGCAATCTCTACTAACCCTAGCAAACTTCTCAATTCTTCTCCCAAATTCATTCTTTTTCAAAACAACTTTTCTAAATCTTTTTAAAGCACAAATTTTCCCTTTTAAAAGCACAATTTTTTCAGTCATCCCTAAATGACTTTCTCCCATAACTCCACCTGATGCCCTCAACACTTCTTTTAGTGTCAATCTTGGCTCACAAGGACCCGACACTCCTTTACCTGTCGAGACATAATATAATTAAATAAAATGGTTATGACTTATGTAATTCAATATGAGAAAAAATTTATACCATCAAGTCAACATTACATGTTATAGCAAGTAACCTTTATATTTAAGATTAAAAATCACACATTTTAAAGAGGTTTATATGTAAATATCCTTTAGGTGACTTAATAATGCAAAAAATAATAATTACACTAACCGTATAAAATAAAACTTCGAGTGTGTTTGGTGTGAAGAAAAATACTTTCCATGAAAAATGACTTTCTGAAAAATATAAGTGATTTCTTACTTATTTTATGATGTTTGGTAAGTTGTAACCAAAAAATATATATCATCAATCCCAAAAACATACATATGTAATCTAGACAGACACTATTAAGTGGCAGGTGGGATAGGGGATAGGGGATAGAGGTGTGGTGCAAGTGGGGTGGGGGGTATGTGTGGGATTGGATCTGTTGGAGGACGAAGAAGAGTGAAATGTCATTTATAAAACCTATTTTCCCTATTTTCACCATAAAAATCGCTTATTCTTCTCGAGAAAATATTTTTCTAAAATCGTAGCCAAGTAAACATGGAGAAAGAAAATGTTTTCCTCGATACCATACCATGGTTACGATTAGGATCATTATTTTCATCGAAAAATACAAGAGGAACATCTTGTTTGAATCCTATAATAAACTCCTCGTACTCATAGATTGACATTGATCTGCAACTATTTTCTTCATGATCATTGAAATTCCTTCTAATTTGATGTTTAGTGACAAAAGCTCTTGATAACATTTTAATTAAATAATATTAAGAAAAAAAAATTTAGTGTATAAGAAAACTTTCAGAAATAGTATCATTTTAGAGAATTTATAATGTTTTTGGGTGTTGTCTTATTGGTTATTATAGCATCATAGAATTTATCGAATACCAAGTTGTAACAGATGGTATTATATGGTATTTAATTAGGATTAATTAATTGGGTTTAAAGAAGATAATGAGTTGGGATCCTTGTTTTTCACCACAAATTTTATTGGTTAGTAATTAAATATCTTGTTTGTTTATGCATTGAGTCATGGAATCATATCGTTTAAAAATTGTCCGTTTTGCTCTTCAAATGAATTGATTTTTTAATTTTTATTCTTTAACAATTAAACTTATGTCTAGTAGGACCAAATATGGCAATAGGGTGGTGTGGGACGAGATAGGGCAAGTTGAGCTTAACCTGTAAATTTTTTAATCTGTCCCGCCTAATAACTTTTTTCATTTTCAACCCGTCCTACTTCATCCTGCATAATTTTTTTAATATTTTCTTTTTCTAGTTAAATTTAATACTAAAAATAAAATTCATAAAAATAAATTATTTATTAATTCATTAAATTGTATTAATTTAATAGATAATGAGTTTAAAATTTATCTTTTAGAAGTCAATTGAAACATATATGAAATTGTACTAATATTTTTTATTGAACCATTTTCATTTATATCTTGAATATTTTCATAGCTTTAAAGAAATTAACTTAATAAATAATGTTTTATTACTATAAAAAGTTAAAATTAAATTTGAACCCGCTTAAAATCACATATACCCACCACCGAGATAAGACGGGCAAGGAAAAGGCTATGATACGTCACCTACTATATAAAAACATTATAATAATATACTACTTCAATTTCAAGACAATATTGATCCCTGTTTTGTTCTTAATTTGTGCTAAACTGCGTCATTAGCACATTTATAAACTAATGTAACATATTTATACTAAGTTTTATTTTGTTTTTAGTTCAATTTACCTTGCCCAATGACAAATAGCAAGATTTAAGGATTGACGATCAAATATAAAATCATGGTAAAAACTTATCCACACTTACTATTTAAATATTTAAATCAGATACATCGATATGCAACAAAGTTCTTCATTGATAGCTGAAAAGAAAAAAGGCTATGTATAGTGTGTAGAGAAACTTTTAATAATGTTGAAACTTTTTGGAAAACCTTGTCAATTTGACTTAGATTATCGTCGTAGCCCAACAACTGATATCAAAGCATATGATTTGTCAAAACGAGCATGGAAATGGAGGAATGATAGTGTGAAGCTCGATTTAGTACCTTCGAGAGGCGCACACACAAGAAGAAACTAGCATGTTGGCTTCGTGATCATAAATACTCGGATGATGTGAATGACACTTAGTGAATCTCTAGATAAAACCATGGGGTGATGGGTCGTGAAATTTTAGTTTGAAGGGAAAATTATTAGGTTTACGAACAAAGCTCCATGAATTGGTAGTTGAAAAGGAAGCTACATATAAAGCGTCGAGATACTCTTAATAAAATAGGCCTTGAGAAAACCGCGCAAACTTAGTTCAAAGTGAACAATATCACACCATACTAAAAGTGTGTTTGCATTGGCTTACCCCCAAAAAATCTTTTTTTTTTTGTTTCCCACCCGGTGTCTGGAGCCTACATTGAAGCTTCGACTAAATCCGGATCGTGCTCTGCAGGGCTCATTCAGGGGTGGTGCTCCCAACAGAATTTTCTCCATACCCCCAAAAAATCTAATAAGATACATGACCTGTTTGAACATAGACTTCTCTTACTAGCACAAGTATCGAATAACTTTATCCATCAAAACTAATACACCAATAAAAACATATCACCTTGTCCTCTTACTTTTATCGAGATTTGAACCCTGATCTCACTTCATTGCCCGTTAGGCCACACTTCATTGACATAAGGTAAGATTGGAGACCAATTCAAAGCTTTGGACCTTTGGTAGTTCAATTAACATTACAACCCAATGGTTACTATTTCACTCTACACACATAAATATTGTTGGATTCAAAAATATCACTATGTTTTATACCTCTCTTTTCCCATATTCACTGTCCACCTTCCAAAGCAAAATAGTGTAAAAACAACATATATATATCCATAATATCATTCGTTTGTTTCAGAGAAATAGACTTTGTTCTATTAAACCAAATTTACACAATGGACAAACTCTCCATTGCCATTTTCTTCCTTTTTTTCGCCTTTTCATTTGCTCTAACACCCTTAACGCAAAAAGAAAACGATATCACTAACATCAAACTTCCAGAATCCGATGCCACCCCGACCACAAACCAGTTTGACAAAGAAACTCAACATGTTCAAGAGAATCAAGATCACCTTCCTGAATCTAGGGACAAGAAGAATAAGGCATTACCTTTGACGTTTGTTCGGCTTCGTTCAATCAACTGCCACTTTCCGGCCAGATCTAGGCGTCCTTCGCGATTATGCGACCACCACCATTTTCACTATGCACACAACCTGAAGCCAAGAACACAGTCAACACACCTTGATGATCAGATCCCTTATGGTAATNGAAAAATAAGGCATTACCTTTGACATTTGTTCGGCTTCGTTCAATCAACCGCCACTTTCCGGCCAGATCTAGGCGTCCTTCGCGATTATGCGACCACCACCATTTCCACTATGCACACAACCTGAAGCCAAGAACACAGTCAACACACCTTGATGATCAGATCCCTTATGATAATGATATGATACCTTCTGATGATGATGACGATGACTTTGAACATGTATTTCCTGGAGGCCTGCATCAGGTTCCGGAGGAGTGGATGAGTTTCCTCCACCAAAACAACGAAGTTGATGATGATGATGATGTTGATGAACAGAAGATGTCGAAGTTCATAATCAAGCGAAACAAACATGACAAGTTTGGTAAAATGAAACTAAAGGGTCATTTATATGATCCCTTTGAAGAGGAGCACGAACACGAGGATGAGGATGGTGAGATTTCAGCAATGCAGTATGAAGATCATCATAGCTTTGATAAGAAGAAAATGAAGAAGCATTTGCACCATCACCATGAAGAAGAGGAGCAAGAAGCTGTAGAAGGAAATGAGACACATAAAGAGGAAAAGAAGACAGGTGGTCTCGTTAAGCACATTCGCAAGTTCTTGGATAACTACTTCGATTGAAGCAGTTCTGCTAATGTGCTCCATGTTTTTGCTTTAGTATTTTGTATTAGTGTATGTATTTGTAGAATGGCTCTTTTGGGTTGAGGCCTGGAGACAACCTCTTCGGTAGAAATACAAGAAGAAGGTTGCGTACCATACACGCCCACCCTCTCTCCCTAATCCTGCAGTAGCAAGGGAGCACTTTGTGCATAGGATACACCTTTAGCTTGTTGTGATGTGTGTTTTAGTAGTTAGTAAACAAACTTGCATCTATGAGAGATGTAGTAGGAAAATACGTATACAATATGATTGTGTACAAAGTTGAAATTACAATTTTACTTAGAACATGAACAAAATTCTTCGTTTTGTTTTTGAGATATACTGAATTGAATTGGAAGCAAAGAATAACTACGACATACTTAGAAGTAGGTAGAGCATGCACCAGTTTGTTGGCTGCTGGTGAGTTCTGCACAAGGAAAAGGGCTGACTTGAATTGCAGCTCCGCTAACATCTGAGCATTTCCAAATGGAATTTTGTGATCCGGGGTTGCCATGAAGGTTGATATTGGAGAGACAAATCCCAGAGAAAGGGGAATTCTTCAAACCATGAATCAAACCAGCCTGCAAAACCTTTTCGCCCCAAACATCCTTAATCTTGATACCCTTAACAACTGGAAGAGCATTAGGATTGAAATTTTCATTTGGATGATCACCAACATCCCCTGCAATCTTAATCCCCGTTCGTGCATTTTCCATGTAGACATTTGACACCGTAATGTTTCTGATCATCCCCCCTCGGCCAATGTTTGTCTTAATGTGAATACCAACTCCCATATTGAAAAGGCTTATGTGCTCAGCTAAAACGTCCACTACGCCACCAGAGGTTTCACTTCCAACTGCTATTCCAGCAAATGGAGATGACCCAGTTATCCTTCGGATGGTTATGCCATGACTAGGGCGACCATAAGCAATTCCATATTGATCCCAGCCACTCTTTACGGCTACTAGATCATCCCCTACTGAAATATAGGAATCTTCAATGCAGACATTGGAGCTTGAGTCTGCAATAATAAACAAACATGTCAATGAATTGACAGTAAATAAAGAAAAACTGCCATTGATTGCCGGAGTTTTCAGTTTTCTAATTGAGTCTACAGTAAAAATGGGAAGTGAAAACCAAACTTCTAACAGAAAGTATTTAGCTTCTTTATGAAAGGTCAATGGATAAATTCTTTTTAGCAGTCCTTTGTTATCAAACAAAAGGGATGCTAAATGAAAGATTATCTCATACACTACAATGACGCATCAAATTAGAAGGTTGAAGATCACTGGTTATTGTACAGAGTAATGATAACCGCTACATGATGTCTCTTCAGCATAATGTCACATCCAAAAAAGAAAAAAAGACGAAGACTATCTCAACTCTGAACAGTTCAAGGATTTCTGCCAAAAAGTTTTCACTAAATTATACCATGAGTTACTATAACGAAATGCGCCAATGAAAGGGGACTCAGAAGACTTGAGGAAGAGAAACTTAATGACAAAAAAGTACTAACTTTGATACACAAGAAAGAAACTCTAACTTCCTAAGACAAATAAAAAGGTCCCTTTTAGGAAGTTGATTTCAGAAAACTGCTTTGCTTTACCTGGATCAATTCCATCAGTATTTGGTGAATCAGCTGGAGCCAATATGGTGACATATCGAATAACAACATTGCTGCCAGAGGAACAAATAAACAAATTAAACTAGACTGCAATAGGCTAGCTATATGGTTGCAGAATTTCTTTTCAGATTTTTAGACATGACACAAAATTATGAAAACTTATACCTGCAATAAACAGGGTGGATATTCCAAAAGGGAGAGTTCTTGAAAATGACATTAGAAATGAGAATGCCTCTGGAGTTCATCAGTTCAACGAGATGAGGTCGTGTAAACTGAAGAGTTCTTTGCCTCCACATATTCCACCAAACATCACCCTGGCCATCAATAGTACCATTCTCACCTGAAAAATCAGTTTAATAATTCAGCCGAACCACATCATACCAGACCTTGAATGTCGTTATGATAAAGTTAGGAGGTTCTTTCTTGCCATAAATTGTACCCAAAAAGATACTGCTGAAATATAAAAGATAATAATAATGAATATTTACCAGTGATTATCACATCATGGAGCCCATCTCCATGGAGTAAGCTCATATACCTTGCACCAGGTCGCTCTCTTCCTCTCCCATATGAAGGCAATGGATCAACTAATGGCCACTGACTGGGATCCTAAATTGTAATTCATTGCCAGGATTAGAGAGCCAATTGGACGACACAAAGGAGGAGCACAATAAGTGGTCTTAACTTTGAACTAAAATATGTGATCTCATACTACATTTGTAATACATCAATATCCAAAAGGATGCGTAAAACGGAAACATCATATCTTTGAGTTGGCACACGATTGCAACTTCTACAAAGATGCAAAGCATACTAAGGGTAAGCTACCCTCAGTATCAAACAACCTCTCCTATAAGGAAGGTAAGCTACGGATTGGTATAAAGCATATTGAGGTGGATGCATAAACTGTTGAAGTCTGCAACAATAGAAAGAATGAACCTAGCTAAAGATAGTAGATCTGACTTAACGATCTAATCATTTGAAACTGAAGGTTTAAACTAAGGCCCAAGAATACAAACGGAATCACCAGCGTAACAGACTATGTTTTCTTTTACTTCCATGACATGTTGGAACAATTTTCGATTTATCATAGAAGATTATGTGATGACCATGTGGAGTCAGACGAACAAGAAATGGTTATCTACCTATCTTGCTGAAATGTAGCTCAGTGTTTTACATTCTTGTTTTTATCTGTCAAATGTAAATTCTTGTTTGATTAACCGCAGTTCTGTTCAGTGTTCAGTGATCACTTCAAAGTTTACAACTTACAAGCATGTAACAGAAAAATAATATAAAGAGACAGATCAAATTGGCTTTCATTATTTTAATCTTTTATTTTTTCTTGTCAGATGAATATCATTAAATAGTACAATAAACCCCATGGTTGTCCACCATACCTAATATTTTAAATACCATCACATGGATCAGGTCCCATTATCCAAAGGCCCGCTGATTACTTAATGCATTTAACTCTATTGTCCATACTTAAATAATTGCTAATTTTAAATAGACTCACTTTAGCCTACTCCAATTACATGTCTTGCTTAATATATTGAAACATTGTGCTATACATCCCACTATTCAAAAACAAATGACGCAGTGTAAGCACGTGAACCTGAAATCTAGGTCAAGAAAATTATACACTCACCATTATCATACTTAGAAAAAGGTCTTAAAATCAACATTTATAAAATTTCAAGTAAGTTCTTGCATTCATGGCTGAAATGAGTCAAATGATAGTCAAACGAACAAAGTTCAAAGTAAATGATTCCTTCTAAATGCAATTATTTTAATGTTATAAAGTAAAGATATGAAGAATTAAGAATAAACCTGAGTGGCTTTGATAACAGCACCACTGGCCAAATAAAGAGTCATACGACTAGTAAGATCAAATGGACCAGTCAAATATACACCAGCAGGTATGTAAAGCAAAGTTCCACCCTTCCTCTTCAAGTGTTGAATTCTAAAGATTGCTTCTTTAAACGCTTTTGTATTCAATGTCCGCCCATCACCTACACCACCAAAGTCCAATATCGATATCTTATCATTTCGATATTGCATTGGTACTATTCCCGAGCATGTCTCCCCCTCTGCCACCACCGACCAGCTCATCAGAAGCAATGTGCTGATAATGCATAGGAATATTGACCCAACCCACCGATTCATTGTCTCTGGGGTTGAAGGAAACTGGAAAAAGAAAATGTATTCAAGCTTTAAGTGTGAATATTATGCAACAATAAACCCAGTGTATTACTTCTACCTTGTCAAAATAAGAGAGTTATGTTTCTGATAGACCCTCGACCCTCAACTGACTATAACTACAAGAACCTTCCATACCCATTAGTTTGATTAGGACCCCATTTTAATTTGAACACTCAATAATTTGTGTACATGAGCTAATTGTTAAAATTATACAAAATTAATCAAAAGGGTAAGCAAGAAATCCTTCTTTTTCCTCTTTTTAATGTTAAGAGTGAAGATTATGTAAGATTAATCAAAAGGGTAAGCAAAAAATCCTCTCTTTTTCCTTTTTTTTTTTGTTGCTAAGAGTGAAGAATATGCAAGATTAAGCAAAAGGGTAAGCAAAAAATCATTTCTTTCTTCCTTTTTTTAATGCTAAGAGTGAAGATTATGCAAGATTAATCAAAAGGGTAAGCAAAAAATCCTTTCTTTTTTTCCTTTTTATAGTTCCTAAGAGTGAAGAAGAAAAAGCTCAAGAAAACCCCAACTAAAATAAGCTAAAATGCAGTAAAAATAACAAAGAGAAAACTCCAAATACACAGATCTTGTTCAATCTCCATGAAAACCCAGTTGAAAGTTCAGATATTTTATAATGTTAAAGCAGAAAGAAAGCTAATCCCTGCTTAAAAAACAGAAAAGAAACAAGTAGAAACTAACCAAAAAAATGCAGTAGAAATTCCAAAAAGATAACTCCAAATACACACAAATCTTGCTATATACATGAAATTCCCAATTTAAAGTAAACAATTTAGCAGAAAATAACAAAATGAGTATTAAAAAAAGTTGAAATTGTATACCTGGAGGTGTAGTTTGTCTACAAGTAAGTGTCTTTTGTTGTATTTTAAAGTTTTAGAAGAAGAAAAGAAGGAAGAGAGAAGAAGAATTTATGAGCAAATTTTATTTAATGCTACTTGAAATTTTGCAGATAAAGAGAAACACAGGGGACCTGAAGTTGAAAACAGAGCCACCGTCATTGGCTGAGTACTCTAAGGACCGTTTGGACATGATTTTATTCGAATTTCACTTTGAAAAATCTCATATTTAAAAAAATCAAACAACAATAACATGTTTAGTGAAATCTCGTAAGTAGAGAAATTATTATCAAAAAATAAAACATATTGAAAAGTCGAGCATTTTCTACTATAAAAGTGATTATGTACAATAAACTTCAATTTTAATTAAATTTTTTAAAAAAATACTTATCATTTCAGACCCGTGACCGTGAGGCGTGACCTGATTGATACAAGTTGATCACTTGTGGCCAAAGATGCATGCAGCCTTTGACAACATAGGTTGGTGGCACTCACAAAATTTGATTAAATTATATACATATAGCCTATAGGCTTATTTTATTTTTATAATATAGTTTTAAAAAAATATATAATTGTAATTTACACAAATTCTCACAATTAAAACAGTACACATGTGTAGATAGCTGCACTTATTGTTAGCAGCTGGAATACCCATGTGCCCTGCCTTTGTCTACATTTAGCACAATCCAGCTCACTTTATGTTAAAATGGACTCCACCAAAATCTCCTCATGTTTTTGGCTTTTTATATACTCATGAAAAAATCAACATCAGTAGCGAAATCAAAATTTTTAGTTTATGAATTTTGTACTAAATTATATACAACATTTAATTACATACTAACACTTGATATCACTATCCTGAAATTGAGAACCATGAAAAATTAGATCCTTTCACCACTTCCAAAAGTTCAAATATAGTAGTACTAATTATTAAAGCAAAGATCCACAACTTAACATAAAAATTAAAAGCTTAGCTAGTGACATGAAGAATAAAGCTCCACATATATCAACTAAAGTTAAGTTCCCCCACTATATCACTATGATTCTCCACTTCAAAAGTTCTTGGCTAATCACAACAAAACAAAGAGAATGGATTGTTTTTTGTATCTTTTTGCAAAGATGTATAGGAAGTTACTTGTTGCCATCTCTTTATCATTTTAGCCTTTTCTTTTGTTTCCCTTGGAACTTTTGAATAGCAATATGTATCTCTTGTCCAGATCAGCTTGCGCTCACATCAATTATTTCTTCAAATGCATATTACTTTGCATTAGCATGTGTACCAACATGTTCACCATAGACATAGTGTTTCACATCAACACATATATCACACGCTCACATCAACTATTTCACCAGATACATAATACGTCGCATTAGCACATGTAACAACATAATCACCATAGACATGTTGTATCACATCAACACATATATCAACTATACATATCACTTCAAACATATGTATCAACACATGTTCCAACTATTTTACCATAAAGTTGTTGTCTTGCATTGGCACATATAACATTTTTCTGTCTCTTCAGAGATTTGAGTGTTGATCTCTCTTGCTACTAGCGCCATCTTCATTGAATCACTATATCACACCTTGTGGCCGTAACAACAACAACATATCCAATGACATCTCACAAGTAGAGTCTGAATAGGATAGAATGTACACAAACCTTACCCTGTGTTGTCCTAAGGACCCTCGAGTCAGTACAACAAATCTCAAGGGAAAAGTGGAATACAGAACAAAAAGCAAGCACTCTATTTTTAATATACCAAATACTGTTTCTAGTACATATTAACACACCAAAATCAAAAGATACACAAGCTTATAGTGTGTCATAACCACACAACAATGATCCTATAACAAGAAACAGCACCTTAATGAGCATAGATATTTACAACCCAAGCTCAATTCACACACAGCCACAAACAGCATGGCTGGTTCTTCACATTATGAAATAGACTGATTGCATTTTACAAACCGCGATGACCTTACAGACGATGAAGAGGAAGCATGAACACACATATATATATATAGATATAGATATAGATATAGATATAGATATATATATACTTCTGAGATCGAGAAGGACCGGCATAAGTACCGGTCACTCTTACTCGCCTTCTAATCAAATCCTTGCACACTTGAGCAAAATGATGAAAGCTGTAAACCTACATTCTGTCGATAGGCTCCATATGGCCCTGCACGGCTAAGCGCTCTGATACATCAGCTAGTGATTTGAGGTTACACCGAATGAGGGCCTCGACAAAGTAACAAGTTTCATCCTTAGTATTCCCATCTGGTACATCCACCACGAATGACTCGACTACCATTGTTCCAGGCCTTCCGTCAATGACCTCCGGGTGAACAGTGATAATTGATGAGTAGTTCTGCAAGTTATGTGAAGAAACATTTAGACAGTCACCATTAGGGGTGTTTACGGGTCGGTTTGGATCGGTTATTGGTCAAAATTAAAACCAAACCAACTTAATCGGTTTTAAAATTATCAAAACCAAACTAAACCAAATATAATATACACTTATCGGTTTGGTGGTTATCGGTTTCGGTTTGGTTTGGTTCGATTATTCGGTTATTGACCATACACAAAAATAAAAGAAACAATTCATTCAAAATGTGAAAAAAGTGACAACAATCCATTCAAAACGAAAAATAGTTAGAATGACTTAAATTACTGAACTTTCGATCATTAAATTTACTATCAATAAAACTTTAAAATTCACTATATTGGCATAAAAGGAAGAGACAATAACATTTTCAATCCCACAAAGAATTGTCATAGAAACTCATATACATGAAATCAATAAGATAAATGTTTCATCTTGGACATTTTTGCTTTCAATAAGTAAATTATAAAGAAATTTTAATGAAAATATGTATAAGATCTTTAAAATTGTTTATAAAAATAATATATTAAGTATGTATATTAATAAAATATATGTATATAATTCATCGATTCGGTTCGGTTATTTCTTCGGTTTTTACGAATAAAACCATAACCAAACCAAATACTATCGGCTTTCAAAAATCTAAATCCAAACCAAACCAAACCCAAACAAAATCGGTTTTATTTTATCGGTTTGGTTCGATTTTTCGGTTTGGATAGGTTTTTATCCAAACCGTGAACACTCCTAGTCACCATTATCGCTTGTTTTTACTTAGCGATATGATAACAGAACATATGGTGACTAGCCTAAGAATCCAAAGTGAACAACCAACAGAACACCCCCAACCCCCCAAACCCCCAAACCCAAATACACACAAAAAAGAGGGAAAATAAAATGAAAAGATCACAAGAAAAACTTCATGAATAAAAATAGAGCAAAACTTCATGAAGATGCATCTGATTTTGTATTCCTTCTTTAATGAAAACGAAACTTTGATTAGAAGCTCTAACATGTCATCTCAACAGGGTTGCCAACACATATACTTTTGTTTATTGGAAATGGTTCCCACTCATATAAATAAGCATCAAACGCACCTATTCCATACATATCAAATGATGAGATAAAAGATTCATACCCTAAGCCTGTGATCTCCACCTACGATCTTTACACCAAAAATGTGCTTGTCATCATCTAGAAGCTCTAACCTCTCCTTGCTTGTGGTAGCTGGGAGTCCGGACTTAACATTCACCTCTCTAACACTTCCGATTTCAAGGTCCCCTTGCACGATGCACCTGCTAACAAATGGTTTGTACCTTTGTGGTTGATCAAACCTCCTCACTAATGACCAAACCTATCAAATATACCAAAAACCAGTAAGTACACAGTGAAAAAACTATACATAGTACATCTATTTTCCGTCTTTAAATAGAATACATGTAAACCATAGAAATACATAACAGTCTACTATTCTTCAATCTTTTCCAATGATCAATTGACAAGCCAGAACAGTTCTAAGAACATCAATGAAATTAAGTAATAAAATAATCCAACGTCTTAAATTCTTTCAAACTCGCTGCTTTTTTTCTACCTCATAAACAGCTTAAAATACATTGTCCAAAGAAAAGTTCAAAGGCATCTACTTTGTTTCTGAAACTAGCTTCTTCAACAGATAAAGATGGAGCTCTCTTTTCAGTAACCAACCCCTCTTTTCTCTCAAATCCACAACTATTGTGAAAACTAAAATCCATAATCTATGTTATCGAAAAACACTATAAATATTGTTTTTTTCACTCCTCCCTAGGAACTCCCACCCTTTTTGTTCCCTTGGTGACTCAAACCCACGACATCAAAGTCGGAGGTGGAGGGTGCTTACCATCCGGGCAACCCCTCTTGTTTCAATATATTAATCCCATCAATGTAAAGCTAAATCCTAACTGAAAATCCAATTGTAAACAACACCAAATTGACAAGAAAAGCTTCAAGTTTCAAATACTACAACTATGAATCAACTTAAAACTAGATGGGGTCATTACTGTAAATCATTCAGATTCCTTCTGCTCCTTCATTCTAACACTTAATTATACAAACCAAAAAATAAAAAATAAATATCAGAGATATTCTCAATAAAAGGTCAATCACATACAGATCTGATCAAGAAAAGCTAAACCAAACATAAAAATCCAATCTTTCTTTCAACAAACTGAATTGGGGTTACTTACAACATCAACAAGATCTATGATATGCTTTACAAATGAGAAATTGCATTACTTATCCTAAAATAAACATAGAAATCCAATCTTTCTTTCAACAAACTGACTTGGGGCTACTTAAAACATCACCAAGAGCTCCAATATGCTTAATAAGTGAGAAATTGTACTAATTATCCTAATATAAACATAAAAATCCAATCTTTTTTTCAAGAATCAAACTTGGGGCTACTTACAACTTCACCAAGAGCTCTAATATGCTTAACAAATGAGAAATTGCATCAATTGTCCTAAAATAAACATAAAAATCCAATCTTTTTTTTCAATACACTGAATAGGAGCTACCTACAACCTCAACAAGGGCACTGATATGCTTAACAAATGAAAATAAACATAAAAATTCAGTCTTTTTTTTTCAAGAATCTAACTACAACATCACCAAGAGCTCCAATATGCTTAACAAGTGAGAAATTGCATCAATCATCCTAAAATAAACATAAAAATCCAATGTTTTTTTTCAACACACTGAATAGGGGCTACCTACAACCTCAACAAGGGCTCTGATATGTTTAACAAATGAAAATAAACATAAAAAATCAGTCCTTTTTTTTTCAAGAATCTAACTTGGGCCAACTTACAACATCACCAAGAGCTCCAATATGCTTAACAAGTGAGAAATTGCATCAATTATCCTAAAATAAACATAAAAATCCAATCTTCTTTTTCAATACACTGAATAGGGGCTACCTACAACCTCGACAAGGGCACTGATATGCTTAACAAATGAAAATAAACATAAAAATTCAATCTTTTTTTTTCAAGAATCTAAATTGGGGCAACTTACAACATCACCAGGAGCTCCAATATGCTTAACAAGTGAGAAATTGCATCAATTATCCTAAAATAAACATAAAAATCCAATGTATTTTTTCAACACACTGAATAGGGGCTACCTACAACCTCAACAAGGGCTCTGATATGCTTAACAAATGAAAATAAACATAAAAATTCAATCTTTTTTTCAAGAATCTAAATTGGGGTTGCTTACAATATGAACAGGAGCTTTAATATGCTTTACAAGTGATGAACTACACTGATTATCTCTAACATCATGTCTATGATGTCTCCTAATATACTCATCTTCACTACTAATTTTTCTATCAACGTTCATGATGCTGACCATATTGCCGGAGAAAAAACAAAAGCACCGACAACCTCGTCCACGGCGAATAAATCTGGAAAAGAAAAAAGTGGAAAAAAAGTGGAAAATGGGAAAAAAAATAAATTAGAAAAGGCCAAAAGACACCGCCATTAGAACCTCAAAATAATTTTTGAGTGGTTTAAATTTGATGGATTTTTTTATTTTTTATTTTATTTTCTCATCCACATCTATAACATCCATTATTGTTATTATTATTTTTTCTTTGATTAAAGAATTAAGATAATTTGTGCAAGTGGGCCTTTTGGTGGTGGGGATAGGTATTAGTTTTCTAAATTTAATTAATATTTTGATCTAAAATGGAGAAAAACTACTTTTTACAAAAGTAGAAATTGATAATGTTATTAGAATAATATATTTGACGTTGTAAGATAAGTAATTGGTTAAAATCTTTTTTAATAATATTGTGCACTTGTCGTATTGTAGGCTTGAAAGTATCTTGATTACTATTCATTCCAGTTTGTTTGATTTGAATAGACGTGAAGTTTGAAAATGTAAAAATATTTTTTTAATTTTATGATCATTAATTAAAGATATATAAAATGTATCAATATGTCATTTAATTTTATGATTTTAAATATATCATATGAAAAAATAGAATTAAAAAAATCATCAAAAGAAATATTATTTTCTAAAACGAACTTTAAAAAAAAGGCAAAAATATTGTATAGTTTGGTTCAAAATCAAATTATTGTGATTACTGAGATTATCGTAAGGATTATCTACCATATAATTTCAGTGTAAACAAAAGTTCTTGCAATTTATAATTTCAAACATTTATGATATTTGTATGATTCCATTATAAAATTATGTCAAAATAAAATAAAATAAGGAGTTCAAAATTAAATTATTTTTAGTTATAAAAATATGTCTCATAAAATAAAATAGATGCATTATCAAACACTTCATCCTATTAAAATTTGGATTCTAGTCAATCATTTTCTTTGTTCCAATCGAATAAATCGATAGCCTACACTTATTGGTACAATGATTTGTTTTGTTCCTCGATGTTTGATGAATTTAAATAATTTGAATTTACATTGAAAAAAATTATTTTTAGGGATAAAGTAGTCCCTATGAAAGATGATCGTTTCCATATTCAGCTCAAACTCAAAACATTTACGATTAAGGATAAATGAATATTTACCACTTTAATACTATAATTTTTTACAATAACAATTTGCACTTATAGAAAGCATACTACACTCCTTTTTTGGGTGAAAACACACACAAAAGAATCACTACTTGTTTAACAATTAGCCATCATCCATAATTATTAATCCACTGCTAATCCATCATTAAAATCACCAAACAACCACTAAATGATCATCCATAGGGGAAATTAAATTGACATTATTGAAAAAAGCTAGGTAGGAGGTGAGCGGTTTTTCTTTCAATGAAAAATAACATTATTTATATTTTTCTATATATATATATATATACAATAGATGTTAAATTCTCTTTAGCCTTTTTATACGTTTATTTTTTCATATTCAATTCTCTTAATGAAAATTTCTGACAGTCTTATCAAAAAAAATTGTCTCTATCATTATTCACACAGGAAAAACTAAAAAGAGAGATAGATAAGGAGGGTGAAGCATGACATCTTGTTTTATTAAGTGAAAGTAACATATGTGGAAGAAAATAATTGAAAAAAAAAAAGGAAGAAAAAGAAATATAGATAAGAAAAAGGTAAAGAATACAAAAAAGTATAAAAAATAATTAAATATGCACATAACATAGCATGTATATCACTATAATACTTTAACACATACTTGAATATGATTTTTATATATTTTAATTCAAAATAATTTTAGGGGTGTTCTCGAACAAGCGTGTAATTGAAAATTTCAAATAAATTTAAGGGTATTTTTATATTTTTTTCCATTAAATTCTATATTAAGTGAAATTTAGTCAAATATCTAAAACACCCCTTCTTCTTCACTTTCTTGTTACAAGTCTACAACAATATATATGTAGAGTTCTAAACAAATGTAATATCTTCATTTACTAGACTATTTTAGGGGACTATTGTTGGTAGGTCAGTCGGATCATGAGTGTGGTGGTAGAGTTCTAAACAAATGTAATTTCTTCAATTACTAGACTATTTTAGGGGACTATCGTTGGTAGGACAGCCGGATCGTGAGTGTGGTGAAAATAAACGACTTTCCAAGAAGTCAATTAAAATTTTTTTTATCGAAATTAAAAGAAAAGTTAAATATTGTGAATACATCAAGTAAATATTACTAATAAACTACACAGTACAAACTTATTAAACTTCAAATTTTATTTAAATTATGTCGAGTATTGTAGTTTGGCATCTTTGTAAAAATAGCTGGTAGATTTTTTCTTAGCCGATATATATTAATTATATACACAGTTATAACTTATACATATCTTATATATATCATGTTTCGCCACCTATTTTTATATAAAGTTGTTACAGTGAACGACTATTAATTATACTAATTTTTTTAGTAAAATTTCCGAATTCTAGTTTTTTCTCAAAAATTTAATAATTGTTTAACATGAAATGTACGTAGCTAGTGATTGGGTGAATAATTTATATTCTGTTCTGGAAAATTACAAATATTGAAAGTGGTATTTTCCTCAATAACAAAAAATCGAACAAACTTTATGTCACTCAATATCATAAGTGCGTTGTGAATCTTTGAAAATGTTTATTCCAAAGACACCAAATGTATTACGTATTATATTTGCCATGCATGCATGGGATAATTAAACTAGTTGGATTCTTTTGGTTGAATACATATATGTAATCCTTTAAATTTGTTTGATTTTTTCACACATTTAATTAAGACTTGTACCGGTCAAGAACTATCGTGAATGTTTCAACATGTCACATAATTGAAATACAAACACTTTATTTTTGTGACAAATCATCCATTGAAATATATAAAGCTTAATATGGTTGTGTTTTAGTAAAGTTGTCGAACAAGTTAAAGGGAACGAACATGCATAGATATCAGTCAATCTCACTTTTTTTCTCTCTTCAAAAATAAGTATGTTATTAAGCTAATTAAATCTTGCACAATGTTATAAGAAGCAATTAATATCGTATGGTCATATGGTGCACCAATTATTTCATGCCATTCAAATAAATATTGAACAAGATATATAAGAATATTTATCTATCATATTTAATCATATTATCCTTTTAGAATAAATTCTTTTTGGCCCTTACATCAAATAATGGAGGAAATAAAGAATCCCACTAACCAATATAACTTGTATAAATACCTATCTTCCTCAATTCATTTTCCTCAAGCCATCAAAAAACAAAACAATCATTTCAAACAAACAAAAAAATCCATCAAGCTATGGCTTCAATGCAATGCTACAAAGAAGAAGGCAAAGAGTTCGATTACTATAGTTATGGAAACCAAAAACCAACTTCTTACTCGAACTCTGGATACGAACAATCTTACTACGAGAAAGAAAAGTGTTATGAAACCAAACCTGAAATGATGGGCTACGGCTCTAGCCATGGTCATCAACATGGTAGCAACCCATGTGGGCCAATGATGGGCCATAGCACGGGCCATGGAATGGGCTACGGTACGGGCCACAACAGTACTTCTCATGGGATGGGCTATGGTACGGGCCACAACGGTACTTCTCATGGAATGGGCTATGGCACGGGCCACAACAATACTCATGGGATGGGCTATGGTACGGCCCACAACATACACAAACCTAAGCCCAATGGGCTTGGAATGGGCTTGGGCTTCGGAGCGGGCACGCCTTTGGGCCATGTTATGGGCTTTGGAAAGAAACATGAGGGACATAGTAGCTATGGAATGGGCTCTTCGGGTTGCACCACTTACAAGAAACAACACCGTAGGAGAAATGGTTACGGCAGTGGCAGCGATTGCAGCGACAGCAGTGATGACGAGCGTCATTGCTAAATTAATTACTACAGGTAACTATGCAGTATACAAAAGTTAAACTCCTCGTGACAAATTAAATTAATATCGGAATCTCTTACTCACAATACTAAAGTCTAATACATACAAATAATAATCTCACATATAATCACTGAACTTCACTCACTATATATAATAAGTAACTGAACGCAAGTTGCATTAAAGAAATTGAACTTTACTCACTTTTAATAGTATAGTCACAAAAGTTAAAACATTTACGCTACTTATAAATAAATTAAACGAAAAAATATATATGTTTTGTAACTTTATCGATTGTAATAATATGTGAAATTAACTATATGTTTAATGTTTAATTATTTTGTTGTAGGGTTTCATGTGTAGCAGCCTGGCTTATGAGAAGGAAAAGATTGAATTATATGTCCCAGTACTATAAGGGAGTATTGTATGATAATAAAAAATAAGAAGCAAATCAGCTATGGCTAGCTATATCGACTACTGAAGTAGATTATGAAATCTTAAGTTGTGTGTATGTGTACGTGTTGGTACTTTAAGTATCAATATTAATGTAACTGCTTATTACCTTTGGCAATAAAACTACGTTATTTGTGTCGATTATATACAACAACAAGTGGAGTTTGGAGAGAATATAATAAATACAAACATTATTCTTATAGAGACTATAAAATCTATTCATACGACAATAAAAATAACTAGATACAAAGCAAATTCAGTAACAAATAGCAATACAGTTGCAAAATGAGAGACTATAATGCTACTAATTTAAGTAAGTGTCGTATAATTTATGTCAGTTACGTGAAATTACACAAAAGTAAATTTCTCAAGCTTTCGATGTTGATAGCACATGCATCATAGTTTTTTTCTTACATACTTCGATGGTTAAGATGTTCAATTCGATTTTTATTATTACAATTTTGATTTTTCAGTCATTTTTACAGGACTATTATTCAAAATGATAATACAAGAGAAATTGTGGATTCTTTACCAATAAGTAATTGTGTACTAAAGTGTGTTTCAATTTGTAAACAATTAGTCGGTACGCAACATGTATAATTAATTCATATATTATATGTATATACATTAATTATACATTGGTATAGCTGCCAAAATAAAAGTTTATTTGTTTGCTCTCTTTGCCAATTTGGAACATTGAATGGGTGTGTTTCTGAGTGAACATTGGCATTAAAAATATAATTACTTTCTTATTTTGATTTTCTATTATACCTACATTAGAGTACGACTGAATTATGGTATGATTGACACCATATGGTGTAATAATCACTACAATATCATTGATTTAGATATGTTTTTTGTAATTAAAAGTAACACGAATGTTATTATACAAATAAAAGATCATACTCTATTGACAGACTAAAATCTTAATTCTATTTTTTAATAATTTTGATAAGTTTGTGAAACAGTATACTCAATTGAAAAGGTTTTTAAAACAATAATCAATAAAAACTTATCTAGAATTTTAATATTTGTGGTGTTATGTAACATACAACAATTTATATATGTATATTCATGTCTAATAGAATTTACAAGAAATATTATATTGTTAATTTAAAAAAAAAATTAAAAATTATCAAATTATAACTTAACAAGTTTCAAGTGTAAAATATATATTAAAAATTATTACATAAATATAAAATTAAGATGAAGATGTAGTTATGGGTGTTTACGAGTGAACATGTATAATGTTTTTCCAATGTTCTTTGATTGACAAAATTCTTTTTGATATATAAGACAAAACATATTGATCGGAAAAAAAAGCGACGATAATAAAATTATTTCTTAAACAAAAAATTTGATAAATTATCATAGCTTACTACAAAGAGAAATAGGTTAGTAATAACAGTAAATAGACTGTGAGACGAAAACAAAACTCTTATCAATATTATCACCAAATACATTCCAATGGAATATAAATAGTAGAACAAATACTAATTGAATTACAGGGACGCGCCACCCTGAATGACCCTGCAGTGCGCGATCCGGATTTAGTTGGAGCTCTAATGTGGATCCCGGACACCAAATGGAAAACAAAAAAGAAAAAAGTTATAGGGACGACTATCCTACCCATCCTGGGTCGTCCAGCCACATCACTCACGACACTTGAAAAAACTTGAAGTCATTTTCATTGTAGAAAAAATGAAACGAGAAAGGAAATTCCAAAAATGAAGAAAATTTGTTACACAGAGGAAGATATTTATTGCAGCTATACATTGCGGAAGAAAAAGAATAAAACAAAGTTTCCAATTTTAAAGAATGGAATTTTTATGAATTTGAAAAAAATGTAGTTTTTAATTTATTAAATGAAATTAAAAAGGGAAAAAATTGCATTCTTATGATATTACACGGATAAAAAACAGATAAAAAGAGCAAATTTGATTTTAAACAATTTGTAAAAATATAAATATTTAAATTGATTTTTTTTTAATTCTACTTACAAAAAATCTGCATTTAAGTATAAAAGAGTTTTTATCCCTTTTTCATATTTTTCACATATATATTTATAGTATACTTAAAGCAAATAATAAGTAGAAGATATTAGGTAAAGTAATAAGCTATTAAAAAGACATTAATGTGAGGATGGTGATTAATGAACAATATTTTTTTCAAATAGATCAACACCAAGCCAAATAGCGTTTTTGAAAAACTTTTGTTTATTGACTTAGTATAATTTGAGGTGTTAATCATTCAATTCGATCACGATTTACGATGGTCACTGCTATTTGATATAAAAACATAAATCATTAAGCAAATTAAAAGAAAAATTCACCGATTACTCGAAAATGGTCTCTATAACTTTAGATGGTTTCACAAATATTAAGGTGCTCTTGCTTCTTTGTGTGGTCATTCCCAGGTTAAGCACATGAACTGTCGAAAAACAAATACAATCAATCAATTGTTAAGAGGTTCACAAGTTAATACATATATACCTGTTTAATTTTTTAATACAAATACATAGTCTACAGAAAAGCTAGTGAATTTGTTTCGAGACATACAAAACTTTGATTAGCTTACTAACACCATATCCTCATATGGAACATTCATATATATTTCTAGATTTATATAAGCCTCAATCATATGAGATAATTTCCCCTTATAGTAAATCAAACCGGTTTCTCCACTACTTCTTATTGTATAAATTTTAGTCCAATTGCCAAACAAACCTCACCTACATAATAATTAATCATAAGTACATAATTTGACGTAACAGAAGGATTAGCAGATAAAATAGCTTTATCCATGTAAGGCGATAACTTACGTCCTATTTTATTAGGAACATTTATAGTCCATAAATTTGTTTCATTAGGAAGTTGAATTTGGACACGAGAGAAAGGATTCAATAAGTTAATATCTCCGATGGAAAGCACTCTCGCCCTCTAACTTCTGGAAGAAATAACCGCAAAACTTTTTTCTTGGAAAGAGAGTAAAATTCTCGAAAGTCATTGTCTTTATCTGCTAGCATAAGCAATGGAACTTGAGGCAAAAACACATCGAAATTGTCCTTGTTAGTGGCAATTCGCCAAGAGGTACAAACAACACGAAAAACAACGAAATCTTCGATCACTTTAACACGATTTGCAATTTGAACAATGAGATCGTTGGACATAAATGCCCAATTCGCCATAGTAGAAAAGAGTAAAGGACAATAATTTTAATTATGTGCTTTGAAAAATGATACTATAGTTGAGTTTTTATAGGCGTGGAATTTGTAGTCCTATATTGATAAGGATTTGTAATATGTATTTTGTTTTATAGGCATGCAATTTGTAGTCCTATATCGACAAGACGACAAGGACTTGGAATTTAACGTAATTCTTATATCTCGATTAAAATAATTCATTTTCGGCAAAAAAAAATCTTAAGTAATATACGAATGTAACAATTATGTTTGTAAGGATGAATTACGCGGTTAAGTAAATATATACTAGTTAATTAGTCATCATAGTTATAATTTTCATTAATTACCACTCGCTACCAAATATCAACATTCAATGATAATTACGTCACCCACTTTTTTCAGTCTGTGTAAGCGTATACGTTTGTATAAATATAATTTGTATAATTTATTCTGTATAATGTAATTTGTATAACTGTTTAAAGTTCAGATGTTTGTGTTTGTATAAAATCGTTGTTTTGAGTTTATACAAAAATAAATTCAAATCAATTGATACTAACTAGTTTATACAAATACAAATGAAAATAAATCAACTATACAAATGTACCTGCGAATTATACAAACGTACCTATGAATTATACAAACGAGGTCACCCATAGCAGTTTAAACTATAGCTACAATCTGTAAATATCCAAATTATAGCTAAAGAGCCTAATTGAGTTTATTACAATGACTATTTGCAAAATTTCCTCTTTTTTTAAAAAAAAAATTCTATATTTAAACTCAAGAACACAAAAGCATTACATTCATACTCAAATTACACAAAGAGTTACATTCCATTCTCAAAATTCGAAAGATACCACATAGAAATTGAAACGAATGAAATAAGTAGTCTTAAAATAGTGACCAATATTTGATAGAGCAACTTTCATATATAGCAAACATAAAAATCATATTTGTATGTTATAGCTAAGTTTGCATAATTGCTCCATAACAAATTTTATGTTTGGTATGGAGCTTTTGATTTGTATAATTGGCTACAAACATTCAATTTTATACAAATTGTTCAGTTTTGTATAAATTCATTTATACATTATAATTTGTATAATAAGATCTGTATTTGTATAATTATAAGTGTATAACACGAAAATATATGTATTTGTATTTATATATACACTTTTCTCTCGCTTTATACAAACACAAACGCATTTTATACATTTTATACCGAAATGTATAAAATGGCTAATTGTATACCGAAAATGGCTAATCGTATACCGAATCAGATGACAAAAAAAAGGAAATGTTTGCTGCGAATTACAACTAAAATAAACTATGGCTATAACATTTAATTTGAATTAATAGTTTGCTATTTCATACAATTTTCCCTATTTGATATGAGAGGTTAAAACTTAAAACTATCTATTTACCAACTTATCGCAACATATAAATGAGGCCCAAAACTAAATCACACGGCCCAACAAGCGGTTCAATAAATTCATCTTTTCTCCCGCCAAGTTAAATGCTTCATTATCCACAATCCGATTTCCCGCCATTTCCAGCTTCCGTTCTAGATCTTCATCGCCGCCGCCGTCCGCCGTCCGCCCTACCCGACGCCGCTGTATTCAGCCGGTGATTCAAGTACACCGGTGAGTTCTATATTATCCTTAAAGTTATATCCTGATTCATGTTCTCTTTGAGCTTACTTGAACATATATTATAGCTTCATGGTGTTTACAATTGCTAGGGTTAACTCCGGTGAAGATAATCTAAAACATTTGTTTATGTTTCCAGTGCTGCTTGTATTATTTCTGTAAATTTGGATAAAGTAATTTTGGAAAATGCCTAGAGAAGAAGTTGAGAATGGAAGAGATGACATGTTAATAGACGGGAATGAAGTTGAGCAAAGGAGGCTAGAGAATGCCGTTCCAGAAGGATTCAACGCCGATTATTTAAAAGCTTATTATGGTAATTCTTTGTTTGTTACATTTTTATTTTGTTCATTTGTATACATTGAGGATCAGGGTTTTAGCTTTATGAGTTGTATACATTTGATTTCTTGAGTTTGAAATCGATTATTTGTACTTATCTAGTGAACTTTTCAATTAGGATGAAACCGCAACACATACTCTACATCGGTCCCTGTTTGTACACTCAAATTAGACCCATATGTTTGTCATGATTTTTTTTAGCTAGGATTAGACATCTGTATATCCATATAGGAACAAGGCTGATATTTGTAAAACCTACTCTCTCTGTTCCAATTAAAGTCTCTTAGTTTGATTCGGCATGGAGTTTAAGAAACAAAGGGAGGCTTTTGAATCTTGCGGTGTTAAATTAAAAATTGTTTGAAAAAGTGTTCTTTAGGTGTCAGTATAATCTGAAGGATGCTGTAGCACTTTCTCTGCCTTGAAAGCAATAGGATTAGGAATTCGAGATAGATGTGATAGAGCTATGCTGGGGCAAATTTTTACCTTCCTCGATCCCTCATCCTCTAAGAAAAAATTTCGTCACACATCAGTAATTTTCATTTGGTTTCCAAAACCATCTATGGATTGATATCTTAAGCCAAGTCTTCTTTGTTTGCAGGAAAGATTTTCCCTTATGCTGATATGTTCAAGTGGCTGTCTTATGGCAATGGTAAAAGCAGTTCCTTGATATGCAAAATTTCTCATTTCATATTTCTTTTGTAACACTGTACTAGTGTGGGTTCTCCAGATGGAAAGCATCCAGGTTGTGATCACTCATACTTTGGTCGAAGGGAGTTTTCTTTCACATTGGATAATGATATTTACTTGCGATTTCAATCATTCAATACTGCATCTGAGCTGGAAAATGCTATCAAAGAGAAGTGTCCTTTCAAAATAGACATTGGACCTGTCTACAGCGTAGATGTAAGATCTCTGCAACTGTCGTTCTCCCTGCATTAGAACTTAAGTTAAGTTTGTATGTGTTAGCATGATGGACAAATCGTAGAATGTCTTGTAGGATATACATTAAGAAATTCTCGCTATGATAATTATGTGAGAGATATTCTTGATACTACATTTACTGTAAAATATTGTGTAGCATTTGCTAAAGAATATTTCTCGTGTATAAATACCGATGTATTCTTATCTATTTGAAAAGTGAATTGAGAAAATCATTCTTCCGTTCCCCTCATGTTTCCTCTGTTTTTGACGCTATGAACAAGAGGATTCGGGGTAAAAGCTATTTATACTTAATTTGCTGCATTTGTTGCTTTAATGTGTATTGAGAGGTTCTTATATGTGTTTTTATACTGTCTGCTTGTTAATTCACTTCAAAAGGAAAAAAGGAGTTTCTTTTTAGCTGAAACACACATAATGGCTATACCTTGAGTTAATCATATGGTTATTCTCATTTGATGCTTCCCCTTAGATTAAGGTACCCCAATTTCTTTGTGTTCTTTCTTTGCGGGGTAGACAGGTTTGTGTTTGTGAGTCAGTAAGTTGTTTCAGTAGGATATATATATATATTTACCTTTTATTTAATACTTCTAATTGCTATGTTTCTGTGCTGCAGCCTTCAAAAAGGCACGCATATTCACAAGGTGGTGACAATGTTTTCACGCCTGTTGAAAAGGAGCTAGTTTTTGATATTGTAAGTCATTGAGATTGAAAATATTAATGTTTGTGTGGAAAATCTGCCAATTCATGTTGCGGCTGAAAGATGTCACATACATATCATACTGCAGGATATATCAGACTATGATGATGCCAGATACTGCTGTTCAGGAGCTGATGTTTGTTTAGAGTGCTGGCCGCTGATGACAATTGCTATCAAGGTCATTGATACTTCTCTCAGAGGTATAGTCTTTATGACATGAAAAACAAACTGCTGTTTTTCCCTAGGAACATTTTTGACCTTCTGCAAATGTATGTTGCATACACTCTCATTTTGTTGTTTCACAGATGACTTTGGGTTCAGCCACATCCTGTGGGTATACAGTGGCAGGCGTGGTGTCCATTGTTGGGTTTGTGATGGAAAAGCGAGAAGGTACTGCTCCACATGTGTATTATTCTATTTACTGATATGGTCATTGTATTTACTTTTCTACTATGTTCATACTGTTCTTATATTCATCATCATAATCAGGTTGAACAATGAACAGAGGGCTGCAATTGTTGATTATTTTCGTGTTTACAAGGTACTTAGCGATGCTTTACATGTTTTCTAATGGAAATTATGATAGCTTGAGGTTCTAACAGAAATATATTATGTTTACTATTCAGGGCAATGAGAATAGCAGTAAAAAAGTTTCTCTAGTGGGTCCTGCACTTCATCCTTACCTCGTGTAAGGTTCTATCCATCCAATTTTTTTCTCTTTGTTTAGGTTTAGGTTGTATTCTTAGTCAAATTCTATCTCTGCAGGAGATCTTATACTGAGGTCTTGAAAGATTACTTTGAAAAAAGACTGCTATCAAGTCAAAATTTGTTCTTGAATGAGGAAAGGTTTGAGAAGATTCTGGAAATGATACCTGATGAGTGTATGCAAGTTTACCTTTCATTACTTCTTCTAAATCATTTTCATCTCATTGAGTTTTTAGTGATGTTGAGGAATTTTGCAGCTGTTACATCTGAGCTTCGGGGAAGATGGTTGTCTAACAAACGCTCAAGAGAAGAAATTAATGTTGCCCGGTGGGATCAACTAAAAAATCTATTGCACTCCAATAAACAGAAGGTAGCAATCTTATATTAACTTGCACTATGGAAATTAAAGTTTTAAACTGTCCTTTTAATCGCATGAATCAAGTCAGGCTTAATTATTAGTCTTGAACCCATTGAGATTCTTGTATTGTGTGTCATTGCTCCAGAACTCAAGATCTATCATGTTCTTTTGCAAATTGAGTGAACCATGATATTTTTAATAAATTAGCTAAAAGGTGTGATTGCTTATATGTCAAATTTGAAACAAGTGCCTTCAGTTTCCATTACTGATGGTTCCATTTTCCATTTTTCAGGGCCAAGGTCTTCGTAGATGCATTGAAGAAATTGTGTTTACTTTTACCTATCCAAGGCTTGATATGGAGGTTCGTGCTATTTCCCGTTTTCCACCTTTTTGGAGACTCAGTTCTGCTTATATGGAGCGTAAACATTTAATTCCTTTTAAAACCCAGGGGATAACAAGAATGGAGAGCAACAAATACAATAGGACTTGATTATATTCCTTACATGTATGCATAGATTTCAACTGAAGATTTGCATTTTTGACGTCTCAGGTCTCAAAGCACATGAATCACTTATTAAAGGCTCCTTTCTGTGTGCACCCCAAAACAGGTTTGCCCCTTATATGCTTGACCCCAATGCACCTGAAAGACAAAGTTACTTGAATTATTGCAACTCCTTATCACTGGATATGCTTTCATCTATGGTCTGCATATTTTAACAGAAATTACTGTTCTTTTGTCAGGCCGGGTTTGTGTTCCTATTAATCCCAAGAACTGTGAGGAATTTGATCCTTCTGCTGTTCCAACCCTTTCCCAGGTGAACAATCCTCGAAGAGTTTGCCTTTAGCGCTTTCAATATATCATTGATTTGATTTCAATTGGTTGAAGATTCTTGCTTTATCTGTTAATTGTGAGAGGTAAAATTAAGTTTTGTAATGTCTAGGAGACTATAGAAATATGTATTTTATCATCATGTTTTATCAAATTGAATTTTTCAAAACAAATTAGTAAAACTTGTCTATTCCCATGTTTTCAATTACCAAATATTCGATTCAGAAGCAAATGGTTTCCTCGTAATCCAACTGCTGCTTTGCTGGCGTTTTCTCCAATGTTCAATTAGTCAAGGCTGGTTGCAATTCTTAGGGCAAAATGGTGCTGGACCTGATTAAAGGAATTCCTATTCCGTGTACTCAAGACCACACTATTATTCTCTTCCACTTTCAATAGATACTTCTTGATATGACATACTTCTGTTAACGATCCTATCCATCATTCAGTTACAACTTACAACTTGATTTGTCCACCTGTGGGATAAGTTAACCATCATCATCTCCATGCTTTTTTGACCCCAGTAGTTGTAAGATTTGACAATATTATATCAAACAATCATAATTATGTGGAGACTTCTTATTCTAGCTAGTTACTCTTTTCCCTATTGTTGACACTGATTTGACTGTATTGCAGGTTCTTGGGGAACTGAATACTGGAGGCTTTAAAGGAGAAGGGGATAGTGGTATGCTGAATTTTTTTCTACATCTTTTTACTTGTATTTTTCGGTAATTATTTTCTTGATGTTTTTCTTTCTATCAAGTGTCAAAAATGGCAATGAATAATTTACTTGAGGTTCTTAAATGATATTTCATTAAGCTAAAGCTAGCAATCATTCAGCTATCATAACTTATGAACTTCACTCTAGCTAGACAATTAACTCTCTGCATTTTGTGGTCGTAATTGTGTCCCTTTACTTAGGTTCCGTTTGGACAATACATTTTTGCTTCTTTAAAGTTTTTATTTTTCAAAAACCTGTTTGGTTATACATTGGGTCAACCAGTTTTTCAAGTAAAAAATGTTTTCTTTCAGAAAACTTCAACATTTTTTCAAGTGCAATACATGTCTTGATACAACTTCTACTACCAATTATATTTTTTCAATTTAACTCCATCAAATATTACTGTTTTTCAAATATCACTCAATTCATGTCCAAATGCCTACTTAGTGTCTCTCACTATTGCAATGTATTTCTTTATTGTTTTCCTAGTCTAGCTGATCTTAAATTTTTACTTGTCCAAATTTATGATTTTTACTTTTTGATGAATAAATTTATGACAGAATGGGATGGAACCTCTCTTGGAGATTGTGTTAGATACTTTAGGGAATCCTTCTTGCAACATCTGTTAAAGTCTTGCAAGGTACATCTCACCTACTTCAAACAAATCATACTTGTATTTCTTTTGCCATGCTATAACTTTTGACTTCTGTATGAGACTAGCTGTTTCCAGGAGGCATCCTTGCCATGCCTGTCCTTTTAATAGCGGTTTATCCTACTCATCAGAAATTTGGTCATCTAAAATATGTTTTAACCATGTGTTTATTTTGTAACCGGCATCAATGCTTTAAACTTAAACTCATAGTTTAGGAAACTGATGCCAGGAGAATGTGTAAAAGATCACTAAATTTGCAACATATAGTAGATATGAATTCATAACTAGTGCAATGCTGTACGACTTTTACGGATTGAATTCATAGAACTTAAATCGTGGATCCACCTCTGACTGACGCAACTCATAACCATGCAGGAGGAGATAGAGACTTCTTACAATGCGAAAGTTCAGCAGTCAAGGAACTCAATTAGCTGGTAGTGTTCTTATAAAATCTTCTATATACATGTGATGTTATTTACGACCCTGCATGTGATTGTAATTATGTGTCAAGACTCTGTTGTCCTTGGTTTGTTAATTTATTGCCTAGTTGAGTGATAAAACTTGTAACATGCTCCCTATATTGTTAGTTTATAATATTTCCATTTGAAAAAAAAAGGCTTGTACTACTTAATGTTATGGGGGAGTAATTTGTACTTGCCTTCTTGAGATGTGTAGCCTTGGCAATCAAATTTTCCTTGCAGTTGACAAATCTTGATAAAAACCCACGATTAGCGTTTTGATTACAACGTTGTGTGCCAAGAATCTACAATGATAAGTTTTTGTTAATTTAATGAAGTAATGAAAGGAGCTTATAACTGGTTCAAAACTTCAAACTAACATTATTAAAAACTCATAAGATTTTGTTGACTATTGTGTATTTGTGGTTTGTGAGACAATAAGTGGACCTTAGTTGTATGTATTGCTACGGTTCTAAAGTTGTCAGGCAAGCATTACTGAGACATCACCATCGCCTGCTTTGATCTTTACTGTACTATTTTCATTCACATCAGTTTCTGGGACCATTTCATTTTATTTATTCGAATTTGTTGACAAACTAAACCATAGTCAGAGAAATAGGCATAGCATTATCTTTTAACAAATTTATGTGAAATAAAATATTGTAGAGTTATTGTTCCTTTTTCATGAGGCACTCTGATTAGGCTTTGGGCTGAACTCACACTCAAAAAGTTAGCTCAAAGAGATGAGGATTGCCAGATATTTTTTATCTAGGGTTCTATTGTCTGGTTGGAGCGTGGTCATTCATCAACTGAGGTATTTCCACCCCCTTCAATTAATTTGGGTTCTCATCCGAGGGCCCACATCAGATTGACTTGGAGTTTGATACTATGATAGATTAGTTCATGTGCTTGATTCACATCCTAAAAGCTAGCTCAAAGAGGGGATTGTCCAAACCATATAAGGAATCCAGAGATCTCATTCCTTATGGATGTGAGATTCTTTTTGTATATTATATGAAAATTATTTTATTTTTAAACACATCATTATACCCTCAGTGTGTGAGATGCTCTTAGTCCTTTTCTCTTTTTAAAATTTCATCTTTGCTCAAACTATGGAGGCAGTATTTTTAAGAGAGAAACAAAGACTTTAGGGGAGGGGTTGAGTATAAAAAATAAATCCAGGGGTGTAGCTTAGGTGGAGGAATCCAAGATCTCAATTTCAAATTCCAGTGGAACAAAAAGGCAGTCGATGATTTCTTCCTATTTGCTCTCTATAGGTATCTGATGAAATTAATTGAGATGTGCGTAAATTGATCCAAACACCACCATCACTTTAAAAAAAAAGAAAAGATAATGTAGGTGAGAGTTGAAGAATCAGGTGGACCACAGTGACTTGGCAGTGAGCTCTGAGGTTCACATGTGGCCTTCTAAACCTTCAAATAGTCAACTAACTTTGTGCATCCCACATTACACGGTATGGGCAATCTTGGATATGTGGCACTATTCCTTTTCACACCTTATTTCCCTCAAGATTTTCTTTCTGCTGTTTCTCACTTAACAATCCAAGATGAAAACCAAATCAACAACA
Organism: Solanum stenotomum; assembly: GCF_019186545.1. NCBI lineage: Eukaryota > Viridiplantae > Streptophyta > Magnoliopsida > Solanales > Solanaceae > Solanum > Solanum stenotomum. The sequence goes on from NC_064291.1 coordinate 56,581,252, forward strand.
ACAAAAAATTCTGTGTAATCCCACAGGTGAAGTCTAGAACAAACAAACTTTACTCCCAAGTCCCAACCTTGAGATGGTTGATAGGTTGCTTCCAATAGACACTCAATTGCTTAAGCAGATTAGTAGAAATAACCTAACCGTTTTTTTCATTTCTAAGATTTGACCATATCATCATCTATTTAGATGTATTACTCAAGCTTTCTGTGAAATATCCTACTTTTTAAACTTAGTATGAGTTGTAACTTAGTTTATTTGCAGGAAGTTCTTTTCCACCACCCTATTCACATCACCATTACAAAATAAAATTTGAAACAAATAGATGCTTAACTACAAACTGGTTTAAACATAACTAATATCATTAAAAATAACAAAACCCCAACATATTTGATACATATACTTGGGAGTAAATAGAGCTCAAATATGTCCATTCATCCCATAAGAAAAACACACAAGACAAACTCAAGACATTCATCACTGCTTAACTTTGACAAAGGTAGTAATAGTCATAAGATAGATATAGCTAAATCTTCAAAATTAACCATTTACATTTTCCCACAGCATAAAATGGTACCAACTAAATCCCAATAACAACAACTCCTAATTAACCGTGACGGTTTTGCTCGTCTTGGACTTAGTCGCGCCCTAATTAGCAAGAACTTCCCATATCAATTCAGGATCAAAAGAAGGCATTCTTGCAAGTGAACAACTATCAAACTCAGACTCCATTAATGGATCCTTCAAACAATCACCAAATACAGAACAAGTTGAATCCTCACTTTTCCATAATCCATCTTCAGAAACACTTGGTGAAATCATAGAAGTCGTAGTTGTTGTTGTAGTAGTAGTAGTAGTAGAAGAAGATGATGAATCCATAGTTTCTTTACCTTTACTCTCATTTTCACTCTTTTTCTTAGCAGCCTTTTTAGCTTTCTCCCTTTTCACCTTCTGACAAATAGCTTGAATCTTAGCATCCACTGCATTCTTCACAGCATTCATTTTCTCTCCATCTCCAAATCCCAACTTACTCGGATCGCGAAGATTAGGAAAATTCAATCTTGCATATTCGCCACGAAGCTTATAAGCTGCTCTATCATAAGCATAAGCAGCAGCTTCAGCAGTTTCATAAGTACCTAACCAAACTCTCATTCTATTCTGTGGAAGTCTTATCTCAGCAACCCATTTTCCCCAATGCCTCTGTCTTACTCCCCTGTATAGTTTTTTCTTCTCAGGAAACTTGTAACTCTGTGTATACAAAGAGTTTTGAAAAGGGGTTGTTTTGGAAGTTGTTGGTATTGAGATATTTGCTATGTTTTCTTGACAGAATTTGTGTAGCAAATCTCTCTGTCTGAGGTAGACTGAAGTACCTAAAGGCTCAAAAACTGGACTATTAGTCATTTGGTTATTTTCTTGACAATGAGAAAAAATCGTATCGAATGTGTTTGTACCACTTGTTAGAATTAGTTGAGATAACGAAGATCGAATTCTAGCAGCCTCATCAAATATGGTAGTCATAGAGTTGTTTTCTTGATTGCTGTCCATATTTATAACTTCATAAAAACAGAGGAAAACAGGGGTGCTAAAAAAACTGCCCCTTTTTTGACTGATCCAGAGAAAAATATGAGGATCAATGAAGAAACCCGAGGCCTTTAGTGAGTTACAGACAGAGTTCGAAAAGGTCAATTTTGTTTCTATGATTAAGTTGCAAAAACTTGAAAGAGCTATAAAAGAAAGAGAGATAATTGGAGGAAATATAGTTTTTTGAGTTTTGATGTCACTTGTGTTTTGGTTTTCCTCTTTGCTTGTATTTATAGCTGTTGAGAAAAGGATCTATTCTGCTTAACATTAAGGTCCCATAACTCTTTTTTTTCTTCTATTTTTGAAAGTTGGCATTTATGATTCAACTTTATACTCTTATCTACCAAGTCCTCTAGGTAATCTATCTCTATATTACCCTTGCAGTAATTGTGTCAGTAAAGTGGTTCCATATTTTGTTTAAAGTGAACTGATCAATTTACTTGAAATTGTTTCCATTTTTGTGTGTGTTTGGGGGGTGGGGTGGGGATGGAGTGTTGGAGTCGGAATTTTTGTTAAGACGTTCACAATATAAAGAAGTAAACACACGATGAATCCCTTTGCACCCATGTGGCTCCGCCCCCGGTGAGAGTGTTGGGAAGACTTTGAGATGGTAATAAAGTGGAAGATAACATAAGGTTTTAGTGCAATGTTAATCAACAATAACATATCTATTATACTCTCACAAGTGTAGTCTGGAGAGAATGAGGTGTACGATAATCTTACCCCTATTTTTGTTGGGTAGAACTTAAAAGGTTGTTTCCAGTAGACCAACATTCAAGAAAAATGTTTTTTCAATTTTGATTTGTGTAGTGTAGTCTTGATCACACATTCAATTTAGTGTTCGAACTATGTGCCTTCTATGATCACAAGTGTTGGATCTTGCTCTGTATGATCAACCAACACTGGGTTAAGGTGAATCATTTCTTTTGTTTTAGTTGAATAGCTTGCTTCCAATAACTGCGACAAGATTTTTACCAAGAAAGTCGACATCTACTAAATATATGTAAACAAAATTTAACCTTATAAACCTCTTCAACCTTTAGCTCCATTCTTTATAACACTTGATCAATGGATATACAATCTAGGATCTTCCTCGTTATTGCATTCTTTTAAGATATTAAAAGAAGGAACAAATGCAATTAAATAAAATCAAAGGTGAATTACACGTTTCACTATGTTATGAATTTCAACTTTTTAGACCTCAAAAAGTGTTTCAACAATATTATGGGGTATCATTTTACTTGGTGGGGTGGGGTGGGTGGTTTTGGGGATGGGTTCACATTGTGAAAAGGGTAATTTTGACTTAGCCAAAGGCAATTACCGTGTGGACCTAAAACACAAAAAAGAGTGGTCACTCTCTATCGACTTAACTTAATTGCTGAGAAATCAAAAAGCAACTTTATGAATTTATTATTTAGCATTCAATACAGTTGAGAGATAAGACTTTACCAATTAGGATTATCGTGAGATGGATAGAGTCATAAAGATTCTTTTATTTTTAATTAGAGATTTTGAGTACGAGTTCTGAATATATAAAAAATCTCGTTAACAAGCACTTTCCTCTTGTATGAGTCTTTCACGACTAAAATTTAAATTAATTGCTCTAATATGAATACTAAATACCGATGACAACTTAAAACAAGAAGAGAGAGAGAGGGATAACCTTTTGTTTCTAGTTTCAACTTTCAACTTACAGCTTTCTTCCATTTAATTTTTGTGCCACGCCTTCACTTATTCATTTATTTCTATCTTCCTATTTTTCTGGCAGGAGAAGTTTGCTTCCTTTCTTTTCTTTTCCTATTTTTTTTTTCCATTTAAAAACTTTAATCTTTTGTTGTAAGATTTATTTATTTTAAAAAATATATATATTTTAGGTTGGGATAAGCTAGTGAATAGTGCAAGGCATGCAAGGTAGGTAGGTAAGGGGATAAGATTTAGTATGATTAGAAGTTTGCACCATATTTCAATCCTAATTTTAGGCGATGGGGTTTGAGAATAGTTTAGATTCCGAGCGAATATGATAAGAAAAAGAAAAGTTAGACTAGTAAAATTTGAATATATCGGTTGATACACCCCTAATTGTTGTCTCTCCTAAAGATTAAAATTTCGAAGCATAAATAAAAAAAAATCTAAAGATTGGAATTTAAAACTAATTATAAATAATTGATTTTGATGGCTGAAGTTATAAGTATCTCTTTTTGTTCTAATATTATAATTTTTCAAACTCTAATTTGCCATGCATGTTCAACTAAATTTGGAAAAATCACTATAAATTAAAAGGACAACTTTGAAATTAGTTGCCTCTTACTAATAAAGGAAAAGACAAGTCATATGCTAAACACTTTTTAAATCTCAAAACTCCACCAAACTTGGAACTTGTTATATGAAATGCATCATTTATATTATGCAACAAAAGTCAAATTCATCCAATTTTATCAATATTATTAATAATTGTCAAGTTTGCTCTTCGAAATGAGCATAAAAAAGATAGTTCGATACACAAACCATTATGCTTGATTCGGGCAAGGGTCACACTAATTATATAAATAAGGATTAATTTGAAACCATTCATATTAATCACATGTACAATATTAGCCAAACAAGTATCAATAATACCTAATGCTAAAGATTTGTTCTATAATGGAGCTAAAGATAGACTAGCTAGTTGTTCTTTAATCTACTTTTCTAATTTGAGATTTGAGTGTAATATATTTGTATTTTTTTTTTAAATCCATAATGGCTTTTAAAGCTCAATAGATTATTCCCATAGAAAGAGGGAGTAAACAAATCTATTTGGTACTCAAAACTCACTACTCCAACTAGTTCAAATTTTGCACATCCATATAAGAAACAAATGTGTTTCATTAAAAAATATCTTGAACTTGAATTTAAAACCTCTAGTTAAAGTCAGGGGCGTAGGTAGAAGTTCGGTATAGATTCGGCCAAACTCAATAACTTTTGCTCAAATAGTATATTTGTATTAAGAAGTTTATTATATATATACAAATGTTAGGTTTATAACTTAGTTATTAACACTTGAAATTATCGTTATAGAATTCGGAACCTATAAAGTTAAAATTCTGATTTCACCTCTTATTAAAACAGAAAAATCTCGCTCATATCTAAACGCTTTTTTTTAATCAAAAGTTTCTTTATTACAAACACTCATATCCGAAACTTCTAATTATAGATACAAAAATCTCATTCATCTCAGCAAAACTCTCGATGATTACGTAAACCAATTTTTCTAGACGTGAATGGTGTTAATCATGGGAAAAGTTTGAAATTAAAATTTGTGGGACCTAAATAGCATTAAATATATAAAGGTGAAAATTGATGATGGGGCCTTTAGAAGACAAGACTCGTGTAGTAAATGGGCCCATTCCATCTATCAACGGCCCAAAATAGCTTTTGCATGTGATACACACCTAACTCATCAACCTAAAAAGTCAATACATAACCGTACTCTTTAGGCCCACTATTTCACATTCTTTGATTTTCTTTTTTTCACTTTTGGGATAGTTTGGTTAAAATATCTTTACTTATTATGAGGATATTATAGTGAAAGATATTATTTATGTAATGAATAATTAGGTAGATGAAAAGATTTGTTCCCCCTAGTGTTTTGGTATTCATTAGGGCTTTGATTCATTCAGATTCACGTCGTGTAAGGTTCGTTATAAGGGAAATATTCTCAGTTAGGATCTATTTTTCATTTTTTAAGATTTGAATTCAAAATATCTTATTGAGAATGATAAGATATTTTATCCTATAAGGGGTGGTCTTGAACTTCCGACCTCACTTGAACAAAATATTTTAAAAAAGATTACCTTTGTCGCTGATTAAGCAAGTTCTAGTTATAGTGTGTGCGTATATAAGTTAGTTTTGTCAATGAGACAGGTTACTCTGTCATTTCAAAAAGTTACAAATAGTAAAGATATTGTAAATTTGTATTGTGTTGCTTATTCGAATTTTGATTGTATTGACTTGTAAACAATGATCAAAGATGACTTTACTTATAATTAACTAATAGTAACTTATTGACGATTGAAAAGGTTTATGGTTGTTGACTAATTGAAATTTCTTGAACTATTACCTCATAAATAGGTTTTTTATTTTGACATGACACTAGTGTGTATATATATAATAAACTTTTATATATAGTATTTTGATTGATTAAGTCTCACAATCTTTTTATTTGTGAGTATATTATTTTTAGAAGTTTATAAAATACACGACTCTACTATTTCTAGCAAGTTGTCTAAGTAGTCTAACCTTTTTCATCATAGAATTTGACTTGGTATTTAATTTGCCTTTCATTTTCTCTAATTTCATTATTTGAAAGCAGTAAATGTTATCCAATTAGAGGTTATGGTTATAATAATGACTGAAATTGACTCCTAATTAGGTTGCTTGGTCCAAAAAAAAAGAGAGAAAAAAATAAATTGAATTTATATGACTAAATTAGAAAAAAGGTCAATCATGCAAGCATAATACTCTTTTTGTTTTCAATTTATTTATCTTATTTTTTCTTTTATAGTTTATTTTAGACGACAAGATTAAATGACATTTCAACATAATCTACATTTCTTTAATTTAAGATCAAAAGATTCATTTATACTTTTCTAAAACTTTGAGTCATGTCAAAAAAACATACAAATAAATTTAAACAGAAGAAGTATTATTTAGTGATATTAACAAAAGCTTTTCACAAAATAAGTATGAGTTAAATTCTCATTGTTTCCTTCCTCCTTTCTTTATTATTAGCTCTACGGTGTTATTTATAAAAATAAATTCATGAATTAAATTTAATGAATTTTAGTTATATTGTCAACGGGAGTATCTTTTTCACTTTATCTTCCATCTTAAAGTTGTGTACTAACCTTTGCCAGCCATAAAAATCATATTGTCAACTAAAAAACAATTTATCATATCCACACGTCTCAAATATTAGTAATTTCAAATATATATTTTTTAAAGACAATAAATGATTATGATGTGAGGGGTCTAATTAATTAAAACAGCATGACATTTTCAAAAAGTTATTTTTTGGCAGTATTTGATAGACTTAGTCGTATTTTAATAACTCAGCATATGGAGATAATGAGTCCTACAGTTAGGGTGGGGCCAACTGACACCTGTTCTGATTTAGATTATTGACACGTCATTATATTGTATGCTTATCTTGAAAAATATCAACACGTGTCGACTAGTGTATGGTTTGAAATACAAAGAAAAAAATATTTTTTTAATTATATTTTTGAAAAGAAAAATATTGGATGACGTTAATTATGACGAAATGGTTATTTCATAAGAAGATTTTTGTATTGTGTAATGAAAAGAAAAATGAATTATTCGGTATTAGGAGATGTAGAGGCAGGTCGAAGAAGTATTGAAGTGGTGATTAGATAAGAGACATATATGCAACTTAATGAGGACATGTTCCTGAAAAGAAAGATCGAAGATTAGAATAAAGATAAGTAGGTAGTCGAGTATTGTCTAGTTTCTCTGTCGATATTAATTTCATTACTCTTCAATTGTCTTATTCTTCGATTTTACCAGTGTTACCTATTGTTGTACATTTCGACGTTGCTACTTTATTCTCTTAATTGTTTTTAATATATAGCTTATTCGCTATTGTGTTTATTTTACTTAAGTATTTGTGTTTTGGATATGTTTTACTTGAGCCAAGAGTCCATATTATAAACAATCTCTTCACCTTAATAAGATATGGTCATAGAGCTGTCAAAAAGGGTCGGCCCAGCCCATCCGGCCAAATCCTCACGGGCCAAGGAATTTGAAGGGCAAGGGCGGGCTGGCCCTTCATTTGATAGGGCCTAAAAATGCTCAACCCAACCCAACCCTAGAAGGGCCGAGGGCTGGGGCGGGCTAGCCCTTTTTTTTTTCAAACTTGTAATTTTATAACATTAAGAAAATGAGAAGATTTTCACATCAAATATGGCAAACAATGGTGTTGTTTCAATAATACTAGCAAAAATTTAGTGTAATTAGCATGTATCTCGCATACCAGATATGCGAGTGAGATAAGAGAGTGACAAGCAAGATGGGAGGGAGGCGAGGGCGCGAGATTTGTATATGTATCCTATATACATGCAAATTTACTTTGATAGAGTGTATCTAAAATAAATTAACCTAATTTTGAGTCCATATATAACGAGATACATGTATCTGAGTACGAAGATTCATAATATTACAACATAGCATGTATTCAAATTATTAGATTATATACTAGTGATATTATTGTAAATTACTCTTGAATAAAAAGTTTTGGCCCATGGGTCGACCCCGTCCCATCCCCGATTAAGCATCAAGGGCCAAGGGCTTATACGAGTCAGGCTTATAAGCCCTAGTTTTAAATGGGCTTGAAAAATTCTATTACAACCCTACCCTAATAACGGGTAGGGTTGGGCCGGCCCCATGGGCTAAGCCCAATTTGACGGCTCTAGATATAGATAAAGCAGCGTACATAGCATCTTCCTCAAAAGCTTGTGAGATTACATTAACTATGTTATTTTAACTAAGTTATGATACTTTTCATATAATTTTAATTTCTTCAGAAAAATTTCATAGGTAGAAGAAAAATTTTCAACCTTTTTTTGACTCCTTATGTAGAGCAATATTAGAAGGTGTTTTGATTGACTTAAAAGTTGGTCAAAATTTTTTCAAGTCAGTTTAGACTTTTGAGAGTGTTTGACAAATATAAAAACATAATTCAAAATAAGTTAGGAAGTGTTTGACAAGTTCAAAAATGACTTAAAATAAGTTTAAAATGATTTAAAATAAGTCAGAAACCAAAAGTAGGTCTTCCCATATTATTATTATTTTTGATTCAAAAGTCATTTCAATTTGACTTTTTATTTTTGACTTAAAAACTACATTTTTTTTAGCCAATCCAAACGAGCTCTTAATCTAAACGTACTAAAGATTATTTTAATGCTCTTGGTCTTTTTTTTTTTGTTGCTTTCACAATGAGAATATACTCATGATTGTTGAGAAAAGAAATAAATTGATTAAAAATTTGCATGCATAGAATAATTTATATTTTCTATGAATACACAATTTAAAGCGTCTTGGTTCTAGCCAACATCTTTTAATAACTCAACATACCTGTTTTCAGACTCTGCTGTATTAAAGTTTAAAATTGTTATTTTTAAAGGGATGAGGGACACCTGTAAAATCAAAATTATAGGGGGATTTTCAATATTTGAAACAATATTGATACGTTTATTTTACCCATTTCAAATAACGGGATCGGCGGAGCTAGAAATTAGATTACATGTTTGGTAGAATTAAGTAACTTTAACTTGAATAGAGTATTTGTATCAAAAAGTTTATTAAAAATATATAAATGTTAAATTTAGAACTCAGTTATATATAATCATATAGAGTCGTTATTCTTAAATTCAGAACCTATAAAGTTGAAATTTTTGTCTGTCTCTGTTTGGAATTATATCGAATTTGTTGTTGTTGTAACTTAAGTTAAGAGGTATATGTATATTGGTACTTAGTAACACTTAACTTAAATATGCAAAAGTTTTTTTTATATATACACTCATGATTCTTGATAAAATAAATAAATTGAATGAAATATTGCATGCATACTTATATAATTTATATTTCTATATGTACACACCAACTTTTTTTTAAAAAAAAAATATAATAGAACATACCTATTTTCAGACTTGATGTGTTGAATTAAAATTATTTTTATAAAGAATGAGGGACACCTGTTAAATCGAAACTATAGGAAAAAATTTCAATGATTGAAGCAATAATTCAATTTTATTAATTACTACTATTAATTATTTTTGGCAAACGTGTAATAGCTATAATTGTTACAATTGGAATATAGGCAGCTCATACCCTAGAAAATTAATTTTGGTTTGTATTGGTTTTGCATTATTTAATTCCTTTTTTGGTAAGGAATTGTTGAGAAAAGTCCACATAATATTAAATTAAAATATCATTTTGAGTAGAATCAAATATATATATATAAAGAATAAAACATAAGAAGTTCATTGAATTTTATCAAGATAAGGTCCCCTCTTATCGAAATCTCAAAGGTTGTTTTCTTTAGTATGAATGCAAAATGGACATGCAATGCGAAGAGCTCCGTTAATTCATTGTTCGTTTATCGATAGATAAAGCTATTTCTTTATCATCTTGAGTCAAATACAACGTTTTTTTTTCTTTTTCGCAAACTACGGAAAGTCAGAAACTAGCCTTGCCTCCCCCTATTTTTTTACCAACTTAATAGTTGTAAATTTTTTCTAAAAAAGAATAGTTGAAAATTCCATAAAAATCACCTTGCTTTGGTAACAGCATGTGTATGAGATAATCCTAACTAATTACTGTATAAAATAATTAAAGTATATATATATATATATATATATATATATATATATATATATATATATATATATATATATAAAACATATTATAATGGGTAAAAATGTTGATAGTATAAAAGAATTACAGTATCAGTATGCATAAGTTAACTAAAAACGTTTTAATAAATCATTTACGAAAAAATTGTGAATAGAATAAATTAGTTTAATTCTAATAAGAAATTAAAGGGGAGCGATGTAATACACTATATTGTTGTTAAATGTTTCTTCTATTACGAAGACTGCCTCATTATGAAAACTTATTCGAAAGATATTTTATTTGTATTCACGTCTTTGAAGAAGATTCTAGCTATATATAAAGTTCTAAATCAATAATTTAAGCTCAGGTAAAAAAAAAATTTGACTTATATTCTTACTAATGTAATACTTATAACATGAATGATATATAACTAAACATGAATAACTATTAGGGTAGGAACTTCTCACACAATTAGGGTTTGGCCTTGCTAGGTTATAGTACTAGTATATAACTTTTTTTAAAATAAATTGTCTCCCTATATAAGTATGTTGATGGTTCTAATTGAAAAGGCGAAAAGAAAAACCTAAACGTATCTTACTATGTAAAAAGACAGGTCAGAATGAATAGCTCGTCGATAGAATAATTCATAAGAATTTGGAATATAATGGCAATAATATGAATGCTTTTTTTTTTTTTTTTTTTTGTAGAAATGTCCAATCAAGAAGGTCACTATTTTTCATGTAGAAGATGAGCTGTCTATTTTAAAATAATTTTAAATTTTTAAAAAAGACATAATTTGGAGCAAGTCCATGATAGTCGGTTTGACAAAATATTTCATAATTTTTCTAGACTTTTTAGATAGGTACCGACTTTGTTTAGTTTGATTTCTTATCAATTTTTAGACTTTTTTCGGCCTACCAAATTAAAATTATTAGTGAACCTCATTCAATAATTGATAAATACTATTTAAAGTGAACTATATAGTGCTTACTCATTTCTCTTAGTATTAATTGCTTGAACTAATACTGATTTTTTAGTTATTATAAATGCATGGGACAGGTTAAGATATAAAATGAAGGGAGGTATCTATCAATGGAGATTCAGAATTTAAATTTTATAAATTTGTATAATTTAAATTAATGATAACAAGGTTCATAATCAGATATTTATTCATATTTTATGTACTTTTTTATATACATATAAAAAATTAAGATAAAGCTAGTGAGTTCACGTAAATCTGTCTATCTAGATCCGTCCTTGGAAATATTGGGGAAACTTTTTCAGAATTTTCATATTTTGGATGAAAAATTATTTAGTGAAGAACAAAAGGTATTTTAACAATTGTATTTCTTTCTTAAATTGTGTTTAAATGAACGATATTGCTCAATCCCGTTATAATTTGACAACTTCATTATAATCTTAATTAATCAAAGTCATTGTCTATTAATTAGCAGTATTAAAGCCTAACCATATTCTGTAAAATAAGAACCCTATGACTAGGGTAAGCTAAATTCAACTTTATACACTAAGCCATTAATTAAGTCCAAACTTGGTGAATTGATGTTAGAATTTGTTCTGAATTTTTTATTTTATTTAGATTAATCACAATTGTGTTATGATTCAACTTTACACACTAAGCCATTAATTAAGTCCAAACTTGGTGAATTGATGTTAGAATTTGTTCTGAATTTTTTATTTTATTTAGATTAATCATAATTGTGTTATACTCAAAAATAATTTCTACAATATACTCTCTCTCTGTCCACTTTTAATTATCACATTCCGCTTTTCGAAAGTTAATATGACTAATTTTCAAAGTTAAATTAGATTATATTAATTTAATATTTTAAACAGAAAAAATAGATATTTAAAAAGTATACGAAAAGTACTATAAGTTCCATTTTTTTTGCATATCAATATGATGAAAAAATGCATTAAAATGTTAGTTAAAATTATTATCGATTGACTCTAAAAAAGAAAATTATGACAATTAAAAGTAGACGGGAGTAGTATATCGTTTTTCTTGGAAGAAAAAGTTTTGAATTCTATAAATAGAAAAAAGTTTTGGAAGGGGAAATTATTTTTTGTAGTATAGAAATGGTCCAAAAGTCAACAGTAAAAAATTCCAATCTCGTTAGATTTTCATATTCTTGTTTTTTTTTTTTAATTGTGTGCGCGCGCTTGTAAGATAAAAATGAAAAATTAATTTCAAAATTAGCGTTTATATCTTTATTCTATTTTTTCCTGTAGCACATAATCTCCAGACATTTAAGTAGCAAATGTTTGGGATAAAATGAGAAAAAAATGTCTAGATAATTTGACATATCTTGCATCGACCTATAAAAGCACTAATTTATGGTGAAGACATTAAAAAGGGACAAAATAGACCTAAAATTGTATGTAGAAATTGTCTTGGAATCAATGAAGACTTAGTTTTGTACCCTTAACATGAGACTTCCTGCATAAATCTCAATTAGTTAGGCTTTAAAATGAGTACGGAAGTTAAGTCTAAGTAAAGTCATTATGATGGACGTGAACTTCATTAAAGAAGATTGTAATAGCCAAATATTGTGTGAGTGAAAGCTAGTATTCCGATTTTACTTGTAATTTAATTTTTCCTAAGTTCAACATTTGCATATGCGAGTTATTTCATGTCATAAATAAACGCGAACATAGTCAATTGTCAAACTTGTATTAGCAAATATTTAGTCATTACCCAAATGGGCCTCAAAGTCTTTCAATAAGGAAAAAGCCCAAGTTTATCTCATCCCTTAATGAGTAATTGGGCTTTTCATGTAAAGGCTTTTTGCATAAAGCAAGGCCCAAAGGAATTTTGGTTGTGCAAATATATTGAGTTCAAAATCCAAGGCCCAATCCACAACCCCCACCCACCCCCTTCATATGTGCAATTTTGACAAAATCTATTTACTAGGGTGAATTTTTGCGAGAATTCAAAAATATATTATATGAAATGCGATTTACATATATTTAAATATAACAAAGATAACATACGAATTCAGAATTGCGATTATAAATGTGTTGAGAAACACCATTTATTTTGAGTTGTATTTCCTTTTTAGCAAGCTAAGCATATTCTAAAATTATTGTTCAAGTTAAAAATAAACTCCAAAATATTGATAACTTGTTTGTGTTGCACATGATCTAACTTTTTAAGTGTCATTTTGTTGATTGAATTAGTATAATTAATTTAAGCATAAAATTTCATATGGAATGGTATAATGTTTGATTAAATGCATATTAATGGATATATAACTAATATAGTGGGTCAAGAATTATAAACTCTCAAATTTAAAATTCTATAGAGACAAAATATATTAAATAATTTTTCTCATTTATCGTAGCTTTTGTGAAGTCAGTCGAGATGCGCGACCGAAACATCAAAATTTTGTTTAAATTATTAAAACGTCAAAATAGTCAAGTACAAGACTATTCAAAATTTCAAAGCAAATGAACCAGTTCTTTGCAAGTTGCATTATTTTCTGTCACTTTTCATAAAAAAAATAAAAATATCTGCTAATGGTGGAATCAAAACCCTAGATTTCTCTCTTTCTCATCATTATGGCTTCCCCAATTTCAAATGCACAAATTTAGTCACCAATCATATAAGTAAGCGCTTTCGATTCTGCTAATTTTTTCAATTTTTTAACGTACAAATCTGTTCATGTTTGCCCAGTATACTCAAAAAAAAATTTCGATTTTTGTAGTTTGAAGGAGCTTATTGTTCTATAAAAAGATGCATATAATTTATACTCGTCGAGTAATTATAGCTTTACTCATTGCTTACGTTGCTGCTGCTGCTGCTGCTGATTTAGAGGTAATTAATAGGTAGAAAGAGAATTGATTTTTGTGTTTTAAGCAAAACCCATTTGATCAATTTTAAGTATCATATTGATTGTTTATTTGTGTGTTAGATCAATGGAGCTGAAAAAACAGGTGTAGATGGAGTGATCTTGAGTAGTAATAGTAGTGTGAATGAGAAATTAGATCCAATAGTTACGAATAGGAAAAAGGATGTTCAATTAGAAAATGATAGTTCGAATAGCGGAATGAGGTCAAAGGAAGCTGGGGATCGGAGGAAAATGAATAATAGTAGTGAAAGTATTGGTGAGTTGGTGAATGTTGTGGGGAAGAACAAGTTAGATGATAGTAATGTGAAAAGGGGTGATGAGAGAGGAGGGTTGAAAGAAGGTGAAGGGGAGAAGAAAGGAGACGATAGGGGTTCCGAGAGAGATGACAGGAAAGAGGATGTAAAAGAAGCTGAACAGCAAGAGAAAGCAAACAATAGTAGTTCTGGGAAGCTGGAGGAGAAGGGAAAGGTTCTTCCTGATGGAATTCAGTCTAGAGAGGAGATATTGCCTGCAAGAAAGGAGAGCTTTCATGGAGAAGAATGTGATTCATCTTATAGTTGCACAATAGAGGAAAAGGCATTGGTTGCATGTCTAAGAGTTCCGGGAAATGGTACGTGTGTGGTCCTTCAGATTTTCCATTTATAGATATATTTGCTTCCTTTCATATTTTTATCAACAAAGAAGTTGTGGTTTGTCTGTACATTATGGCAAATTGGCAATAAATACTTTTGCCATATTTTCCTATAGCTGATTAAGTGATCCAAATTTATCCTTTTATATGTCATTAAATATGTATTTGAAGTTACTTGTAAACTTTGAATGTTCTTAAAAATATGTTCATGACTCAAAATCAGAAAGTGCTCTGTGCTGGAGGACCGGAGGCAGCCTTTAAGTTCATTTATTGAATTGGCATTGAATATTTTATTTACACCTTCAAGTGTATTTTGAAATTTCTTTCTTATTTTTAGGCTGCCTGCATATCTTTGTCTTTAATACTCAATTCTTGTGCAATAATCTTCAAATAGGAATTAGTATCACTCTCTCCTGATAACTATAGTTATATTATTTTTCCCCTACTTCCTATCCCAAAAATTGATTTTGTTCTGCTCCTGTTAGTCAGTATGATCAGTTATTGTAGAAGTCTAGTTTCAGTACTAAATTTAGAGATTGTAATGATAGACAACTTCCATGGCTGGTTACTTCACATAAACTGTGTCAGTGAAATATTCCTATTAGTAGTTTTGGAGAGGGAAATGGAACATTATCCTTCTTTGAATTTACAGTTTCATATCTAGCTTGAGAACATTCTTTGATGTGCGGGAGTTATCACGGAAAACGGAAACTAATTGGAGTTTTATCAATTTGTCAACTTTGTCTCAAAGGGCAAGGTCACCGCAGGCACTGCTTTCGTCCCCTATCTGTAAAAGAATAGTGACTAGTTATTCTATTCACATCTATTACTCCTTCTCCTTGCATCAAGTCCAAAAGAAGTTGGGGTAGGCCATGGAAATCCACTGTCAAAATAGGTAGAGTTAAGTGGACTTTCATGCATCAGCATTTATCATGCGCTGGAAACTATTGCATCAGCTCTTGTACGATATTAAACATGTAACTTGGCGCCTCCAAAATAAAATAGGTGCTGCTTCATCTGTATGATGTGTGCTCGTGATACATGTCTTTAGCGAATGGCTCAAAGTGTTCCTGTCAGTATAGTGTACCATAAGTAGGATATTCTCCAGGTGGAAGTGTCTATCTTGTAATCAGATGGATTATTCATTTTTCTCGTTAAGTCATGCCAATTCAGTTGGAGTAATAACCTGTTGCTTTGCCTTGCAGAATCGCCAGACCTCTCACTTTTGGTTCAGAACAAGGGACAAGACACTGCCAGCATTTCTATTATGGCTCCTAAGTTTGTAAAACTGGAGCATAACGAGATTGAACTCCAAGGGAAGGAAAACAAGAAGGTAATAATACTTTTCTAGCAGTATCTTAGAGCATTCTGAATTAAATCTGATGAATAGGTGGCCACCTTGAATGTCGAGCTTCCCTACTTGAAACCCCATTGAGCTTAAATGCCCTGAAAGCCGAGAGATTTTGACTTTTTGAGGATATAGCTCTTTCCCCAGCATTGATGTTCTCAAAATGGATTTGCTAATAGTATAATTATGATTTGCCTTATCTCATTTTAGAACTTTAATCAAGTTCTTACTTTATCTAGCACCCACTATTGGAAAGAATGTAGAACTAAGTGAGGAAATGGAGGTTCTGGTTATCTTAATAGATGGAAAAGACTTACCAGTCTCTTTAAATGGTTATCTTTGATGAATAGGTGGCCACCTTGAATGTAAACCTTCCCTACTTTAAACCCTAAGCTTAACTGCACCAAAAACAGAGATTTCAGGCAATATTTCTTTCCACGGTATCGATGTCCTCCAGATGGTTACCCATAGTATAATCATGATTTGTCTTGGGGAAAAGATTATGATTGCTCATTTGCTCCTTTTCCTCTCAAATAATAGTGACATCAATTGTAGCTATGGTTTACCCCTTCCTTTAAGTGCTGTCTTTCGTTTTAAGTAGAAAAAGATGGCAGAGTTTAACTACAGCCGCAATCGAGAAACAACCCCCCCTCCTTCCCGGACCAATCTGGAAAATTGAGCGCCTCTGTCAATTCAACCATGTTATGATATTAATTATGTATAACCAATATGAACTTTATGGACCTCTGAGAAAGTATTTCTGATGATGAATCAGTATGATGATATCTTGGTAGTCTGCTAGCAATTTTAAGTTGAGGTATGTCTGGGATATGTTAGAAACCTTTTGATGGTTTATCTAAGTTTTAGCCTTTAGGTAGCTACAGCTTATGAGTTTGGTGCACTGCCCTTTATCAATACTTCTTGTGTTGTCATTCTTTGTGTTGTTTGCATGAATGGGATTTTGCTGAAGTAGATATATCATTTTCAGTTGTAAGCTGTAACAAATACATTTTCTTCAGTGAGTGTTTCTCAGGTATATCACATTTTGAAATGATAATAAAAGTCCAGGAGTGATTATGGCTTCTTGTTTCACTCGAGGAGTAATTAAAGGTTAATGAGCTGTTTTATCATCAAGCTTGTTGATATCTGCGCAACACTGCTGCTGCTCAGACATATGGTTTGATGCCATTTTATTCTGAGGTTCTTAAAGGGCATAAAATATGCAGACTGGTCCGCTGATCTGAACAATGGAGAAGAGTGACTAAATCTGTGTATTATTCATCTGCCCGAGGGATCTCCTTAATTACTATCAGATGAAACATTCCTTGACCAATTTTTCTGTTTTGCATTCCTTTCAAAGTTGACTAAATAAGGTAGCATTATAGACAGTTCATGAGTATTGGTCACATACCAATGTCACATGGATATATCCCGTTTATTTGAGAGTCGACCACCTTTTGTTGATGCCTGATAAGAACTTGGGAATTTAAAACTATGTAATTTTCTCATCAAGAGGATTCATCACTTAAAAAGAACTGTTTGAAAAGCTAGTAAATGGTGATTTCTGAAGTGTTCTGGCAAAGATTAATATTTCAAGTCTTAATTTTGCAAGTGTTTTACTATTTTTAACACAAAGTTGTGATGCTTGCTCCTGATGCAGATGAAGGTTTCTATAGGGAATGGAGGAAATGACAACATCATCATTCTGAAGGCAGGAGACGGTCAATGTTCACTTGATTTCAGGGGTCTGATTGACAACGCTGATAAAACATCTCAGTTCAATTATGTTCTCCCATCCTTTGGAATAATGTGTTTGGTTGCAATTGCATTAGTAGCTACAATCTTGTCGTACATCAAGCGGAGGCTTCTAGTAAGCAATGGCCACACGTATCAAAAACTGGACAATGCTTTACCAGTTTCCAGTGGCGGAAAGGTAGAAACGCTCTCAACTGATGGATGGGACAATAACTGGGATGACAATTGGGACGACGAGGAGGCACCCAAAGCACCATCCTTGCCAGTCACTCCTTCACTCTCTTCTAAAATTATCTCCTCACGACGGTCTAGTAAGGAAGGCTGGAAAGATTAATCTTGATGAGTGTCCGTGAAATGCTTTCTTTGCATCAACCATTTTTCCCTTCCACTTGGTAAGTATAGAGAATAGAAATGACTTAATTGCACAGTAGTCGTGACTCGTGGCATTACGATTCAAATTGTGACCTCTTGCCATCTCGGGTTGCCCCCTCGGACTCTTCGGCTTCAGTATCTTTGAAAGAGGGAAGTCCCATTTTATGGGCTTGATGAGAAATACCCTTTAGCTTGAGTTTCTTTTTACTTTTTTTCCTTCCAACTTACTCAGTATTCTTGCTTTTATGGGCCTATAAAGTCCAAAGCATCAGTATAATATCCAAGTGTATGATTATGTAATGTCAAAGAGGCAGAATCTTGTACTTTTTTTTCTTCATAAAACGTTTTCTTGAGTTGAGGGTTTATCGGAAGCTGCCCCTCTGAGGTAAAGGCAAGGTCTGCGTACCTTATTTTCCGTAGACCCCACTTATGAGAATACACTGGGTACGTTGTTATAAAGAGGTGGATTCAAGATTTCAAGTTAAAGACGTTAACATAAATACAATCACTAGAGAAACAGGTGGATTGTCACATGTTATTTATGATAGTTATATGGTTTCAATAAGCATTATTGAAGTTTTTTGTAAGAGTGTCATAATTTATATGAGAAAAATTAAATAATATCATGGGACTAAAACAATCATAAAAGTGATTTTTCTATCAACTGTTTGTCACATGATATGTATACATCAATGACAGATTAAACACTTAGCAAGATGTTTCTAGACCCTCTTTGCGCAGTTCAATATTCACTTTGGAGTCTCGATTAATTCAAACATTTTCTATTAAGATTTTTTTATTTATTTAAAGGACTCGAGCCTAAAATGGTGATTAATCCTCTTAAATATAAAGGGATTTTATTCATTTCAGTATAACCTTCGATAATTTACTCTATATTTAAATATCTCGTTTTTTTGGGTCTTATTTCCCAAATTAATTAGCTTAATTTCATTAGGAGGGAGCTTTCATGTTTTGACACGTGTCGACTCCTGATTAGATCAGGCTGGACAAAAACACGTGCTATTGATGTGGGCCTGCCACATGGTGGGGTCCAGGATAAGAACATGCACGAGAGATCACATGTTGCCACACGTGTCCCGTGATCTCGCAATGTTAATCACCGTTGTTTATGATAGGTACATAGATGAAGTTGTCCACTGGGACCCACTCACATAACTATATGATGGTAAATTTTTGGTTTGTGTTAGTTCCAACAATCGATGGAGCACCTTAGTATACGATCGTACATTATAATTGAGAGTTCGGTTACACCTAAGGCTACATTGATGTTGTTGTTATTGTTCAAACGTGTTTTTTATGTTTATATTTACCTACGTTTTTATATAATGTCCTTTTCGTATAATTATACAGTGTAGATTCAATATCATTTCAGCGAGTACGTTGAATCCTTTAAGTATATTGAGGGTAGCAACCCACTATCCCTTGGTACTTTGTAGGGTTTGAACTAGAAAGTTCTTTTTTTTGTGTGTGACTATATATACTAGGGAAAAAGGATAAATATATCATCAAATTACCGTAAATGATATGCAGATATCCTCTGTCATACTTTTGGGACATTGGTGTCTCGGCCATCCAAAAACTAGAGCATATATACCGTTCACTCTAACGGAAGACTAAATAGAGACATGTGGCACAATCTTATCTGTCGATCCAATATTTAATAAATGTCGATCGGTGAATAAGATTATGACACGTGTATTTTCATTAGTATAAAGGATATATATGCTCTAGATTTTGGACGGCAGGGGCATCAATGTCCCAAAAGTATAACGACGGATATCTGCATACCAGTTACGATAGTTCGAAGATATATATCCCTTTTTCCTATATACTAAGGCATATCTCACAAAAATATAATATATAAAAGCGAATAAAATCTTGAGATTCAAAAGTCTTAGGTAGATAAGGATCATGGCAGAATTCTTGTCTGACTGTCAATCTTGACATTTTTATTTTCGGACTACCCTATTATCAAGCTCAAAAATATGTGTAACAAAGTAAATTTATTACACAATTATCCATAATTTTCTTGATGCAAATTTATAATTTTTCTATTTTAATTTATTTATCTTAATTTAACTCGACATGAAATTAAAACGAAAGTAGTTAAGTGTAGTCTCTGTAAAAGGACGAAAAACGCCAAACCGTTAAAATAATAATAATATATATTTGGGGGATGAGCAAGTAGTTACAAAAAGATGAAGGGCCCAAATGTCAATTTTTAGTTTAGCAGGGAGTAGGGACGTTAAATGTAACTATCTATACAATATCCCCTTAGATTCTCTTGTCTCCTTAACTTTTTGCAATTTTCATTTTCCTCCCCATAATAAAAAATAAAATACATATTCTATCCCCAACTTTTCTCATATATTCCGTCTATTTATTTTTATTTGTTCATTTTAAATTTTACACGTTTCTTACAAAATAATAATTACTATAAATACTTTATTACAATACTTATACTAGTTGATGTATATATACATTTTTAAAAATTTGATATCTTATATTCATATAATTTGATTAATTTAAATTCACGCTACGTAGGACCTCACTTTTTTTTCCCTTTTCTTTTCTTTTGGCTTTTCAACGGTCGCACTTAGAAATCTCTGCATGGGAAAAGTGAACAAAGAAGAAGTTTGGGAGATTGTGTTATTTTTTTTACACTTTTTTTTGTGGGGCTCTATGCTTTGATTTTCATTTCCCTCTTCAAACATCGAGTCAATTCCCTAAATGGTCACCCAAGTTTAGGGAATTGCCTTGAAATATCATTTATGTTTCATTTAGGACTAAAATATCACTCAACTATCACTATTTTCCTCCAAATATACTTAACACTCCAAAAGCCTCACTCTCTCCTAGTTGGCATGACATGTCATTAAAGTTTTTTTTTAATAATAGACTAATTTAACTCATTAAACTCATTTAACTAAAATAATGATCATATTATTTAAAAAAAAAGATATATTAGTTTATTAAGAATAATTTTTCATACTTAAGAATCTTTTATCATAATTATTTTTTTATTTTTTATGCAATGAATAATAGTTTTTTAAAACTTACCATAATATCATCAATTTTGAATAATTATAAACACATATATTCAAAAAGATATTGATATATAAATCACTTATGAATGTCAACTTACATCAATTAATCATATATTATATAATGGATCAATAATATTAAAGGTCAATTTACTATTAAAAAATAATTAATTTGGTCCTTTGAAATCCATTATACTTACAATATCTTTTTTTCTGAAAAGAAAATAGAAAGTGAATAATATTTATATTAGAAAATAAAATTTTGATCTTTATTTATCACTATATTAATCTCATATAATATGTATATTATTGAATTAAAATATTCAATTCAATTAATTATTACTTGTATTTCATAAATTTGGGAGGAGATAAGAATATATATTGGTGTTTAATTGTATGAGAAGTTAAAATATAATATAATATAGACTAAAATATAAAAATAAAAATTAATTTTTTTAAAAAAAGTTAAATAATAATTTTCTCTTTCATACCAACTTTTTTGTCAACCTTACAAATTTATTTGAATACTTTAATGAAAAAAATTGCTTAAAAATTTCAAATAATTTACTTAGAAATTTTAAAAATTACCAGGTAATAATTGCACACAGAAGTTTTTTCATTGAATTTTGTTTGGTAAAAATATATAAAGGAATTAGTTTTTTTTTATAATCTTCATAAATTCTCATGTAATTTATATATTTGTTTTGTAGAGACATAAGTTTGGTGAATTAAATAGGTCTATTATTTTTTTAAATGATGATTTAATGACATGACTAGAATTGAAGGAGACTTTTGAGGTATTTAATATTGATTTTTAGATAAAAAATATAATATTATTCACTTTCTATTTTTTCAAAAAAATAAAAATTGTAAGCATGAATTTCAAAATACACAATTAATATTATTGTAATAGTTAATTTACCTTTAATATTATTGATTCATTATACAATTTATGATTAATTGATGTAATTTAGTATTTATGAGTGATTTGTATATCAATATTTTTTTGAATGTATGTGTTTATAAGTATTCAAAATTGATGATTTTATAGTACGTTTTAAAAACCTATTCTTCATAACATAAAAAAAATTAAAAGTTTAATTATGATAAAAGATTCTTAAGTATGAAAATTTATTTTTAATAAACTAATATATCTTTTAAAAAAATAATATGATCATTATTTTAGTTAAATGAGTTTAATGAATTAAATTAGTCTATTATTAAAAAAAAAGACTTTAATGACATTTCATGCCAACTAGGAGAGAGTGGGGCTTTTGGAGTGTCAAATATATTTGGAGGAAAATAGTGATAATTGAGTGATATTTTGATCCTAAATGAAACATAAATGATATTTTAAGGCAATTCCCTAAACTTGAGTGACCATTTAGGGAATTGACTCTTCAAACATCTCACTCAATGTTATTCCCCTTTTTTTGTTATTTGTATTTTGGTCGACGGAATCAAGATTTTTAAATCGTGGCTTATAAATTATATCAATAAATAGTAAATTTGAACTCGAGATATCTTCTTGTTTTGATATGAACTAGAGTTATAGTCTATCTTTTGTGCTAACCAGAGTTTTTCTAGTAGTTTTTGATCAAGAATTTAAAATTTATGAATTTCTATAATGAATATGTATATATAATAATATCTTAACGTACAATTAAATATTTGATAAATTTTTACTAATTCAGATAAAAATTACTGAATTCTCGAGAATTCATACGTATGGTATTCTCCTCGACAACATCACGTAATTGGAATTCCATTACATCACCATATTATTACAATTCCAACATCTTTATATCACCATTTCACTATCTTATTAACTATGATAATAACATTTAACAAAAAAAGAAAAAAGACAAGAGCATCGAAAATGGTAGTTAGCCTAATTTTTGTTGCTTATATTAGTGGGCCAAATCTTAATCACATTTTCATATGTTATTATTGTTATAAAATAATAATAACATGTGCAATTTTATAAAAATAATTTGAAAAGAGTTATAATATATAGATTTTATCGTTATTTTTGTATGGTAAAATAACTTTTAGTTTTGATATATCAATAATTCAAAAGAGGAGTATTCGAAGAAAATGATTTGTTATATATATATATATATATATATATATATATATATATATTTCATTAAAAATATTGTCAACTCAATGAAATTAAATTCCGTCCTTCATTTTTTCTTAATTAAAGGTATCATTATTTTGGACCACTAAATAAGAGATATTAGTATCTTTTTTCTACTTTTTTTTTCCCGCGTAATCCTTATGTCCCCTTTGCATCTTTTTCTTTTATTATATTATCACTTTTAAAGCACAAAGTGGATGCTTTTTTGTTCTAGTTTCTCCATGCGTAATTAGTTAGGAAAAAATGTTTGTTTATTTATTAATTAAAATTATTATCCACCCAACTATTCAAATTAAAAAAATCATAATATAGCTAAAGGCATATCTCGTTGAATCGATCTTTTCTGTCATATTGCACATAACGAGAATTGAACCTCCTCATGTTGCTGACTTACTGCTTCAATTTAGCGATTTGTTAGGAATAAGTCTTGACTTTTCTTAAGGTCAAATGACTTTCAACTCGTTTCTTTTTATTAGTTGGATAGGTTTGAAATCCATGTTTTTTTTTTATATACACGGACTAAAAAAATGAATTCAACTAGCTATTTGTGTAAAGATCCCTAATTTAATTTAAAGTTTTCTTTGTCTCTAATACAAATAGGTAAAATCAAGATTTTTAGCTTATGAATCTTAGATACAATAATTCTTTTTTACTTATTGAGTTCGTTGTTAAATTATTTTCTGTATATTAAATTCTTTTAAATAAATACAAAAATTTAAATCAAAATTATTGAGTTTTATCGAACTCGTACTTATAATAGTCACCTCTTTCATGAAGTGTTCTTTTAATTTTCTATTAATAGCTTTTTAGAGGAGATCTAATGGTAGGGTACTTGAGCCTAGAGGTACAAAATCTAAAAGATTTAAAGACAAACAAGATGATTTATATTCATTATTATTATAATTTTCTTTTTTTAATAATTATTTTATGTCTCTTTCATAATAACCACACAAAACGGCTACTATACAATTATTATTATTTTTTAATTAATGCAACGTAACCTTCATACTGTTTATGTGGTTAAGCTATGATTATATTGACGAAAAATGAATCATTCAAAAACATTTAATATTATGAAAAGACATTTTGATGGAACTTTTCCTTGATTAATTATTTATTTCACTAATTCTTGTGTTTGTTTTTGTTAAAAAAGAGAATATAATGACAGTGTCTTTTTTATTCTTATTTTATGGATATTAGAATTAGAGATTAAGTTGTATGCACGGTATAAAAATGATTTGCACAATTAAGTCGCTTACAAAATAATAACAACTCTGTTTGATTATGTTAATCATAATTTAAACTATAAATGATAAATAATTTATTATAACATAATATATTACATCGATAATCTATAAACTTTATTATACTGAGTATATTACATATACATATATATATCAAAATCAAGGTTGTCATTTACATAACAATTATGTTGTATCAATTATAATTAACCCATTTTAAGTTCTCCACTTAATTCTTCTAACTTTAATAGTTGGGCCATTATATATTTGATTATTTGTTAACATGCTTGTTAATTTTACTCCAATTATTTACCACTTTTTGCAACTTAATTATCATAATTCATAAGTCTCTTTACATCATTCTTTATATGGTAGGAATTCATTTCAATTTTACCATCACTATCACATCCTTTATAAAGATGATTTATAATTGGTAGAAACCTATCAATTTAAACAATTAATTATGAACATGACTTTATCTGATTAAACACTATTTAATCTAATAAGCATTTCTTATCATGTTTTCATTTTTCAAGTAATTATATGTCAAATGCTTGTAATAGCATGATAGCTAATTAGAATTACCTGCATGAATATATATACAGTTGCAGAGCCAGATATTTATACTTACAATTTAAATAGTCAAGTAAAGTTATTCAATAAATATTTGTATCGATAGACATAACATGTAGTCAATAAGATAATTGAAATGAATGTAAGCTAACCAGAATAACAACGATGTTAAAAAAAATAATTAAAATTCTCAAGGTATATATATATATTGACTGTCCATTTAAACCTCATATGACGTACTTTCTTTAATTTACAATTTGTAAAAAGAAAATGAAACAAATTTGTAGATTGACTGGCAAATTGTTCCAAAAAACAAATCTATCAAATGTCAGAATGATGGGGATTGAAAAATCAAATATTTGGAAACAAACAAATAAGTGGGAGGAATTGCACATGTAAGAGAAATGGACACTTAGATGTAACAAAAATATAACAAAAATAAGATCAAACAAAAATAGTTTAATCTCAAATTAAAATGTAGTAGAATCCAAACATTCTTACCAGAAAAACACAAACAAAAATTTAGGCTGATGTAGCACCTGTCTCCTTGATTGGCTCATCGCAAGTGATCGAGTTAGAATTTTTACTAACGAGATTTAAAATATACAAAATTAGCTCCACGATTGCTTGATTTGCGCCTCAACTAGTACACCTAGCTAGTCCAATGTCCATATTTTCTTCTTCGAAAAGGAAATAGTACACTTTTATCAATTTAACATTTCGTAGATAAAATAGTTAATGTTATCTATCGAAGATGACTCAATTTTCCATGCTCAATTTTGATACTTTTGGGTAATTTATAAGGAGGCATAAATCTTCATTACTGCATCACATCCTTTAATATCGCACATTAGCAATATAATTTGACTTGTCATGACAAGTATACTTATATTTCATTATAATATCCACATTGATAATTTATAAATATCGCACATTAGCGATATAATTTGACTTGTTGTGATAAGCACTTATATTTCATTATGTTATAAATGATATGATTATGTAAATACTTTGTATGCTTTCTATCGATGTCTAGAATTTAAACTCAGATTTATTTATTGTATTCCACCCTCTTCCCACTACCTCTATTTGAAATATAAAAAATTACATAGTAAAAAAAATTTAAAATATTTGAACAAGTCGTGGTCAATAAGAAATTATTGTTTTCTTGTTGTGATAGGTAGAATTTTTTCTCCTTAATTGATTTAATAATTGCCATATCTACACCATCACGGGAATTAGTTTGACTTAATTGTTTTGACTTTTGTATAATGTAATGTATAAATATAGCTGTTAATTACATGAAGTCCACACTAAATTAATTTAATTTCTTTGTTGTTTGTGGAATTTATTGCTTGATTTGTGCAGATAATTGCGTAATTTTGGTGACTAGTGAGTATGTAAGAATAAAATTTCCAAATTAATTTGAAGACTTCACATATCACATACAAATTTGGGCATTCATGAAATAAAATTAAGACATCAAATACTGTCTTTTTCAAGAGCAAAGATCGAATCGGTGAATTGAAAGAGCAGATTTATCTTTATTAGGCTTTTGATGAAGCAAATAAAGATCTTATTTGAATTTAGGAGATTCTTCTATAAAAAATAAGGAATGTTAATTTTATAGCGGATTAATTTTTGTTAAGTTAATTTAGGCTAATCCTATGAACATATCATACCACATCGTTATCCGTGACCAAATCCAAGATTTCAAAATAACTTCAAAGAATGATACATTAAACTTGCGATCTAAAATAATTTTTGAATCACATTTATCATTTCAATTAAAAGGGCAACAATGAAATTTATCAATTTATATTTTTCCTACTAAATGATTAATTCAAATTATTAAACAAAATGAGTGATGCAATTGGATCCATGAAGAATAATTATTCTTAGTTTCTTATAATTGAATGATTTTCAATTGTTTTTTTATTGAAAAAAAAAATCCTTATATATATAGGGTCCCGTGCACGCGGTTAGCACGTGAGGACCAAAATGGTCCCTAAAAGTTTGGTATGAGAATGGGATACTCAAATATCTTTATTCTATTATTGAACCATAACATTTAATATCACATAGCATGCTCAATTAGTAATTATTGGAATATGGAGGAGAATTCAATATTTTATGTTATAGTTAAATTAAATATAAATATTGAGGTAAGTTTTGCGTATATTCTATATTTTTCAGACTATATTTGAGAAATTATGTTGTATATGTTGTTATTATTATTGTAGTGTTACTGCTAATAGCGACCGGACATCTTAGCTATTGGTTGCTATAGATATATTTAGCGCACTAGTGCTCGTATGTTCTCGTGCAAGGCGGAGCCAACATACTGTTAGGGGGGGAATATTACTATTTATATATGTTTAAAATTATTTTTATATATGTATGTTAGTTCATGTGTTTTTTTAAAATTCTCGCTCTGTCACTATTCTCGTATATATTAGGTTGGATTATTATTGTTGTAACAATCATTTGAAGAGTAAAAACCAAAATTGTCTAACAATGACCTATATTTAAGTTGTTACAATTAAAACCAACCGATCAATGAGGAGTTCAATATTGATGGAGATTTCGTCAATGTGTCGTTAATACTCATAAGTTCTTGTATTATGTTGAATTACTATCGTGGCAACATCGTTTGAAGTAGAAGACTAAATCGCCTCACGTCGATCTATATTTAAATTGTTACAATAAAAAAACTCGTAATTCATGAACTTTTGGATATGGTTTGACCAATCAACAAGCTAGTGAATCGACTAAACATCTCAACCATCGATAAAAATGTTGCCATTGCTTGAATACTCTCATAATAGGATTAATATATTATTGTTGCGGAACACACCATCATCTGAAGGGTAAAACTAAACAGTTTCACAATAGTCTGAATAAGCATCTCGATCACGAATTTCCTATTGGTGAGTGTGATGGGATGCCCCTCTTATTTGTTTTTAAATCATAGGACATTTATGGAACACATGTAATAAGTTGTGTGAAAGGACTTAACTCTAGTGGTGCATGACAACAAGATTCTTCTAAAGGGAGAGATATTGTGGTTCCATGGATTGGACAAGCATATCTTAGTGAAGATCAACCTAGGTCATTGACAGCAACAAAAAAGGGTGTAATGTAAGGTAATAATAATAGTAGGTACAAAGTAATCAAACGTGGGTTGTGATTCAGTGGTGGGACTGTTCGATTCTTAATCAGATCTCAAGTTCGAATTATTGATATATATGGAGAAAATTCTATTGGGAGCACCGCTCAAGAATAAGTCTTACAGTGAGAAATTTAAATTTAATCGAAGCTCCAATACGTACTATAGATATCGAGTGAGAAATAAAAAAAATAAAATAATAATAATAGGTACAAAGTACAAACCAACCGCTCATATATATGCCATCATATTAAAGGCCATTTGGCCCCCATGGCATTTATTCCTTCTATATTGTGTAGTTGAGCTTCTCACAACTACTAGAAGCCAATTTACCCCTTATTAAAGCCTCTCATGTCAAATCCCAACTATATTACTTTCATTCGGTAAATTTAGAATTTGAAATTTATAATTTTTTTATGACAATTTCAAGAACAAAGTTATGGTTTTATGCCGATTCATGAATTTTGTTTAAGACGTATGAGTGCAAGTATTTTATTAGTATGGTTCGAAAACTTAAATGCGTTTGAAACTCTTATATTCTTAATGCAGGATATCCAATTAATATCTACAAGTGAATTTTGTTCGTTTTTCAACATTTTACACTTGTTCGACTAATGTTGAGCAACTAAGTATTATTCAATATATATAATGAATATCAAACGCTATCTATGAATGATAGGAACTATCTAAATATTATAAATTCTTAAACAACAAACAACAAATTTTACTATCAAGAAAAAAATTAAAAGTTCACACAATCAATTTAAATTCCACTAGAATATTTGCTTTTTAAGGCAAAAATTCGATTAGTGAATATTTAAAGACACTTTTGAAACGATTTGTCTTGTCACTTCATTTACTTTGTTTAAGTACATGAACTCTTAATACTATGAGTTAAAAGAGAAGTAAAGAATATTGATTTCTAAAGTGATTTATCTAAGTTCTTACCTATTGATAATAATAACTTAATAAAAACATGATTAGAATATATGTCGGCCCTTCTAATAGAAAGAAAAAACAAAGAACCTAACTTTTATTTATTTTCTTTTTTCACTTCGTATTCGATATTTGTGCCCGATTAAACTAAGATTTTTGTCGAAAAATTCTATATTGGGGTAAAACGATTTCAAACAGAGGTGACTCTCGACTCTGTACACAGTAAGATGATTCAAATCTGAGACCTTTAATTAAAAATGATGAAATATTTACCACTTCACGACACACAACTTTTACTCTAATAAATTTGGTATGACACAACATTAATCATAGTGCACTTGTTCACATTCCCTTTAAGGACCTCAACTGTTCACATTTACAAAACATATAAATGCTAGTAACAATAATAATATAACAAGTGTACAACTACAAGTATATTTTATATATATAATTATATTATTTATAATTAATGATATACTATATAGTTTTTCATTCATGAAAAAAATTCTCATGTGATTGCTTATCTGTTTTCTGAACCCTTAATGTATCCCAAGACAATTTTGTTTTATTATTTTGTGTTGCTTTCACATACTTCACATGGCTTATTTCTCTAGATTTAATTTCATATGATATATTGGAATTTATATATATAGGAATTTATTAGGAAGTTTCTTTAATAGTAGAAATTGATAGACTGTCCTCGTGCACGCATGATATAATAAACTTATCATAATCTCTACGTAGAAAATTTATTTCTAACATACAATAATGTAATGCGTGAGAAGTAATTATGAATCGATTAATAGACATGGTAATAGATCAAATCATGAATCGTAACGAGCATTATAATTGATTTTTTACAAAGGCTTTTGTGGATTCTAAAAGTTCGTAACATTAATCTCATACAATTTTAGAGAAGCTAGCAGCGAGTACATTCCAGGATTGAAGCGCATGCAACCTATACTGACTACACTCATACTAATTTTATAAAATAAAAATTAGATATATGCAATATTTTCGGGTCAAAGGAGAATTTCTTTTGATATTGTGGTTACACATTCAGAATTTCATCACGAGATATAAGTATGTCATTCTCTTCGTCAAGAAATATTGAGCAGCTTATCGCCTGATTAGCGCTAAGTCGTCCTAAAATGGTGTCGGGCAGAGGCACCACTATGCCTCTTAATGAATC
The DNA here is from genome assembly GCF_019186545.1 of Solanum stenotomum. Lineage (NCBI taxonomy): Eukaryota > Viridiplantae > Streptophyta > Magnoliopsida > Solanales > Solanaceae > Solanum > Solanum stenotomum. The sequence goes on from NC_064291.1 coordinate 56,611,509, forward strand.
AAATGATCCTTCAATCTTCGTTTGATTCCAATTGATTGACATAGACCTTGAGATTAGCTCAATTCATTATTACTACGAACAACATTCTTTGCCCCATACTTTGAGATGCTCCTCCCCGCCGATAAGAGTAAATAATGAAGAGGTTGAATTCCATTTGAACTAAAGTAAATAATTATAAATACTTTAAAATACTAAATTTTCAAGCATTATCACAATTTTTATTTTTTAATATTTTCAAAAAACAAATTGGATCTACAATTAACAAGCTTCCACGCAATAGCTCATTTCAACAACTAAGCATTTATACAAGTTGAAATTCCATTGACATATAAATAAATAATTAAATAATTACTTTATTTTGAAGACATCATTAATGCACCATAAAAAAATAATGAAAAATATTCAGAAACTTCCCGGAAAACATGCCATTTTGAAGTACTTGTAGATTTATGGTAGTGTTCAATTATAAATTAATGTATTTAATTAAACTAAATTAATTAAAAATAAAGTACAAAATACATTGACCAAATAAAATGAAATTAAAAAAAAACGTATTAATGGGGAACTGAAATTCCAAAGTCCAATAATAAGTCAAATGATGGGTGCATAATATCTGGATTAATTGCAAATTTAAGCAACATACCCACTTAGAAATTGTGTTTTAATTAAGTTGTGTATTAATTAAATATTTGCAAATTTGTATTATTAAATTGGACAAATCGCTAAAATTCCGCTGCTATTTTTCCCTTTCTTTGCATTAATTGCAAAACTCATTTGAAATTTGAATTTATTGTATAGTTTGTAAAGCCAATTTGAATGCATATATATAGTGTATGTGCTCAATATTCTAGAAGTTTGGTACAACTACAACTAAATAATAAAGAAAAATTATTACCAATTTTTTTTTTTTTTATAATAAAGAAAAATAGAAGGTACACAAAAGTAATGGTTCATTAACTCATCATTCAAAAGAAAAAAAAACTATATATACTTAAAGCAAATGAGAATGATATACCAATAAACTGAAATTCGTTTAAGGCGTAATGTGCAATTTTAATTCAGGCAAAACTTCAATAATTAATTTTGAACTCATTCTTGCAAGGTGCCTAACTTTCTTGTGTCACGTGAGATTTAAAAAAATAAAATCAACATAAAAAGCACGATAACTTGACGTTATTCTCACCTTCCTTCAATTTATTTCTGCAATCTATTCAAGACTCTAAACTCAATAATAACAACTCAACACGAGTGTTGTGCTATAAAAACACGAGTTAATCCGTGTGCATACAACATGCTAATTTGTAAATATACACATGGATTAACCAATCTTTATTGGTTCATTAACTCATCATTCAAAAGAAAAAAAAAATTATTTTCATAATTTTAACCAAAGTAAAATTTTAAATGCTATAAAAAAAACCCGACAAATAACACACCGTCGTAATTAAAAATTTTACTTGCCAATTTTGCCCTTTCCCCATTTTCACATTACCACCGACATCTTCCATAATTTTTAACCTACTACTACGGCGCCGGCGGGTCAAATAACAAGTGGCATTTTCGTTATTTCTCTGAACCGTCTGCCCTTTTTCACAAACATCTAAAACTTTAATAAAATAAAATTAAAAAAAGATGAAAAGAAATATAAAAAGGGAGAAAAATAAAATGGGGACCTATACTCGTGTCTTTTACTTCTCAACCGCAATTAACGGCAAGTGTTGATAGATGAGCAAAATATTATTTATTTTCTACTTTGTGAAAAGTAATAAACTTTTTTTTTTAGCATTTAAGTTATATACATTGTCAACATAATTTTTTTAGAAAATATTTAATAATTTTAACACGTAATAACGAGTTAAATATCATGTTTATCGGATTACTATAATAAGAAAATGGACGATTGACATAATTCAGCCTTAAAAACAAATTCAGCAGATTGGAGAATGACTAAATCTGAATTCGTGTCGAAAAGTCTTTTATTGAGAGGTACAGTACTCCCTATAAAAGACGACTTCATATTTAAGAGATTCAAACTCAAGACCTCTGCTTAAGAACAAAAAATTACTTATAACTCTACCACAACATTTATTAATTAAAATTATTCTTTTCACTAATGTGAGATTACTATATCTCCGACCCATCTATATATGCTAGATAAAATTGTTATATCACTCATCTATGTGAGACTACTAACTCTGAAAGCTGATTCTTATATCAATGATAAAAAAATAAATTTTGAACCAAACTTAACTTTAAAAGCTAGCTTAGAGAGGTGAAAGTTATCCAAACAGTAAACAAATTATAGAAATATTTTTAACACTATTATATATAGCACCAAAACAAAAACTCATTTTTTACTCAAATAACCAAAAAAAGAAATAGCAAAATAATTAAATAATTAATTGGGGACCTATTCTCGTGTCTTCTAGTTCAACCGCATTCAACGGCCAATTTGGTTTATTTTGTACTTTTTAAAAAGTGAAAACTTTTTAATTAAATACTAAAAATATAAATAAATAAATAAATAATTCTATGAAAAGTAATGAGAACAAGAATTAAAAAAGCACGTCACACATAATAACTCAAAAAGGCAAAAGCTCCGTGATTACCGGCAAACGCCGGTTATGTAGCGGTCACGGCAAGTTTAGCAACACACTAATTACTTAGTAGAATGTTAATGACGTGTTTTAATTAAGGATTAGTCAATTTTGATTTGTTTAGTATTCTTACGAGTCAACTTCTTTGTCATTGACTCAAAATTTCTAGTGAGTTATGACATTTAATTGATGAATTAGTTCCTAATAAAATGCACTTTTATTGGTCGTTTATTATAATTGTTATATTAATTTCGTTATTTGTTATAGTCTGATACATATAAATAAATAACTAAAAAGACAATTTCATAGAAGAAAATGCAATTTTAGTAAATACTGACAATACAGAGTTGTACATCACAGCTTCATATATTTAACGAAAATTTTGAATAATTTTATGAAAAGATTGAAACATAAAATACTAAAAGGAGCAGTTAAATCTCTTCACTTTTTGAGCTAAAAATTAGATAAAAATGCAAATATCAACATCATTGGATAAAATAATTAAGGTAAAGAAGCAACAAATTGGATTTTCTTTATATGTTGCAATATACCTAACAAAAAACCAAACATTAAAATCGAAGTGAGGAATTATCAAACAAATTAAAATAAAAAAGTAGATTGTGATGCACTAGTAAATATTTTATGTAAATGGTATATAATATAGACTATAGATTTGAATTTAGGAATATAAATTTATAATTATTTACTTATTATAATAATAATATAGCAAATGCATGATACTCTAAAAAGTATTGACTTAAAACTACAAATATGTCATTCTATGCGTATGCTCGGCAAAAATTATTTAGTTCAAAGGCGAATGTCGAGTATAAGTTCTAATGTCATTCGAATTCAATAATTTTAGTTCGATAATTTTGCGAATATAATATTTCTTTTTCTTTTTTTGATCCTTTTGAACTTTATCTTTGACTAAATTATTAATTTTCAACTTGGTAAAAGAAAAATGTAAAAACTTGCACACTGTTCGAATATATTTCTAATAAGCATTCCATTTGGCAATGCAATTTTTTTTTTCCACATACAAAATAGTAATGACTCTTTTCTACCTTTTGAATTTTATCCCTATGTTTATAGTTTTAGGATTATTAATATTTTTGTCGTTAGCAAATCATTTCGTATTTTCTTGATATTAGTGAAGCTCTCACGCAAAATGTATGAATTTCACGTGATGACGTGAAAACTAAAGTGATGTAAAAGTCCAAATTTATCTCACGAACACTTTTGAAAAGGTTTAACTTATTGTATGAGATAGTTTAGAGCTTTGTTAGAGTCGTGACAACTACGAGATAATTTGCACAATGATGAAAAAAAAATCAATGTAACTCGATTATCGTATCATTTGTTGTTTTTACTGTTCCTTGTTATTTTGAATGCTAATTAATGCTTTTCCTATTTGTTATGCTCGTTTTACTTCTATATTTCTTTTACAAACTGCTTTGATATGTTTTACTTGAGTCGATGGTCTTTTAAAAATTACACCAGGTATGTTAAACCAAAGAATGCTAGACTAATTTTTGCAATTTCTTTAAATACAACTCCTTATATTAAATGAGACATCATCATTATTTTTTTTATTAATAGTGTGAAACATAGAAACATTACACAGACATTTTTCTAAAACTCTTTTGACTATTTAATTTCTTCTTTACAAACACTTTTTTTCTTCTTCTTTCTCCTTTTAGTAAATAAAATTTAATTTAATTTCATCTTGCCCCTAAATAGTAGAACAAAAGCACATGGCACTACACCCCTACCATTTTTTTCCATTCCCACAAATTATTTTATTTTTTTTAAAAAACCAATTTTAAAAAACCATTAAAAAAATAAAATAAACTGCATTAATTATTTTTTTTTGGCACTTTGTCTTCCCTCCACCATATATACTCCTTCAACCTCTTCTCCTTATGCTCTCAAATTTCACAAACTTCATTTTATATCAAAGGGCTTAGTTTATCAGTAAGTTTTTATCTGATAAACTAATCAGCATTGCCCATTACTTGTAGTTATTTGTATACAAAACAACAGATCTGCACAGTGAAGTGATTTTTACCCACAAAAAAATGAAGGGTTTTGTTGGTTCTCTGGTTTTTCTGATTATTCTTGTTGTTCCAGTAGCATTAGCTGGACATAATTATGGTGAAGCTTTGAGTAAGAGCTTTTTATTTTATGAAGCTCAGAGATCTGGGTATCTTCCTCATAACCAGAGAGTTCAATGGAGGGGTAATTCTGGACTTAATGATGGAAAAGCTAGTGGGGTATGTAATAAAATTACTCACTAATTAGCTATTTGTTAGTTGTAAATTGTTTGTGATGAATTTGAATTTTGAATTTTTTGTTGTAGATTGATTTGGTTGGAGGGTATTATGATGCTGGTGATAATGTGAAATTTGGTTTACCCATGGCATTTACTGTTACAATGTTGTCATGGAGTATTTTGGAATATGGTAGACAAATGGCTGCTAGTGGTGAACTTAGCCATGCTATGGATGCTGTTAAGTGGGGTACTGATTATCTACTCAAAGCTCATCCTGAACCTTATGTTCTTTACGGAGAGGTAAAAATTTATCCGCACTCGATTTTTATCGTTTAATCATTGTATTAGAGTGAGTGAAAGTTCTAATACAAGACTGACGGTCTCCTTATATGAAGTTGTTCTGTTAATGGTAGATGTGATCCTTTTTGTTAGTTCATTTTCGTTTAGGCTCTCGATCACACCGATGATATTAGAGTGAGTTTCATATTTAATTTGATATAAATATCGAGTGAGAGTAATCACTTAGCTAGACACTTAAGTGGAGTTTGTATGTAAGATGATTGAGCTACTAATGATTTTACTTGTTTTAATAATATAAATGTGTAATGTGTTTAAAGTCATTTTCAAAGGAATAAAAGTGTCTTATTACTTAACTAACTAATATTATTATAATAGACATAAAATTGGACCAAATGGAATGTTGATTTGTGTAAATTAAAGTTTAATTTGGATTTAGTGGTTAATTAACTAATTTTAATTATGATTATGTTAGGTGGGAGATGGTAATACAGACCATTACTGTTGGCAAAGACCAGAAGATATGACTACATCAAGAGCTGCTTATCGAATCGACCCGAACCATCCCGGGTCGGATCTTGCTGGTGAAACAGCCGCTGCCATGGCGGCTGCTTCCATCGTCTTCCGTCGTTACAATCCGGGTTATGCTAACGAGCTCCTTAATCATGCACATCAGGTTAATTAATTTTTCATTAATTATGATTTATTATTCTAATTATGATTAATTTAGGAGTACTATTGGCTCAGTCTTCAGTGTGTAGACTGTAGAGTGAGAAAGAGGTGTAGGTTGGTTAGGCGTTGGAAAAAGTGCGCATGTTAGTGAGGGCCCCGAGTAAATAGGCAGTTACGATTAGCTCAGCTTTTTTGTCGGTGTAGGTTAGTTGTGGTGGCGTAATTTATTACTCTTAACGCCCTTCTATGCTCGTAATAAATAAATCCTCATAATAATAAAATATCTTTAACCGGCGCAAGTTAGCAGTAAATTTTTTTGACCCATTTTTGAAACTTGTGATTTGAAAATATAATTAAAATATGAGTATTAACTAAAAAGGTAGTTCGATTCACTAATCATTTATTTTCACACATGATTTGAAAAAGAGTCGCAACCAAAGAATGTAGTTTACACTTTACATACAAGCATTTATGACATTAACTAATATATGTAAATTAAAAGTTTAAAGTTAAATATGACGTTATTTTCACACTATCAAAGATTCTAAACTTTTTTGTAAAAAAAAAAAAAAACTTTATTTTATTCGTTCCCTCAAAATTACTCAATGAGAATAGTCTTACGACATTGTGGGTCTTGTCCTACCTTTTTAAAAGGTAAAGGATCCATGTGCATTGAGTTATGTTAGGTCAAGGCCCATATTAGTTACAACTATTTACTTACACACTAATGTTTACTTCGAGTCGAGATTTTATCATAAATAACAAGATAAAGTAGTTATTAAATATAATGATAAGTTCTGCTTACACATAATTCTCCTTTGTAATACAAACACAATTCCTTAAAGGAGCGGTTTTTCTTTTGATGGATTTTTACATACAAATCCGAATTAGTTCGGATCAATTTTTTTTTTTCATTTTATTACAATGTGAAATAATTAAATTTGAAATAATAATAATAATAATAATGAGCATTGATAATTTTTACCTGCCGGTATAAATGTTAGCAAAAATCTTTCGGCGCAACAACAGGATCATGGTGGGGTCCAATAGATTTTCCGTTTATCACGGGTAGTGTGTTAACAACCGTCTGATTACTACTCGTTGAATCTCAGCCGTTCATCTACTTTTATGATTCTTAATCTTAGCTTTTTTCCACGTGATATGTATTTGTCGGTGCAGTTGTACTGTACAATCACACAAAGCACACCCTTCTTCACGTAACAGTATTTTTTATTTAGTTCATAATATACCCTTGTTGTTCTAATTTAATTACGTCATTTGTTGTTTTCAGCTGTTCGAGTTTGCTGATAAGTATAGGGGCAAATATGATAGCAGTATTACTGTGGCCCAGAAGTACTACCGATCTGTCAGTGGATACGCGGTACGTGATTATAACTCCTTTTTTCGAGCTAATAAACCCCTCGTTAATATTTAATTATTACTTTCAATTACTTGACATGTGCACATTTGATCATTTTTGTTTTTATGATGTATTCCACTATGTACTTATTCATGTGTTATTAAAATTTGTACAAAACAGTCCACATATAACATATTTTCTATGTGAAAGGATTAAAAGTGTACGTTTTAACGAAGTGAAGGTTAAATATGTTATGTCTTATATATTACAAGGTCTAAAATCAGAATTTAAATATAATTGAGTGACTTAAAAGTGTTATTTTAGAAATTTTTTGTTTATCATTTTTGCTTTTTACAGGTTTTGTTTGTAAGTTGTGAAATTCATTAATTAAGTGATAAATATTACTATTTAACTTACCCTCCATCTTTAATTAGTTTGAATTGTTTTAACATATAAGTTGAACGACTAGATATACATGTCTTACACGTGCAACGTGGCAACTAATTTTTGGTTATTTTTTGTGGTTACAGGATGAATTACTATGGGGAGCAGCATGGTTATACAAGGCATCAAACAATCAATTTTACTTGAATTATTTGGGAAGAAATGGTGATGCCCTTGGTGGAACTGGTTGGTCCATGACTGAATTTGGTTGGGATGTCAAGTATGCTGGTGTCCAAACTCTTGTTGCTCAGGTAACAAAATAAAAATTCAATCTTTTGTTGTCTTACACGTGTCGAATCATCCAAAATGTACTACTTTAGGAGGATTGAAACACACCTGATGACATTTTTGAAGAGTCTGAGCGATAAGCTAATTGGTATTATATGTTGGCAGTTCTTGATGTCTGGTAAAGCTGGTCATAATGCACCTGTATTTGAGAAGTACCAGCAGAAAGCAGAGAACTTTATGTGTTCATGTCTTGGAAAGGGTGACAGAAATACTCCAAAAACTCCTGGAGGTCTCATCTATAGGCAAAGATGGAACAATATGCAGTTTGTTACTAGTGCTGCATTCCTTGCCACTACTTATTCTGATTATTTGGCCTCTGCTGGCAAATACCTCAAGTGTTCTTCCGGTTCTGTTTCTCCGAATGAGCTCCTCTCATTCGCTAAGTCTCAGGTAAAGATTTTAACTTTGATAGAGTACTACAAGTCTGTATTATGACGATTCATCATAAATTGAAGCATGGAACTAGCAATGTGTTCTTGGTGAACTAATCATCATGTTTGATGTGGTTCTAGGTGGACTACATTCTTGGTGACAACCCCAGAGCAACAAGTTACATGGTGGGATATGGAAACAATTACCCGAGACAAGTACATCACAGAGCTTCCTCCATTGTCTCGTTTAAGGTTAATCCTAGTTTTGTTAGCTGCCGGGGAGGCTATGCTACCTGGTATAGCAGAAAGGCGAGCGATCCTAATCTCCTTACTGGTGCTCTTGTTGGTGGACCTGATGCCTATGACAACTTTGCTGATCAAAGAGATAACTATGAGCAAACTGAGCCTGCCACTTACAACAATGCTCCGTTGATCGGTGTGTTGGCAAGACTTCATGCTGGTCACAGCGGTTACAATCAGCTCCTTCCAGGTACATTTTAGTGAATTAACATCTTTATATGAGTTTTCTGAGGATTCATCATAAAATAACTAGCTTTAGCTAGCCGTCCCAACTACAACAACTTGCTTGGGATTGAGACGTTGTAGTAATAACATCTTCGTATATGTCATTTAGTTGTATGTTACAAAGTTTTATGCTGATAATTTTTTCTTACAGTTGTTCCTGACCCAAAGCCAACGCCAAAGCCAGCTCCAAGAACTAAAGTAACTCCAGCTCCAAGGCCAAGAGTACTTCCAGTCCCAGGTATTTTCACTTGCTATTCGTATGTCAATGTATTATATCGACCAATTCTAAATATTGCCATTAGTCGAGTTTCTATCAGAAACAACCTCTCTACCTCCCAAGGTTAGGTGTAAGGTCTGCGTACACACTACCTTCCCCAGACTAGACTTGTCGTATTACATTGGATATGATGTTGTTGCAATAGTAAAGTTTCGATGGAATCTAATCAACATGTGTATTTTGCAGCTAATGCTCATGTTACTATTCAACAAAGGGCAACTAGTTCATGGGCTCTGAATGGGAAGACTTACTACAGATACTCAGCAGTTGTAACCAACAAGTCTGGAAAGACGGTTAAGAACTTGAAGCTCTCAATAGTCAAGCTCTATGGTCCTCTCTGGGGTCTAACAAAGTACGGTAACTCGTTCATCTTCCCAGCTTGGCTCAACTCATTACCAGCTGGTAAAAGCCTAGAGTTTGTGTACATTCACACTGCTTCACCTGCAATCGTTTCCGTTTCAAGCTACACTCTAGTCTAAAAGAGATCAAGAAGTTAAAAAAAGGAAGTGGAAATGAAATGCTCACACATTTTTCTTGTGGTTCTAATGTAAGACTTGTGCAGCTATACTACTACTACTACTAAACGGCGGGGTCAAGCAAGTCCTTTCATCGTTCTTTTTTCGTTCTCTTGGAAGTTTGTCTGTAAGTTTCAACGTCTTGTTGGTTTGATTTTGATTAGGACTTTAGATAACGACGTTTTAGGTTGATAATGTGGAGAAGTCGGAGGAAGAAAGGAGTGAAGAGACGAGTTTATACAAGTGCTCATCCTCTTTCTCCTCCACTTTATATATATACACATAGTGTTTGAGAAACAGAGAAAAAGAGTGAAAGGGGTTGTGAAGCAAAGAAAGTTTTGCTTTTTGCTTCTCTATATTATTATTATATCATCTAAAGTCTTCATTTACCTTTGTAATTTGAATGCAAGCTTGAAATGTTCCTAATCATTTTTGCATTTCACTTTGTTTTTGTTTTGTATTGTGATGTTGTAAGCTTTGTTCTGGTTTTAGTATTCTGTTCAAAGAACAGTTTAGCAACTTGTAACACACCATTTCTGATACTAGATTTTGTCTCTACTTGTTGATGCCATTTGAATTGTTTTCTCTTTGAGTCAGGACTTGGGGTCTATCAGAAACAACCTCTCTACCTCTGCGGTAGGGTAAAAAGTAAGGTTTGCGTACATCCTATCCTCCTCAGCCCCATCTTGTGGGGCTATAGATTTTGTCTCTGCTTGTTGATGATTGAATTGTTTTCTCTTGAGCCGGGGTCTATCAGAAACAATCTCTCTACCTCTAAGGTAGGGTAAAAAGTAAGATTTGCGTACATCCCATCCTCCTCAGCCCCATCTTGTGGATGGGGCTATATCTAATATGATGTTGTTGATTGCATTTCAAACATGATTTCTCTTTTATTCATATCTTATGAAAGACAGAGGCGTACTCGATATTTAACTCGACAAGTTTTTGGTACTATGTGTATTTTCTGCATATGGGTCTCTAGTTCGAGTTTAAATGCATAACAAGTCTTGAATCCATCTCTGATTATGGTGAAAGACTAACAAAAGTCCTGATTAGGAAACCCTAATTAATTGTACTAGACAAATTAAGTTGCTAGTGACGGTACCTCTTAACATTAAAAAAGACATTTCACTATATCATGAGACTGATCGAATCTACCATCCGATACGGGAGATATGCTAAGCACCAATTTTTTATTATAACATGTCATGAAGAACCCAAACATTCTAGTACATATACATTAAAGATTGGTCTCATCAAACATTAAACCAATCTAAAACAAACCTCTTCTCCAACTATATACAAAACATTGGACTTAACCAACTATTTTTGTCACTCAACTTGGCAAATAAACTAGTCACCAAAAGTGAGAACCAACACAAACAAACACTAATTTGGTGAAAATTAAAAAAGACAAAAACTTTATTAATACTATTCCCTCATTTTATCAAGCTCAACTACTATAACACTAATATTGTCTTTACTTCCCTTAGCAATAGCCAACTCGGCTAAAAGTGCGGCGGTATCCGCCGCACTGTCTCGTTCGGGGAACTTCCTCCGAATCTGTCCGAGACATTTTCTCGCGACGTCGCACGTTACCTCGTTGGACACAACATCCCATAAACCATCCGTGGCAATTACTATGAATTCGTCCAATTCGTTACGCTTGTACACTGTCACTTCTGGCTCTGGTATCACAAATGGTTTTAGACAATGATCACCTGTTTAATTGAAACAAATTCCAATGATTTTTTGGACTAACAAGAAAGTATGTTACAAATAAAATGATGTCCAACTTTTACATGCATCGTTTGGTACGCGAAATAAGATGAAATGTACGTATTAAAATTAAGTCTAAAATATATATGATGATTGAATAGAATTATATTTGTCTACTAAATGAAGTATAATGTCCAAAATGAGATTATTTTGTCTTATCTCATGTGGGATAATTAATTCAATAATTATAATTTCAGAATAATTTAGTTCACGTGTCAAATGATTTTGACGAGGGAGCAACACGTGTCAATAATGCCTTCAATGTAGCTAGTCCAAATTCCGACAAGTGTCACCAACCTACAAATGGACCAATTGTTCATCGACACTTGTTTCAACTTATGATGAGTGTCTCCCTCCGTCTCAATAAGTAGTGTTTTTACCTCGAACACATTCCTTAAGAAAATTATTCACTTTTTAAAAAGTTTTAAAAAAATGCTTAATTATCTTATCCTTTAATTAAATGCTTTAACAACAAAGGTAAAATAAGTATAAAATATTAAATTATATCTTAAATTTTTTAAACTAAACAAGTAAAAATAAACGAAAGTGGATCAAAATGTGTACCTATGGATCTTGAAGTAGCAAGGATTCCTTGAACTCTATAACCATTCAAATTAAGAATTTTACCACCTGCTGCTTCTACCCTTTTCTTCTCATCTGGTCTATCAGGCTACATTAAAAAAATTATACATGCACAAATAAATTTGAATAATATTGATATAATTTGAACCTATTATATAATAAAAATATGTTGTAGATGTCTTGATTTCAAATAACTATATATAATTTTAGACTATTAGTATATAGAAATTAAATTTTTGTGACTCGATAAGTCCTAGTAACAAATCATCTAAGGGTGATGGCAAAAGATGCATATACTCTTAACCACCAAACATAATTTAGGTGATAGATCCTATATTTCGAGTTTAAAATATGAAAATAAGGAAATTTTCTAACTAGTCATTCGACACATATATAAATTAGTTAGTAAATTTAAAGTACGATCGAAAATAAAGTGAAGTGAAATTGTTGTAAAGGAGAATGTCTCTAGAAGTGATGCGTGCTGCTCTGATCCCATGTAGTGCTTTTGATTATTACATGAATAAAGTGTGTTGATTTTTGATCTATTGCGATCCTTTCTTCTTTTCTACTCAGATCTACAAAAAAATCATTAAAAATTAGAAAAATGACTTACCTTATGGTCATTGGACAAGGGTATAGCAACACCACGACTACAAAGTATAGCCCTACAATTGCCACAATTAGCCACCACTATTTCTTCTTTCCCCACTATCACCACCACCGCCGCAGACCCCACCGTCTTCCTTCCATCCTCAAATCTACCATCCTCATACCCCACTGTCCTATTCCCTTCTCCCATAACTTCATTATCCATCTTTGAAAAACACATCACCATCACTTTTTCCCAATCCACCTGACTACTGTTACCACTATCATTATCATCATCATCATTATTATTATTATTCATTAATTTTCTCTTAACGTTTAATAACTCCTCCTCGAGTACATAATCTAAACGATCACGACATGCCTGTGAAACCCTAGACCCTCCATGACCATCATACGCTCCGAAAAACACAAACTCATTATTCGCTATTTTAATCGACGCCTTTATAGCGTCTTCCATCACTCTCCTCCGTCCGATCATCGATATACATCCATATTTCAACTCTATATTATCATGTGGAATTTTAACAACAGTACTACTACTACCCATCGAGCTCGACTCGATAGCATTAGTAGTAATAGTACTATTAGACGAACTTTTATCAATCGATTCATTTTCCCTTAGGCGAAAACGTTTTTTAGGGATAAAATTTCCGTCCTGATCTCGGTAAGCTGAAGCTGCGCCATCTTCATCGGATGAATTTGTAGAATTCATGATACGTTGTTGAAGTTGTTGTCTTTTATGGTACGATTTAAGAATTCTTTTGTGAAAGACATCTCTTGGCTTATTATTTCCTGGATCTGATACCATTATAATTCTACACTTAATAACAATAATAACACTATATGTTATAATAATATTGGTAGTATATTTTTTGGTACTTGATGTGTGTTTATAATGTAGTAGGAAGTAGTAACCTTGAACTAGAAAAATGATAGAATTTTAATACAAAGTTTGCATTATGGTTGCGTAGGGTGGTGGGAGTGGGGGTGGGGTGGAAGAAGCAGGAGCTAAAAAAATAATCAAGTGGCTTAAGGGCTGTTTGGTTAATGGCAAGTTATACATGATAAATAATGCATGAATTATTTAAAAAAATAAAAATTACACGTTTTGTTTGTTTTTTAAAGAAAAAATTGCTTAGTATAATTTGCCATTTTAATTCTTTGAATCTTTGCATGAAATAATATGCAAATTCCTATAATTATATATGACAACAAGAATGCCAACCAAACCATACATATAACAATTAGACATCTATGATGTAGCAAACATTTTCTATAACAACATTTCATTATAACATGATTATATTATATATAATTAATTTTTTATGTTATATTATATTAGATGTTCTCTTTAATTGTAAATTAGTAAAAAAATATGGGAAAATAGTCTAAAAAATACTTTAACTTTGGCCGAAATTGCTGTTACGATACCAAACTTTATGGAAAACCTTTTACCCCCTACACTATTTAATAGTGTATTTTAAAGGTATATATGTGCCCACATGGTCACATTACTATTTAAAATGATGCAATATTTATGATGTCCACGTAGGCACATATATACCTTTAAAATACACTATTAAATAGTACAGGGGTAAAAGGTCCTTTCCAAAGTTTGGTATCATAATAGCAATTTCGATCAAAATTGAAGTATTTTTCAGACCCTTTTCCCTAAAAAAAATACAATTAAGATGGTAGGGATAAGAGCGGATCCAGAGTATTAGCTACGAGCTCGGCAATTTTTGTTTGAGATTCTGAATTTATGGTAAGAAATTCTTTATATATATCGAATTATTAATTTAAAATCTAAAAATTTAAAAAGATTAGAATTTTATACTCATAAATTTTAAATTTTAATTTTGTCTCTAATTTTTTAAAAATAAATATCTATTTTTGCAACCAAACGATGCCTTTTAGGGGAATATGTCATTGGTGACAAAGAGGGAAAGGTGGCAAGGTGAGATGGCACGTATATGCACTATTTGCCTCTCATATTTACACGTAGCAATTACAAATTGCGGGTTTTCGGCGTTCAGCTGAATATATTATTTTCAGTATTTTCTCCGTTCACTTTTACTCGTCATATTAGCGTTCGACTAAATATATTATTTCCGTGTTTCATTTGTTAACTTTTCAGATAAGAAACTCGTACACTTAATTAACAGCTCAATTTTAAAACTAAGAAAATTAGAATATTTAGTTGTGTTTTTTTATCCTTCACGTTAGACACAATAATAATATATTCATTATAATTTCATACATAAATGAAGTTTGAAAAAATCAATACTAGCCTTATCTCCAACCTTATAAAGGTAAAGATCGAGTGTATTTTCGATAGACTCTAGCTTTGAATAAGTTTATCAAAAATCAAATACATGTATGTAACATAAATACAATATCAAAAAAGTTTTATTGAAAATAACTAAGAAAAAAATAAATATAGTAATAAAAAATAATACGATAATCGAAGTAAATGAAATACCGCTATATATTTTCTGATTTTTAACTAAACAATGTTTTCAAATTTTTCTGTTTTTTTCTAGCAAACTATATTTATATTTTTCTAGTGCAATATGGACCTCAAGTTCAATATCCAATAAAATGTAGATCAATATGATGATAATGGATGATTTATGAGTTTTTGAAGAAAAAAAAAAGTTTGATATAAAAAAGAGACAACTACGTACTAAAGTATAATTCTTGCAAGAATTTCTCAAATCGTTAGATTATATATTTAATATTAATCATCATTTTTAGTAGTTTACTAAATTTTAAATGAATAAATAAAAATAAACGAAGAAATAAAATGTTATTTTTATTTTTGGGAAGGTTCAATTTATTATTATTATATGATAGACAAGTGTGAATTTTGATGAAGAAAATTCAGCAAACTTATATGAAAATTGGTGCACCTAATTTCGTGTCACTCTACCTTAAATCCTGTGGACTATACAAGCCACTTGCTTATACTAAATTTTTCTAAATTTAGTTTGATGTTCAAAAAAAACAAATTTGCTATTGTCATTCCCAAACTCAAACTGACCACTTGTTCATATTTTATCTTATGTCCCACCTTATGCAAAATAAAATTGAGTGAATAGTTGCGAGTTTTATAATAGCTATTAGTATTATTTTTGCGAGTTTTATATTTAAACTATCTCACTTTAAAAAAGATGAGGCCATGAACTACCATGAATTTGTTGTGCTATGTAAGTTCATTTTTATGAGTTTTTTTATTTTTCACGCACCTCTCAGTATATCGTATATTCGATCAAGGTCTTTTTAATTTAAATGAAGTTATAGTAGGAGAGATGGAATATGGGGGGAGAGGTAACAAGAACACATAATAGTTTAGGTATAAAATTTACAAAATAATAGTTATTTAGTTATTTAACAATTCTTTTTTTTAAAAATGATTATTAATTAGTATTACTTTAAATCATTGTCTTTTCTAAATCTTTTATCTATATAGACGGTTTAGTGAACTAATGAATCAATGGGGTTGCATTTGTTATCTTTATTGAGTTTTAAGAAATAAAATAAATACAAATAAAATGTGAAATAGTTCGAGACGAAATAGATAAAATCAAAATTTATATCTATTTTCAAATCAACTTCAAGGGTATTTAGAATCCAATATAAGTAGTACTAAAATAAAAAAATTAAGCATGCCAATTGCCATGAAAGGATTAATACGGCTAAAGATTCTTGGATTTTCAACAAGAAATAAATTTTTAGAAATATATTTGAATTTTTTTTTTTGTTCGAAATTCATATTTTTTTTAATGATCATCATGCTAGATATGTCATGGCACAAGTGGATTTTGTATGGGCAAGGATGTTATTGTCTCCCTTTAAAGATGTAATTTTACGTGTCTTAGAACTGATTTTATTGATATCAGAATAATATATTTTTATTCACCTTAAAATAAAATAAAAATTAATATTCAAATCACCTGTTAGATAAAAAAAAATCTGAAAAAACATAAACAAAAGAAGAAACAACTACTCCAATGAAGAAATGAAAGTGTTGTCATTCACAATGAAATTATAATTAATGATAAACATTAAGGACTAAAACTAAAGTATGTTTGATATTTAAGGAATTAAAAGAGGCAAATTTTCCTTTTTTATATAAATAATATTTGATTTGATATGAAGTTCGATTTTACGTTAATTTAATTGAAAAATATTGCATCAAAATCTAAGATTTGAGTAGGTTAATATGTCTAAATTATTGAAAATTTTGGAAGTTGTAGAAAAATATACAATGGAGTCAAATAAAAGAAATACATAGATGTAATTTTCCATTTATTTACTTAAAATAATTTGTCTTTATTTTATGCCCATCACAAATTTTTGAATTCCAAAATAGTCTTCTAAAAAAGAGATAAATAAGTTGGAGACTACTTTTTTGAATACGACGTAACACATTCGTATATATATATTATAGAAATAAAATAATTTGTGCCCTCTTTGTTTTACTAAATTTGATTTTGGGGTGAGGTGTATATCATCATAATAACTAGTATTAATATAATAGCTATGCATGGATTCGTCCACATCCTTACTAGAAGTTTTGGGTTCAAATTTTTGAATATAAAAAAGAAATTAGTATTGATTTAATTTATATGAACTTAGTAATTTTCATACAATACTTAAAAAGTATATCAAAGAAAAAATTTTAATTTTTTTTTTTAGTAAATAATAGATTATGAACTCACGACTATCCATCCTTGACTAATGACTACACATTATCTTAACTAGTAAGAGATTTTAGAATTGTTGGTATAATTATTTGTTTTTATTCCACTCTCAGCTAAATTTATAATATTTTTAAAAGTTATATATTATATATTTCTTAGGATAACTTTTAATTCATTAGAAAGGAAAATTTATGAGACATTAGATTAGAGTGAAAGGAACATGGATGATTTGGTGCCTTGTTTGTGTGTGTGTGTTTTTTTTTTCAAGATTTAGTGGATTACTTTTATATTCCTTAAGACTTTTATTTAGATGATTTGAGATACTTTAATTCAATACATAATTAACAATATAAAAGTCTTCTTTTTTAATATTATAGTATGTTAAATAAAACGATTTACATAATTTACTATAGTAAAACATGTAAAAATTCAAAATTTGAGTCTTGCCATCATTTATTAACAACCAAGTTAACAAAAATCTAGGCAAATGATAATTTCCTTTTAGCACATTCAAGAAAAATATTTCATTACTCCTAATAACTAAACCCTTTGACATTTAAGTTCTCAAAGTAGAATTGCTTGGTGCAAATTTAATTAGCTCAACTTGATAAATAAATATATCATACATGATAGAGAGTGTTTAACTTCAATATAAGAATTTTTAATATGAGTTTAAACTTAATTGAGCTTCAATAGGAATATGAAATACTTGACGAGATTTATTTTTGAAAAGAAACTTCTGAAAGTATTCAGCGTGAATTTAATTAGTTAAACTTGATAAATAAATATATTAGATACGACGAAAGTGTTTTAATTACAATATGAGATTTTCTAATGTGAACTTAAATTTAGTCGACCTCAATAAGAATATGAAACACTTGACGGAATTTTTTAAAATAGAACTCAATTGAATTTAAGAAAAAAGTCTTGCTGGACAAGTACTTTTGGTTTTTGTTAAGACTTACCAGTTTTATTGAAAACTCCGATCAATTTCCGATCTGAAAAAATGGATAGCCAACTGGTTGAGATGTGCATGGAATCGGCGACGGAGAGCCTTGACGCCGTCGAAGCGTGGCGGAGACAGCGGCGGACACTGGAAATGATGCCTTCTCACCTCGCCGAAGCTCTTCTTCACCGTCTTCTTCGCCGTCGTCTCCTCTTCCCGTCTTTACTCGAGTATATCCTAATTACGACTTAATCCTTTCATATTTTTTCTGTATGCTTAATTAAATTTTGTACTGTCCTGTAATTAGCATCATTTGATTTTTCAGTATACTTAATTACTCTAATTTGCCACTGTCCTGAAATGTGATTTTTCATAATCTAGCAGTTATGGAGCAGCTCAAGTTGTAATTAATGTGAATATCGAGAAAAAATGATCTTACTGTTTTAGAAATTCCTGATGCTGCATAGCAACAGTTTGCAAAAGTCAAAATCAATCTGTGCATAGTTTGATTTCAAACATTTGGTGAGATTGATAGTTTAAAAGGGAAAATGGCATTTAGTGTGTAGATATTGATGAACAAAATGGCATGTGACAAAACTTAATAGAAAATGGGAGAACAGAAATAATGAGTGTATAGATGCAAGTGAAAGAGTTGCATTGCTTGATATTTTGGTCATGGCTTTTTGTTATATAGGCGCTCCAACCAGAGGCGTATGTAGCATTATAGTTAGGGGTTCAATCGAACCCGTAACTTTTGACGCGGAGCATAAATTTATGTGTAACAATTTACTAGAATCGCAATTAATAGTAGATATGAACTTATAACTTTAAAAATATAATGGGTTCAATGCTAGTAATCTTAAACTTGAACTGATAGAGTTTAAATCTTGGATCCTAATCTGCCTCCAACCTTTGAGTCTAAGTTTATAGAAAGTTTATATTTGCTTAATGTGGTGGCTGGCAGGGGTGGACCCATGTACAGACTACCGGCTGCTCGATCACCCATTGTCCCCGAAATAAATTATTTATATCTATATAAAAACTGCTCGAAAAAAATATATATTAACCCAATAGAACCCAGTGAACCAGAAACCTAATGGGTGCTTTGGTAGGGTGGCTTGTTTGAAGGCAGTATTTTGGGGGAAATAAGGGTTCGATTCTTAGACGATATGATCGTTTTACAAGTCCGAGTAATCTTTAACTGATTTTTCCGTGTTCCTTATTTTTTTACTTTCTTTGTTAACTTAACTTTCAGTTTTTATTTCCTTTATGTTTATGTAATTTCTTGTAGCATAGAAAGAGAAAAAAATCAGCGTTCAATCACTTATCTTACTTTTTGTTGCAAAGAGTGAAAAAATTATTTATTTATTTCTAAAAATAATGGTAATATTAATCATAATTTTTCTAATTAACTTTCTAAATTATCACATTTAAACAGTTGTGCACTTATAATATGTCATTTGTAGTAACTTTATATCAAACGAAGTGAGCACCCGCGAACCGAAAATCCTGAATACACCACTAGTGGCTGGGTATTATAAAGCACCATATTTGCGTTGGCCTGAGTAGAAGACATATATCTGCAGGATATTGGTCGTGCAATGATGTAAAATGCTCTTCACATCCTTGAAACTGCTTTAATATTTTTTTGGATCTAAATAGATCAATACTTTTTTGTTAATGCCATCTAGCTCTAACATCAAGAAAGCTTGAGATTCATTTTATGTTTCTATTATATATTTTCTGTGGCGCTACGAGGAAACTTTATTGCTTTCTTAGTGAAATGAGACTCCTAATGTAGAACTTCTGTGATGCAATGGTGATAGTAGTATCATCTTATTATTTTTATATCTAAGAATCGTCTTAGCTATGTGATTGTAAAGCTGATGTTTTATCCTCCGCGGTGGCCCAGTGATTTGGGCTTGGGACTTCCATGTTGGAGATCTCATGTTCGAAAACCCTTGCCAGCGAAAGCAAGGGGTTTGCCTTCTGGGTTGAGCTTGTTGCACTGGGCTTGCTTAGTGCGGGTTACCTCTCATGTGTGGTTTGCGAGCTATTGCATAGGAGCGGGGGTTTTACCCTGTGCGCACTCAAAGGACAGGACAACGGTTGTGGGTTTTCCTTGCATCAAAAAAAAAAAAACTGATGTTTTCCCATAATCTTACTAAATTCTTCAACAATGTGACATCAAAATTTATTGTCTGCTTAAGCTAAGGACTTCTTTCTTCCATGTGTTGAATTCTTACATTCTCTTCTCCAGAAGCTGATATATATTTTCTTGTGCAGAGTGTTTAAATTTTGTGTCGACAGGATCGACTTAAGGGGAGAGAGTTATGTGGATGCAGAATGGATGGCATATATAGGTGGTTTTGAGCACTTGCATTCTCTAAATTTATCAGATTGTAACAAAATTAACAGTTCAGCCATTTGGGCTATTATAGGTAACCTTTAATTTGACCTCCAATTTTCTTTTGATAAATGTGACTAACCTAGCTAAGTTTCTGTCATATTCTCCTCTAAATCTGTTATTTCTTTGTTTTTAGACGTAGTTCACAATTAATTATGACACTTTAAATGTTTACTTATAGAGCTATGTTATTGTTTTCATCAGGAATGACAAACTTAAAGGAGCTTGACCTCTCCAGGTGCTCGAAGATTACTGATGATGGAGTTAGACATCTAACAACTATCCCAAGTTTGGAAAAGTTGTGGATTCCAGAAACAAGTGTCACAGCTGATGGTGTGATACTCCTGACTTCGTTAACCAACTTATCGTTCTTAGATTTGGGAGGCCTGCCTGTATCTGATTCGGCTCTGTGTAATCTTAAGGTAGACATCTACTGTTCACACGTCTTTAATATCTTGTCTTTCTTTTCCCCACCCTTTCCTTATGGTGTAACCAAGGCGTATTTCCTCTTTAACCTTGGGAGTGTTAGGTTGAGAGTTACGTGTGCCATGCCGCATTTCTCTTTATTCTATGTTTTGTGTCCTATCCAGAGAGAATACATATGCATACTTATTATAGATATCCAACATTACTTGCCACATATATTGCCCGTCCACGAACTAGCTCTTTGTTTGCAAATCAGGGAAAAGAAAGAAGGGGAAGCTTGAAATTTTTCGCTTCCCTTTTTTATTTAATCAAGAGAAAAAAAAAATGGAGGAAAAGCTTGAAATTTCTCCTCTTTTTTGATTTGCAGAAAAGGTTGAAAGGAAAAAAATCAGTAGCAGAGTAGTGAGAGTGCTTACCATTTGGGAGCACTTCTTTTGATTTTGAAAGAAATCAGCTAACAGTTTTTCTTTTTCCTTTAAAACCAATCAAGAGGATAGAGCACAGCTTTCCTTCTTTGATTTACTTTTTCCTTGGTTACAGAAAAGCACACGGTGAGAAAAGATGCTTTAAGCTTGGCGTACCCACTAAACGAAACTGTTATTGATTGTTTTTTAATCATTTCGTCCATTACTTATTTATAATGTTTGAAATTTTTCAAGATCAATGATACGTTTTATGGTTCTGGAAGGTTCTCAGGAAGCTACAACATTTGGATATTTGGGGGAGTGTAGTATCAAACAAAGGAGCATCTCATCTTAAATGGTTCCCGAAATTGAGTTCTCTGAATTTGGCCTGGACCAAGGTCACTATGTTGCCATGTCTGCCTTCTCTTGCATGCCTAAACATGAGCAATTGTACAATACATTCCATATTCGAAGGAGAAGGGCAGAAAGCTCTTCTTACAAAGCTTATTCTGTCTGGAGCAACCATAAAGGATGTCTCTGAAGCTTTCCTACACCTTGAAACATCTTCCCTCTCTCTTCTGGATCTTTCCAATTCATCTCTTAATTCGTTCTGTTTTTTGCCATATATGAGAATGATATCAGATTTAGATCTCAGTGGTACATCTGCAGGAGATGAGTCAGTTGAACACATTGCATTTGTAGGTCAAAATTTGCGTCATCTAAATCTCAGCCGGACAAAATTAAGCTCTGCAGGACTGGGAACCTTAGCTGGTTTTGTTCCCAATCTTGAAACTTTATTGTTATCTTACACAGCCATTGATGATTCTGCTATTCCCTTCATGTGCATCATGCCTTTGCTAAAATATATCAATATGAGTGGTACAAATATCAGAGGTATGATATGCTCTTCTCCTCTATATTTCCTGTACTTCTTTAATTCAGTTCTTTTTTTTGTGGTCCCCAATTTCTCTGTAATTGGAAACTAGATAGCTGTACAGGATGCTTAAATACTTGAAGATAACACCATGATATCAATGTGTATCCCACACTCTAGGCTAGACTATTACAAGGTGAACAGACCCTGGTAATTTGAACGAGTAACTTTTGGGGAAGTAATCGATGAATTGTCGAATCAACTTTGTGGTGAAAATCATTTAAAATAAGATCAAGTTGAGCTTGAAATAAATTTTCAGATTTGTAAAATGCCTTATCCCAAATATTAAGTAGAGTGGAACTTGAAGTAGCAATTTGGTTGCCTATTGAGGGAGATATTTTTCCTGTAGGGTCAGAATAACATTTGTCTATTCCCTCTTTATTCACATTGTTGGTTAATCTACCACAATGTCAGGTATTTCCAATGAGGTGGACTCTGATCTTGATTGTGTTTCGTCACTGTCCGGGTTGTCTACTCTTGAACATTTGGAGAGATTGGATTTGGAGGAGACTCGAATCAAGGATTCAGCTTTGGCTCCTTTGCCGAGCTTCCGTAAATTGAGCCATTTATTTTTACGGAGTGGTTCCCTTGCTGACACCACTTTGCATCAGTTGTCATCTATTACAAGCTTGGTAACCCTGGGGATTCGTGATGGTGTGCTCACTAATACCGGGCTCGATGTGTTCAACCCTCCACCACCTATGAAGATTCTTGATCTCAGGGGTTGTTGGCTGATGACAGAGGATGCTCTGTTGTCATTTCAGCAAAGGCATCCTCAAATTGAAGTAAGGCATGATCTTCTTAGTATTGCATTGGTGAAAAGGTTATCTGTTACCTCACCTTTGTCCCAAGCGACACCACGGGCCAAACTATACATAAACAAGAAGGGAGGGTCATCAACATCTCCGCTTAGATCTATCAGAGACAGTTTTCTTGGTGAGGCATTGTCAAACCTATCTTGGTCTAAAATACGCTATTCTTTTTCCTGTCTGACATTCCTTCTTTTCATTATGTGAAAACTAGATCAAAGATTGAAGTATACCAATGAAGAACTACTTGCAATGAGGTTTGACTCTACCTCTATTTCCAGAGACAGTGTTGTTCAGATACCTCACGAGTTAGCAAATGATGGATAATTTCTTGTATTCTTCTCATGTGCGTATTCTATTACCTGTCGATAGTAGTTCTTGAGTTTCTTTTTCAATGTCGAAATTCTAATATTTCTTTTTTGAATGATGCAGTGAGTAACTCAGAATGCTAAATGTCCAGGCTGTTGTAATGTGCCATTTGCTTGTTACTTTTTATGTGACCCTGATTTGCACCCGTTTTGAAATACAAGGACAAGACTTCCTATGATAGTTCTAAAGCTCCCAAATGCTGGTATTGCATGGGAACTTCAAGGCTAGATGTTTATTAGCTATGATTCTGGTTATTTTTGTAGCTATCTGTTGTATTTTACAATTTCTTGATCATTCTGGTGACATTATTTTTAATGTATACTAACCCAGAAATGTTGTCTTTTTTCTCTTGAGATTGTGCATTCTTGAATTTGCAGCAGTTATAGAACTACCATGTTTTGAGGAGTGAATTTTTGCATCATGTTGCATTTTCTATGGTGATCATAGTTACATTGTATATGAAGCGATTTAAGAACGATTAGGTTCATGATCTATCCGTTTGTGAGATACTTGTATATAGACAAATTGCTTCATTTCAGATCAGTACTTGCCAACACAACTTATGACGATTCAACAAACCTAATGTAATTCAACGAGTTGGAGTTTGGTTAGGGTAGGGTAGGGTAGGGTAGGGTAGGATAGGATATACACAAATCTTATCTGATCTTTACGGGATGGAAAGGTTGTTTCCACTAGCTCAAAACAAAAGCTATCGAAGCAGGGTATCAAGAAACACAACACTAGTGCTTTGAACGATAACGATAATTTATCTGATATTAGTATTTGATAACGATCTTTTAAACCATGAAGTTGCACTTTTGAGCTAAATAAATAATACTGAACATAAAATAAACAAATTCACTTGTACTACAGTCAAACCCAGTTTGATAAAACAACTTCATCATTTTCATGTGATATATACAGTACCAACAACAAAAAAAAGAAGATAAATTAAGATTGAAAGATCAAAAGTAAAAAAAAGGACAGGTAACTTCAGCTGTTAGGTTCATTTGGTACCCTTGTACATGTTGTCAATCACATCCTGCACAACGTAAAATCAAAATCAGGCAAGAACACGAATTAGTATGTCGGCTCGACCACTATGGCCGACCTTAGGCTGGCACTCCTCCACACGAATGCAGGCCACAAATAACTTATGTCAGGCTAGACCACTTGGGTCGATCTTAGGCTGGCACTACTCCGAGTGCAATGGAGGTCACCAGCCTAGGCCATGAGCCTTCTTGATCACCCATTGACCATGTCCAGTTAAGTAATATTCTAGTATAAAGATGGAATAGAAATGGAACATGACAAATGATTGCTCACCAACATTCACCAGTAGGTTAAAGATAAATTACCTTATAGTATTTGAGCAACTGGGGTCTTTTCTTCTTGAATGTTGGAGTTAGAAGGTCTCGTTCCATGTCAAATGGAAGAGGATCAAGGTGTACAGCTTTTATGAACTCAAAGCCCTTCAGCTGCAAGAAGTTGGTGGCGGTTTATATCTAAATAGGATGTTCTGCTTCTTTTAAATGCGCTTTCTCAAACATTACAACGCTTGCATTATGGAAAGCAGTAACAACAAGGAGAACTAACCTTCTTTTCTTTTCCAGTTTTTGCAAGCTCTCCAACTATGTACTCTTTCACTTTCGCATTTTCACACAAGGAAGCAAAATCTCCAGATATGCCATTATGTTCGGCCCAGTGTTC
The DNA here is from genome assembly GCF_019186545.1 of Solanum stenotomum. Taxonomy (NCBI): domain Eukaryota; kingdom Viridiplantae; phylum Streptophyta; class Magnoliopsida; order Solanales; family Solanaceae; genus Solanum; species Solanum stenotomum. Next base: position 56,636,811 of record NC_064291.1, read on the forward strand.
AATTGCTCGTTCGTTTGGGTTAATAACAGCAATAAGGAAAGACTCAAAACTGTTTCCGTATATCCATATCTGGAGGCGAGGTAGACAGAGAAATGAGTCCACTTTCATGTCTAACACTATATGTAACTAGTTATCAGAGTATCTAATGCTAGAAACAGCAGTAGTTTGCACATTAAGGCTAGATGCAGTCTACTTTGTATAAGCATATTTTTTTGGACAAGCTGGACCATTCACGATAGATATAAAAGATGAAAATTGTTCTACCTTGTTCATGTAGAAAGCAGAAATTGCACAAATGAGTACATCAAAAGTAGATACATACCGAGTCAATAATAGGATTATCGCCATAGATATTCTCCAAATTTTCAACAGCAACATATTCACCTTGTGATAGCTTGAAAATGTTCTTCTTGCGATCAATTATTTTCAAGCTACCATTAGGTTGCCACTCGCCAACATCGCCTGAACAAAGATTTGTTACAAGCAATGGCCATTTGAATTTTACTCCCTCCGTTTTATTTGTTTGTCTGGTTTTGACTTGGTATAGAGTTTAAGAAAATAAAGAACTTTAAGTAATGGGACTATCCTAATAAGTTTTGAATCGTGTGGTCTAAAACTAAAGATATGTAGAATGTACAAAAATGTCATTTAATCTTGTGGATTTAAACATGCCACATGAAAAGTTAGAATTAAGGAGTTGTTAAAAAATGAGGGAGATATTCTTTTTGAAACAAACTAAAAAGAGAAGACAAACAAATTGAAACGGAGGGTGTATCTGGCAAGAAGAGATTTGCCAGTTCAAATTCAACTAGAAAAAACAAACCTGTGTGGAACCACCCATCAATCATGACTTCTTTTGTTAGGTCTTCACGCTTGAAATAGCCTGAAAAAAGAACGTCCCCCCTCACGCATACTTCTCCACGTGGCATGCTTGACAGAGCATCATATGACATTTCAGGGACGGACTCCAGGCACACATCCACATTGGGCACTGGAGGACCAACCGTACCAAGCATATCATAGTGGTTTGGTAGTGACACAAATGTACCAGCACATGTTTCAGTTAAACCTATATAAGAGTAGAAAGGAAAGATTCATTATATGGCTCATTAGTCATTAGTGAAGATTTACGAGATGCTCCCATCAATCAATTTTCATAAAGAGATGTTTTTACATTCTAGCATCTTTGTTTGAGATGGAAGCTAATAACCAACAATTTCTTCATTCATATTTCAGCTAAACTCATAATATCTTGAAAGACAACATTTGGAGGGAACATGAATGAAGTGTCTAGTATAATTTGATAATTATAGGTCAATGGAACTATCCTACTGAAAACATGACCCTAGATGAATGGAGGTCAAGAATTAAGGTAGAAGGTTAGTGAGACGTGAGTAGTTGAGTGTTGTCGCACTTCATGTGGAAGAGGTAGGGGGCTAGCCTCCTCTCATTTTCTCCTATTCGTAATATTATTTAGGAATCACATAATTTTGTTGTTCTTCAGTGTTTGTGTTTATTACCATCTGTTGGTCTATTTACTTTGTAACTAGTTTTTTTTTGCTGTCTATTTTTTTATAATCATGCTTCGAATTCTTCTTTTCTTTTTGAGTCGAGGGTCTAGACGAAACAACCTCTATACCCCATAAAGGTAGGGGTAAGTTCTGCATACATCCAACCCTCCCCTTTCACTTGTGGAATAGCTCTAGGTATGTTGTAGTTGGATATTTACTATCATGAGTCCCTATTTCTTTCTTCTCCTTCTTTCTTTGGGGTGGGGGTGGGGGGGTATGATGATACTAAAGCTCCTTTGATTGCAACATGAAGCCTAGGGTCAGAGAAGAAGCACTAAAAGCAGATCAACACCACAAAATTTTTCTGATGAAGCAAAAGAATGAAATACCATATCCTTGAAGAACGTGACAACATCCCACAACTCGCAAAAAAGCTTCCACATGAGATGCAAGGGGTGCTGCTCCAGACAATATAAGGCGTACTCTGCCTCCTAACCCTTCTTTTACCTTAGCAACAGAATAACATGAGTTAAGGACTAACTGGTAAGAAGGAAGAAAAACTGGAAAAATGGATTTGCTAGCTACTCCAAGACATTTGCAATACCTTACTGAAAACGACTTTGTCAGAAAGCGGAGAAGCTTCAACGTGGCTTTGCCCCTTCTTCAAATTGCGGTGTTTGCTGTAGAATTCCAAACATTTAGGTAACAGACTCCACTAAAAATAATTCAAACTAAGATTTAATTTAATGCTAAACAATAAATCACAACCAAAGTTCTCCCATTTACAGTAACCCAAAGCATGGGAAAAAATCAGTTTATTATACCGAGTTTGGTATATAAACTCTAAAAAAAAAGAGGAAGTCTAGAAGATCCTCATAGATTTGACATGGAACATCACTTACTAAGCATAGGCAAGATTGAACAAGGTGCTTTTGAGCAGACCACCAGAAGTAATTTTATGTTGCAAACCTGAGAATGTTTAAACGAACTAGTTAAAAACATATCCAGCATTTCACCAAGATTTAGAGAGCACTTAGTCAAGGTACACCAAGAAGATAAAAGTTAGTGTTATCAAAAGCAAAAAGTGCAAAAAGGCTCTAAGGTCCTTTGGGGTTTTAAGCACAAAGCACAAATAAAGCGTGAGCTTTAATGAAAAAAGGCGCAAACGGAGAAAAACTTTTTTGACAACATTGATAAGAATGTGAATAGTTGATGTCCATTCAAAGGGAGCAAAACTTTTTTGACCATATTAAGGCATTGTCATCCGTCATAGTTAATAATAAACCCGCAAAAAAACATAATTAACACTAGACCATTGTACACTTACTAGAGTCTAATCCAAATCTAAAGTGCATTGATTGTCCAGTCAAACACAGATTAGGTAGTCTAAATCAGCGGTCAGGAGAAAAGGTTTGACAGATGCATATTACCTGAATATATTCTGTCCAGTACCCGAGGTACAGCACAGAAGATAGTTGGTTTCAGCTCTCCAATATCTTCGGTTAGTAACTTGACATCCTGCAGACATGATTAGGAATGCATAAGTATAAGCTCTACCATGATTTAGCTGAAGATATGAACAACTTACCCCTCGCCAAAATCCTATTGAGGCACCATGATTAATGAAACACTCTTCAATCACTCGATCGAAGATATGTGCCAGGGGAAGATACGAAAGAAACACATCATCCACTGTCAACTGCAACATAGAAAGATTAGATGATCAAGCCTATACCGTAGCTATGCTTTACATCAAAAGGCATGAAAATAAAGAGCAAATAATTCATTACCGACTCATTCACACTCTCAAGCAGACGCTTTACTCCAGCTATAAGAGTAACAATACTAGTATTTGAAATCAAGACACCTTTGGGGTCTCCAGTCGTTCCACTAGTATACATTATTGTACAAATGTCTTCTTTCTTTTTCACAGGAAGATCAAACTGTTTTTCGCTTCCCTGCACATAAAATTCGAGCTTTAGTTCAAGGGCATATAAACAGTTACGTTTTTGTTTACTCAGCAGATCGTTCCATGTAAACGTCAATACTACAGACTTATTCAGAAGTGTGGATAAATAGCTATTTCTCATAATATCACTGGCTACATCTACAAGCCTAAAATAAATATTACAATGGAAAAGAAGATAGACCCTCAGCTCAATAAGAGAAGCTATTCGCAGAAGGGTAGCAATAAAAAAACCATTACAAAAAAAAAAATGTTAAAATCTGAATCAAACTCAAGTCAACATGTAACTAAATTAGATTTAAGAAATCAAAATACTCTGTTCCCATTTTTTGTCTAATATTCAAAGCCACAAACAACCTTGGCATCCAAAATTATAACACTCCTTATGATGACATCTTACAAACCACTAGACAAATTTGATAAGAAATATAAAAGAAAAGATGAGTCTTACCAGTTGTAGAAACTCATCCCAGGAGTACAGAACCACCCCAAACTTTTCAACCTCTTCCTTCTGTTGAGGAATGACCTTCCCGAAACTCACAATAGCTGGTGATTACGACAAGGAAACAAGTTTGTTAAGCCAACATTTCATGTATCACACTTTGAAATAGGGACTGAATTCACAATCGACTTACTCTTCAAGTACTTTGACGCATTAGGAAAAGTTTTCAGAAGCTGAAAAGGGATAAACACGCTTTTAGTAAGAAAGCACATCCCTATATGTTAAAAGATACAGTGAGACTCATTCAACCATTCCAGTGGAGAAGTGATATTTGAATCTGAGATATGTACATCTGTTTAGTTTTTAAAACAGTGCAGTGATTCTCAAGGAAAGTAGTCTTTTACTGAATTAGTGATTCAAATTTGATTCCACACTTACGTCTTAAAGAGTCGTGTCTTATGAGATATGACTAATTCTATATCCGGCATGAAGATCAACATGCGTGTCAAGTCGGAGATCACAGAATATCATATCAGCCGTCTATCAAAAGTTTAAATTCAAATATACATACCTCAGGAAGTTTTTTCTCTTCGACAAAAGCAATTGTAACCTCTGCATGGGAAATGATAAATTCCACTGCACCAGCACCTAAATCACACAAAGGAGATAAACTATAGAGAGTGAGGTTCCTTCTCCTTTTACAGAAAAGCATAAAATAGAAGGCCACATGACATGATTAATGGGTGATAAGTAATCTGGCTATCAGATTGCATGAAAATGATATCTTTATTAATGTAACACCAAGAATGATAAATTACAAAAAGGAAAAAAAACAAAAGGAAATGAAGGGAATGCATACCTAAGGTGTCATACAGAGGAACACAGTAAAGTCCATGAGCATTGCATGCCTGCATTGGAAAGTCGTTATAGAGCTAACAACAATTAAGGAGAAGGTTTGAATTTCTTAAATATCCTGGAACAAAGATTGATATGATACACAGCAGAAAACAGGATCAACAAAAGGATGAAACAAATATTGATACAAAGTAGACTAGGAAACAAAAACAGCGAGAAGGTCAACTACTTTCATATCTCGTAGTTCAATGACACGCTGTCCTTATATATATATCCTAATTTAGAGGTGAAAAGAAAGGCACATCCTACTATATGAATCCCAACCAGCCTCCTAACTCCACACAGTGGTTACACAACCTTTTTCTTTTTAACTGTAGTTCTTCCTATCTGTCATACTCAAATATGTGTTCTATATGAAACAAATGTATAGAGTTGATTAAACTTGAAGAAATGTAAGGCCAATGATTCAACAAAGAGAGATTAGCACAACAAGAAAAAAAAAGATAGACAATCTGAGACTCTTGAGTGCCGAAAATACCAAGACTAACTATGGTCAATATAGCTAATATTAAATGTTATGTACATGGCCAAGTACCTCTTCATCAGCTAGGAAATAATTATATGAAGTACCCAAAATATTAGTAACTGAAGTCCTTAATGTTGTTTGAAGGCCATTAACAGACAAAAGGAGGAAAATGAGAATTAGAAGGACCAGGAAAAACTAACCTCCATGCTTATTATCCACTCAGCACAATTAGCACCATAGATACCACATTTGTCTCCCTAACATCAGAAGTAAAATTGACAGAAAGTGAGGCAATGATCGGAAGTACAATTAATCAAGGGCAATAAACAATATGAGATTGGCTAAAAAGTCCTATACACAAGTATAATATAGACAGAGAACACAGACTAACTTCAAAAAAATAAGTGAAATATAATTTGTTGATTTTGGTATCAGAAAGGTAACATTTACTTCTATAAATCCACAGTTATACTACATCAAAGTGTAGTCCCCCTCCAAAAGTTTATATAGTTGATAGAAATCACAAAGTATAAGACAATATCAAAGCATGAGTTTGTAATCCAGTCACTGCTCCTAATAGAACTAGGAAACAAATTAATAGCTTGAGAAGCACAAAGAAGGCAACATCGTCTGCTGTATTTGATGACAGAGCTCAAACACTGTAAAGCAGTTATAAGCACTTATAGTTGGAATTATTCTCGCAGTCAACCAAGCTTTTAGCAAAGTGTATCACGTGGAATATATATTTACTGAACTCACCTTATTTACACCACAGCTACGGATGGAATTTCCTACTTTGATCACAATGTCATATACTTCTTTGTAAGACATCCACACATACTTTCCAGGCTGAAAGTAAGAACAAATACATGAATCAGCTAAATCCAATTTAGACAAAAGAGAAGAGAACTTTTCTGGAGGTAGGAGTTACAACTTATGCAAAAACTACTCATGGTAACAACGTACTTTTTTTTTTTAAGTTAAAAAAAAAACGTACTTTTCCATCTACAATCTCACGGTGTCCAAGCATTCGATTGTTAGGATATTTCTCCACTGACAAACTGTACATAGAAAAGAAAATGTCTATAAGATGTGCTATTAGATTATAATGGAATACTCATTTTTGCACACTGAGCAAGTCTCTACTAGCATCATTATTGACTAATAGAAATAGCTGCAGGTTCTGACGAAGTGCCAGATTAATTTTTATTAGAACAAACGCGGACAAAGAGGACTGGTCGAGTCAAATTTTAGGCCTGTACAGTCCAAGGGCAAGCTATATGAAGTATATCCTGAACAGGGAAGCACAGTAAAACTCGAAAATCTAAGGCCTTTACTTCCAAATTGAGAAAGGCCTATACTCAATCCCAAACCAATTGGGATCAACTATATGAACCTTTTCTATCCATTATGCTTCATACAAGCCCACTTTAAAGTTATATTTGCTGTAGAATTATGTTCAATTTATTTAAAGATATTATCACTCTTAAAAAAGCAGAACACTATGGGATTTATTATTATTTTTGTAACTGAGAAATCCACATGTTAAATGGACTTTGGGCCTAACGCAACCCCCAAAAGCTAGCTCATGAGTGGAAGATTTCCGAAGACCATACAAAAGAGACCTCACCTCCCAAAGTGAGCCGATGTGGGACTCAACACCCTCGCACTCCTAGGACTAGACATCAGGAGCGTGGACAATATAAGATAGGGCCCAACATTGGTATATAATGATTGGGATGGGCATGACTTTGATACCATATTAAAGAAATGACCGTGGACCTAACTCAACCCCCCCCCCCATCCCCCCAAAGGGAGGAGGCCAAGATTGATACAAATTTGCCTCCCACCCACCGATGTGGGACTCAACACCGCCGCACAACCTGGCATCTAGAGCGTGAACAATATAAGATAGAGACCTAACATCATGGGAAACAAGAAATGGGTGGGCCTAAAGTGTGACCATCTCATCAAACTATATCATCATCAACTTAGTTGATAGAGCACGCTTTAATTTACTTGACTATATTCTCAACACCCCAAGGGTCAACTAACGCACAATTAGAAACTCGGTGGATAATGACCCCACCCCTCACCTTCTCCAATCTCCACTAGAATATCAAGTTTTTTTTGTAAAGAAAGATTTGAACTCATGATTAAAATCCTTTTCAAAGGAATTTGGGAAATTTGAAGAGAGATCTTCAGATCACAGAAGTTATCAAGTACATGCATATCTCAATTGGCTCTTCCAGTTCAAGAAAACACAGATGTAGTTTTTTGTTCATGTTCAATGGCTCAAGACAGTACAATGTCTAGAAGGTAAAAGCACCTGCGACATGCATGAACATGTGAACAGTGAAGTCATGTCATTTATATACATAATAAATGCCAAAAGGTGTGAAGATTTTGCAGAAAAAGAAAATCCAAAAGTCAAAATCATTTCATGGAACTTTAAGTTACTCATCAAACACATAAAGCTAAAAGACTAGAACTTTTGTAGCCAAATTAAACAATTGGATTCAAAACACATTATTAAATCAAGTCTATCAACTTTTTTTACAAAAAAAAACAAACAGTAGACCCTTTATAGCCAAACCAAACAATCAGATTCAAAAAAATAATTCTGTATTCAAATCAAGTTTATCAAATAACTTGAAAAAAAAACAAGAATTATATAACAAGATCAAAACTTTAGCACAAAAAGTGAAATAAAAATCAAATCTTGAAACTTTCTGCAACTCATCAGATACATAAAGCTAAAAAGACTCCACCTTTACCAAATTCCAACCCAAACAGACACTCAGATTCAACAAACTAAACTAAAATCAACTGCATAAACATTAAAAAAACAAGAACCCAACATAACAGCAAAGCAAATTAACATAAAAATCAAATCTTTTTTAGTCTAACCGAAAAATATCCCAACAACTATCAAGTCCAGGAATAGGTGGAGGAAATCCATCTTTAGCAAAAAGACTTCTGTAAACAGGACCCATTGATGGTCTTCCATCTTTAGCAGGCTTTGCTGGTTCAACTTCAACAATGAACTTTTCTGGTGCCATTCTTGATCCCTCTTCTTTTTTCTTCCTTCTAACACAAACACACAAAAAATGTCAATATATGTGTATATATGTTTGTATATATATGTGTGTTACACACACACACACAATATGTGAAGGGGAAATTGGACTATATGGGTGTTTGGGGGTGGGTTGGGGGTTGGGTAGTTGGTTGGGCATAGGTAAGCTGAATTTTGTATATATTCTCTGTGACTGAGAAGGGAGTTTCTTGAATTTTGGCCTTTTTTTGACCAAGTAAGAAACGAAAAAGTTATTTTCTAACAGAGATTATTGACCAATGGCAAAATTTGGTCCACTTGTATTTTATTTTTATTAATTTTTTCTTTTTATTGCTAAAAACAGGCAGCTGTGATTTTGCTGGAATTTTCCCGGAACCCTAAATTTACTCCTTTTTAATTATTATTTTTTATTTTTCAGATTTTACTGTTTAATTTATTTTCCAAGAGATTTCTTTGCTTCGTTATTTTTCCTTTTTTTAAAAAAAATGATGGTATTTTGGCTAATTTACTTGTAAATCTACTATTGATCGAATATTTGTTGCCTCGTATTAGGATAAGTATTAAGTCAATCAACTTACTTGTAAATCTACTACTAATCGAATATTTATTGCCTTGTATTAGGGTAGTATTAGGGGTGTGCACTATTTGGATTAAACCGAAAAATCAAACCATATCAAACCGAATTCTAATTTGGATTGGTTTTTTGGATTTTTGGTTTGGTTTTGGATTTATAATTTACTTTGTCTTTGTTTGGTTTTTAGGTTTGGTTTCGGATTTAGAATTAAGTTGGAGTTAATCACTTTTGTCCCTTTTTAGTTGCCTTTTATGTTTGGACATCTATAATTGATATACTTTTAAGTATTGTATTTTACGTTTTACTTGTGATATATATATATATATATATATTATTTTTTCCAAATTGCTAATATAACTTTGTTATGTTTCTAATTATTGACATAACCGATTAGCCGAACCGAAAAAACCCAAACCAAAAAGAGAAAAATCAAACCAAACCAAATTTATTTTGGTTTAGATTGGGTTACAATTCTTCAAAACCAAAAAGCGAAAACCCAAACTGAATAGTATAAAATCAAACCAAAAAACCGAATGCACACCCCATGTAAGTATTAAGTCAATCAACTTATTCATAAATCTACTATTAATCGAATATTTGTTGCCTTGTATTAGGATAAGTATTAAGTCAATCAACTTACTCGAAATCTACTATTAATCGAATATTTGTTGCCTTGTATTAGGATAAGTATTAAGTCAACCAATTTACTCGTAAATCTACTGTTAATCGAATATTTGTTGCCTCATATTAGGATAAGTATTAAGTAACTTTGCTTATCGCGACTTAAGCAGCTAAAAACGTGTTAGTCGTTGTCCATATAACTAAATCAAATCGTCTCAAAATGACAATGCATTTTTTAAATTGGACTCCATTCGTGTCATATTAGTTATCAATATTATTAATACTTGTCAATTTATATAATCAAGATGGAGTAATTTTTTGGTTTACTCTCGAAATTAATTGGTTTTGAAAGTAAACAATGTAATATTCGTTATATTAAAAAGAAAAAAGTTAAGAATAAATTAATGAAAAAATATATTTATTTTATAATTTTTTAAAAGACGTGTGTGAAAAGGAAATGGGATAATTAATATGAAACGAAGGAAAGTTGGTGGTTTTTTGTTATGATATTAATTTTTTGGTTTCTGGGTATGATATAAATATCGTACTTCTTTTGGGTCCGTTTTAGATGTTTTTTAGATTATGGCACCACTCATTTAAAAAATTAGCTATTTACATTAATTAAAATCATAAAAGAATAACTTTTGAAAAGTCGATCGCACAATTTATTATACAAACTTATGTTGGATAGAAAAAAAAAATGTATTTATTTTTAATTATGTTTAAAAGAATAGAAAGACACTTAAAATGAGTCGGAGGGAGTAATTATTTAATAATCAGGTTATTATGATAATTAAATCCGCATTACATAGTAACTAGGAATAAAACTAGAATAAGGTAATCTAAAAAAAATATGTTATATAAATTGATTGTTAATGATTTTGTGTTGATATTGTGCCTTTTCAAACTAATTCCTATGACTTTGGAAAGCCTAACATTTTGGTTAAATCTTAATTCTTAATTCTTAATTCTTAATTAATAATATGTGTTATTATAGCATGTATAAAGCTATTGCTAACCTAATTATATTAGTCGTATATTATGACAAAAGTGATGTATCAAAAATTCAAAAAAAATTAAAAGATTCATCTTTCTTATCGACAGAAAATTGAAATAATAGTGGCTTTCATAACTATTTATGTAGTCAGTTTTCTCATATTCTTCGTCAATTTCACATATAATATCTGAAAAAGATAAAATTTACGACAGATGTACTTTTATCGTGTAAAAATTAAAAAAATTATTTTTGAAGGGCATTCAACTCAATTATCTTATAACGAGGGAAGGGGTGGGGGTTGATAAAAAGAATTTAATGATTTGGAATTGAATAATCTATTTGTAGATGGAGGACCATAACTTTTGTCAAATACGAAAATTCAAGAAATTAATAAATAGTATGAATTTTCCCACACGTCTATAGAACATGGACACCGTGGGCTACAAAGTTATTATCATTATTAATTACTTATAACACAAATAATGGGAAAAGTATTTTTGTTGACTTCTTAATATATGTTATATGTACATCAATATAATAAAATTGTAGAACCTTCTCTAAAATTATTAAGAAAATATGGTATCTTACATATTAAGGACATCATGATAAGCAATGCAAAATGTATTATTGTCATAGTTCAAATAGAGATGTGGAATCAAAATTTCAATTTTTGAGTTTTTTTTTCTAAATTTTAATATGCATACATAGTTAATGATTTTTTCTATACAAATACATAATTTGAGTAAAAGCTATTGAGTTTGATTAGACCTGTAATCAGATTTCTGCCTCTGACACTATTCAAGCTAATGATAGATATTCCCTTTGTCCCTAATTACTTGTCCACTTTTGAATTGGCACACCTGTTAAGAAAATAATTAATGACATAGTGAGTTTACCATTTTACCCATATTAATTATGAAGTGGATGGAAAGTTATACATTTTTAAAAATAATTAGTCATTTAATTGTGGATATAATAGGTAAAAAGAATTTATTTTTTCTTGATTTGTCAAAATGGACAAGTAATTAGGGACAACTATAAAAGGAAAAGTAGATAAGTAATTAGGAACAGATGGAGTACTAAGTAGTACGTATTTGTTTTGACTCAGCATACATCACATATTTGACTTTGGGCTATACGATTATCGAGGTAAAAAAATGTGTGTACCATATGGATTTGTGCAATATTTTACACTTAATTTTTCTTATTTCTTTGTAAGATTCGCTTAAGATGTAATACAATTATTTTAATTTTTTAGAAGATTATCAAATCACATATTCAAATATCGATTTAAAATCACGATTTTATATTACATATCCAAACGTCTAAAATAAAGGGCGAGGATATATGTTTCGTGGAAACATGGAAATATTATGTCATGTTATTTTGATGAATATACATAATTTAAGCCGTAAATTAATGTATTCGAAGATATAATTAACAATATTTAGCTTGTATAAATGTCTCATATTATATCTCTATCAACTCTTTAGTCTTAAGCAAATAAAAGTCTTAAATTCTAGACTACTATATATAAAAATCATAAATTCAAGATTACTATATGTATAATTTTATATTAATTTGACATCGATGCACACGTGGGATCCCTTTAATTTTTGGTTTATCATCATAAAAACACTTTCACCAAGTAAAAGAAATATTGTATCTAATAAACTAATAATGGTATAAAAAGATATTAAAAAGCCATGATTATGCAAAAGTGTTCTATCTCAAAAATTATTGATAATAAAATTAAAGATAAATTGATGTCAACGTGTTATTAAATTATATTATTAGAAATTATCGTGATATGACAAGATATAAATACATGTTTTAAAAGTTTAACTCTTATATATTGATAGAGTGCAGAAAAAATAAAATTTATGAAAAGTCAAATTTGAGACCCCTCAACCCTATTTAACGAAAAAAAGATGTATATGTCATCAATAGAATAAAAAACACAAACTTAACACAATTTTCTTTATTTTTGTCATATTTCAATGTCTTTATCGAGTTGGTCTTTATCAATTACTCCTTTCTATTGTATAATCGTCTATACGAATCAATAACTAAGAATATAATATATGTGTATGATTACCTATTACAACAAGTTAAAATATAATAATTGTGAAATAATACTATATACTATACAAGCTATAGATATTTTTACTTCATTTCACATTGATCCTATCACCTCAATATATAAAATTCAAACAAATAAAAACAAAGCCAAGATTTTAATGTGTCGCTGAGTAACTTCTTCTCAAAGTGCAGCAGCATTAAATAATGAACAAGCTTGTGATTTTCTTCTTCTTATTTTTTTTTCTGTATCTGATATTCATATCGAGAATCGATTAAATTTAGATTAGCATATGGTAGAGCTCATTCTGGAAGCAAAAGTTTTAATAAGATTCTTTTATCATCCTTAGAAGTTCAAATCCGAAACGTCTTATTGAATGTAAAGAAATTTCGACTCATACCATCACGACTCATATCGATACCAAGCTTGTGAATTAATTGAGTAGTTAAAGCAGTCACTAGGCCTGCCCAATAATTTTTTTACAATAAAATGCATGCAGTTTCATAGCTGTTACATTTTTTCTAAAAAATAAATAAATGCAAGTTATAAAATCTTCAGATTCTTCAACAGTCTGTGAAGATATTGTGCATGTCAAACAAGATTTGTTTTGTTATTGGTTGTGATTTAACACTGGTTCAAAAATACTCCTTCCTTTCACTTTTATTTGTTGAGTTTAAACTTTTCACGCCTCTTAAAAAACAACGATTGACATGGTTATTCTACTACAATACTCGTATAATTGATGTTTAGTCTTAGGTGTCAGAAAATGATCGAGAGAGAAATATGAGTGAGTATTTTTATTAAATCGAAATAAAGTAATATTTTCAAATTAATCCAACTCTGAACTAATTTATGCATATTTTAACTATTGTTAACTATTCAACTAGGTACCGTCCTATCAAGTAACTTCGCCTAAAAGTTTAAAGATACGATAGAAAATCACCTAACATTTTTTTAATAAAGATTATAGTTTCCTCACTTGTGACCTCTTTCGAGCCCTTCTTTCTTGACCTTCTCTTTTGATTTGAAATGCACATGTAATTGGAGTTGGCCGATCATAACATCATTTATGAGGAACTGGACAACGAAACTTCTTCCCCAGATAAAGATGTCTCTAGCGCTACTCTCCCAATACAAATAATTTTTTATATTGTAATCTTTTTTGTTGGAATTTGAATCCTGATTTCCCATTCTAAAACAAATCTTTTAACTTTACATCACTTTTCAGCTAAAAAACAACATATAATGTATTGATTGTTGAGATACAATAATCCTTAAGCATCTCTTTCCTCTACAAGAAATAACGACGACGATAACCTACCCACATGCAGGATCTGGAGAGAATAGGATGTATGCATACCATACCTCTACCTTTGTAGAATGGAGATTGTTTCCGATAAACCTTCAGCTCAAAAGAAAGGAAAACGAAGCATGTTTCCTAGATAGATACAACTGTAAACTAGCAAGATACAAAGCAACTAAAACGAGAAATCAAGACAGAATAGAAAGTTAAAAATATAACGGCAAAGAAGTGACAAGATGGACAGCCAAAAAAACAACATTAGCATTAGAGTATTCATTTTGTCTCAGAAATGTGCATTGGAGATATTTGCCAATTACAGAAATATAGTACAACATTACAAGATCTCTAAATGGATAATCTTTCTCTAATTATGTCTAATGAGGAGAAATAAAGATACTATGGTCCTCGAAATACTCTCGAACAAAACAAAATCTTGCTTACTCCCCAACACTCGAGAGGGTGCAAACGCGCAAAATTGCCAAAAATCATTGAGCTTCTCTCCCCCGATTATTTCAACAAATACAGCTTTTAACTGTGTATATGTATGCACTAGCGATAACCTATAACTAGCATTGGAGTGTTTACCTCTTCTTGTTCTTCTTTCTTCCTTTCACTTCTTTTTCTAAACTTTTGATCCTTTGACTAAGAACCGAGGATGCTGATATTCGTTGACTTGTGGGTCTTGATTCTTCTACAGGAGGCGATGATAAAGCCGGTTGCTGTGATGCTGCGATCTGCTTTGCTGCTATATGTTGTTGTGCTGCTGCATATTTCTTGAGTGTTTCAAAAAATGGGAGCGCCGGTTTTTGTTCTGTTGAAGTTGGAGGACTGTAACGTATTATAGGAATACCCAGTGCCTTCTTGACCGCATGACTTTTTATCACTGACACACAAGATGAAAAGTGAGATATGTTATAGAGAGATTGCATTTACTCTCACCTTCACAAATTCCAAATTTCGATTCGCAAAACGCAAAGATTGCAATGAGCAGATGAATATTTCAGCAGGAATGAGTGTTATATAGCATATACTAACCCAAACCGTAGGAGAGTGAAAAAAGATTTGAGGTTATCCAGTAACAGAAAATTGCCTGCATTGATTCAAATGCTGTGTATTAAAAAGTCTCGCTTTACAAACAAATCACTATGAGCAACGAAAAAAATACCATATATCGAACGGCATGTACAAAGATTATACTGCACATATGAACTCTTAAACAAACATGGCAAAAGATGGATGTAAACAATGTACAAAATTTTAGATTACACCAAACTTTTTTGTCGCAAAAGATGGATGATACATTCTTGATAAAACTATGCCTATTAACAACCTCAAAAAATCCAGCGAGACACTAGTAGCAATGTACAGATATGGCCAATCACACTGACAATTTCTTTGATTACGTGTTCCAGCAATATCAGAAGAACATCTCTCTTAAAACTACATGTACAGACATGCAGAAAAGGTGTTCTCTATTTTTGATATGCTGTTTGCATGCTCAAAGACTAAAACCAAAATTACATAATCATGAGAACTTGACACGCGCAAGCAATATATCAAACATAAAGTCCACGTGAGATTAAGATTTAAGAAAAGATGGAATGTTTAAGATGATAAAATGGATCAGAAGAAAGAAAAAAACAGGTAGTATGTTTTAAATCCGGAAATGGACAAACATACAGTTGGCAGGCCATCAAGAAACTTAAACAGCCAAATTCATCTTCAACAAAAAATCTCAATTTCCTTCAAATATGAACATCAAAATTTAATCTTAACGCGCGATAGCTTGTATCCTTCATCACCCAATCCCCCAACCCCCCAAAAGAGAGAGAGAGAGAGAGAAAGGGGATACTGCTCCTCTCAATATTTTGATCAATAACTATATATACCACCACCACCATAGGCCATACTTTTCATACAAGTCAAAGATATAAAACAAACTTGTGCATCTACCAGAAGTAAGGCTATTCATGTATCCAACAATTCAACCAGAAAAAGAATTTGGCTACAATTAGGAGACCACCAGGAAAAGAACAGGAAAACAAGGAAAAAAGGAGAAAAGGAAGTTGGCAACAAAGGCACATCAAAAACTTCTACGTACACAGATTTTGCAGATTTGTCATCATGCATAAATAGGACAAACAAACTATGAACCATTATATACAAGTTGGTTGCATATCCCACCTTAGGAAAACTAGCAGTAAGTGGGACAGTTAGCGCAGCAAAGCCCCGTGAAACATTTTTTATAGTTTCACCAGCAGGATTTCCCTCCAATCCTTCTTGAGCATTCAACTGCAAGAGAACAACTCTAGTTAACAAAATTGACCAGAATAAGATGCTCTAAAGTACTGTTAAGAAAAACAGATAACTGCTAATGATGGCTTGAGTATTGAACTTGATATCAACAAAAGCGCCAAATTTTCAAGAAGTTGCAACATTAACTTGATAATGGCATATTTACAGGTGTTGATTCCATCATCATTTCTCTCTATATATTTTTCTGTCTATCTTTCTCTCTCTCCCTGTCTATTTTCTTTACCTCTCTGGTGCAATCTGAACAAATATCTTTAGTGATTCTATAAGATAACAACAGATATTTGTTACTGTTAGAGTGGGCTAGAGTCCCACATTGGTTGGGGAATGGACCAGTGGTGTTTTGCTTAAATGGACTTGGGTAATCCTCCCCTCATGAGCTAGCTTTTCAGATTGAGTTAGACTCGGGTGCTATATCTTAGCAGTAACAAATTTTTTGAAGTTTTATGATTTTTTGTTACTGTTTTACCTATTGTCTTCTTTCTTTAACAGTATTAGATATTCTCCTGTTGAACCCAACACAACATCAAATAATCGCCAATCATCCAGAATAATAAACCATTGGACCATTACTCCACTAGGATAAAGAATATTTAATGAAGCAGGAAAAAAAAAGAGAAAATGGTCAGACAGCTGGTTAGATCAACATCCACTAAAGCGACTCTTCCCGATTATCTTCAGCCTGAATCAACAACAAGATGCCACTATAGGAGAAGTCTGGGATGGCTCATGGCTGGATCTAAGCTTCAGAAGACACCTTAATGATTGGGAGATAGATAACTTGGCAAAATTCAACAATACTCTCAATCTATTCAAAGGCCCCTCCTCTCAGGAAGACAATCTTACATGGCAAAGTGGATAAACAAGTTCAGTCAAGTCAGCTTGCAAGGAATTCAACCATTCTAACAACCAGATTAATTGTTGGCCATGGAAACTAATCTGGAAAGTCAAAATTCCTCACAAAGTTGCTTGTTTCACTTGGCTCGTGGCCAGGAAAACGGGCCTTTCTCATGAAGGACTTGGAAAGGGGCTTCCACCTATGCTCTAAATGTTATATGTGAATAGAAGAATCAGAGACAATCAACCATCTTTTTTTTACACGGCAAGTCAACTGGACACAATCATAGCTCTATCCAGAAACTGAAGATGAAGTGCCTAGCCCTTTTCTATTTTTGGTGTAAACATAAATATATGGAAGACATAGAATCTTATATTGATGTTCTAGGATCTCTGTAAGTAGGTTATAGCTTAGTACATCTTCCTATACTCCCCTGTAAGTATGGACAGCTGTAGTTTTTATGCAGCAAATAGTTATACTAAAATGTTACCTTCTCAAAGAAAAAAAGAGAAAATTAATAGACTGAGATAACTGATAACTTTACCTCCACTGTTATCCAGAATGTCAAAGCCGTCAAAACTGGAAGGATATACACATCATCTGGAGTAGTTAGATCAGTAAACCAAAATGGTCCACCCATTTTGAGAGAAGGAACACTGTCCACCATGTTCCTAATCTGCATTTTCAAGAGATACCATAAAGGGTCTAATTATGCAAGAGATATTGGGATGGGAGCAACCAACAATACAGATAGTGAAGGGATAATCTTACAGCCATAAAAAAACTGATGAAGATCGGGCCTTGTATTAGTAGTCCTTTTAAGGGAGTGAATGGAGTTACTCCGTATCTGCAAGCATGACAATGATTTAATAAAGACACTCATCATATCAAATATTTCACCGAGAGCATTATCAAAGGAATTGTTTTTGGAAGTATGTGGCTGCAGCTACTTGTATTTTCTATCTACATCAGTTAATAAAAGCATTCCATCGAACTGTTGACTTGAAGATTGACTTCTTGTCTAAACCATGCAAAATAAGTTGAAGATTTTGCTGATATGTCACCATGTATGTTTTGAAACGCCAATGGAAACAGCATTGCTGAAGACTAGATTGCTTAGTTTAGGATTCACACGCAATCAGATAGGTTGATACTTAGGTAAAGCAACCTGTTTAATCATCATTTCTCCGCAAGTGTCAATACCATCATGATTACATTGAGAAACTGTTGGACAGAAACTAAAGTAGCAAAGCAAAACACAACTGAGCTGAGACTAGGAAAAGGCCAACTACAAAGTGAAGCTAAGAAAAGTACAACTAACACTGAAATGCTTCAAAGCAGGAGATAATTACTTATGTCAAGCTGACAAGCTCACCATTAATTGGAATAATGCCTTTCAAAAAGAACATATTTAACATAGTTGATTTACGACATATGTACAAGTATAATCAGAACGCCCATTCAATTTTTCAGTTGCTTAAGGTCGTGGAGGCATCATTTCCATCCAACTGAAAGAAAGTTGCATAATCTACAGATAAATAATATTTGCATTCAAACACTCAACATTTAATAAGACTAACATTTTGAAGTTCAACTGGACTACTTCCGACAGATAATGTGAGAATAAGAGGAGATTCAGGATTATAGTTGTTAGGCAAACCAGATGCAAGTGATGAGAAGTTCAATACTTAAGTAAGGGGATGGTGATAGGTAGATATGCAGCTCAAAGTAGATACAGACTGGCTCGAGAAAAGAAAAAAATATAACACTAGAAGAAAAGGAAAGAATTGGTGGATTTATCTATGTGAGAAGCTAGTTAACTTTTATAAAAAGGGCAGATGTCCAAGCCAGCTCTCGGGAAGGCCGACTATTCCACCTGGTACCTCTATCCTCCAACCACAACCAGTAGAGGGTGCAGGGTAATTTTTTTTGAGAAGGAGAGATACGGGTAATTATATACACAAGGCTTTCATATGAGAAGCTAGTTAAGTTCTTCAAAACAAAAAATCTGCAGAACAGGGCATATAGAATTTCATTACATCAACAAGGAAAAGTTGCTTACTCCCTCATTAATTCTTGCATTCTTCGTTGACCATCAGCAACTGCCGCTGGCTCCATACCCTGTTAAAAGGTAACAAAGGTAAGTCAGCTAAAACTTTTGGTAGGTAAAAACATAACCACATAATTCTTGCATCCGGAAGGAAAGGAAACACGTGAGTTGTTTATAATTTGAGGCAAGAACTCTGACAGTAGAGAAGCCAAGTGTGTGTGGGCATGTCCATGCATGGATTACTGACTTATAGATGATACTAGGGAGGGTTTTAGATTTCAAGAATCGTGTAACAAAAAAACACACTAAGTGTAATAATCAATGAATTTCAAAGAAGCATCGAATACACAGTGACTGGATCACATAAATAATATTTCTTCAGATGTCATTACTATGACCTACATGACAGGGAAAGAAATTTAGTAACTGGCTAGCTCAATCAAACAGGAATGAAAATGAGAGGACACTGGTATCAACCTACCTTATTTTGCATCTCTTCTTTAATCACTTCCAACTTTGGTCTCAGAAGCTGCACAAGACATGCAAGTTAAGAAATGGTAGATGAATGAAATTAAAAACAGGACAAGGTGGCACATAGACTTTAGAAGGAAAAGTACCAATAGTTTCATGTTTATTTCTAGGGAAAAAGGACAAATATACCCCCGAACTATTATAAATGGTATGTCAGTACCCTCCGTTATACTTTAGGGCTATTCATACCCTTACCGTTAATATTTTCGGTTGTGTATACCCTTGAGGTTATATGTTTGTCATTGATGGCGGCAGTGTTGACGGCTGGGTTCGAGGCGCACGCGGCATCACAGCCGGCCGTGGGTATGAATAGCCCTAAAGTATTAACAGAGTTTTCATCCTGGTATTTTCGAAGCAACTGCAGCTTTAGGAGTAGAAAATATCCTGCCTACGAGGAACTCTTTTGAATATGAAATTTCAAAAAGTTTCAAGCACATCCAGTGTGAATGTTAACAGTCTTGGTGGTTATTAATAAATTTTGTTCAATTATTAAAAAAAGGTAGAAACGTAGACGCATTGTCTGCATATTTTCTTTTAATTCCCTTTTGCTTATTATGTCAAGAAGTCAACAAACTAAGATCCATAAGAAGAAAATATAACTTTTGCATTATGCTAAACTAGACAGCAGCATACCCCACCTAATCCCAATTGCAAAGACGTACTTCCATTTTGTAGAAAACGCAACATTGAACAGAACTAGTTGACTTCAAATTAAATACTTTCTGGTCATTTGGACAAGTAACAACTACCAGATAAAAAAGTGATCCTGTTGAGCACGAGTGCTGCTATTATGAGATCATACAGCTCGAAGAAGATAAAATCTGGACTTTAAAGTCAAACTTGAGCAAGTAGGTGTATCGAACAATTCAAGTACAGTGCATTGTTGACTTGTACCAGGAGAAGGCATAGCTTCGTCAGTGAGCCATGCAATATTAGAGAAGTGTTCCATTCAAACAATGACGTGCAAAGTGATTTAGCAAGAAGTTATTGGTTCTTTGAATATCATGTGAGGAATAGGGTTAATATCGGCATTATTGTGTATTGGATACTAAAATTAGTTGATCCCTCCTTTCCACTTTGTTTGACACTTCCCTTATTTGCTTGTTCCAAAAAGAATGGCACATACTTATATCTCCTAATGAGAAGTTTTTGTAGCCACACCAATGTTATAACATGTTTTTTTGAAATAGGTAACTTTGTATAATATCACAAAACAGTACAACCCTTGTACTGAAACCATTATATACGAATGTCTCATTTTCTACTTGTTTCAGTCTATATTGAGTCTAAAACATCAATTACTGATACAGTGTCATTGGAGTATACTTGATTACACCAAAAACATAACAATAAAATGAAGTTTAACTTGACTTTCTTATAACTTGTTTACAACCATAAGTTCCAAAAATTTATAGACACACAAATTTTATTCCGGATTTAAGATCACAAGTTGTTGCTGATATTGTTCTTTCTCTATTATTTTCTATATGTTTCTTCACTACTGAATTTCCTTTTCTTACTGATTTGGAAATGTTTTACATGAGCCGAGGATTTATCAGAAACAACCTCTATGGGGGTATGTTGTTGATGTATTTAAGATCACAAGTTTCAAAAGTCTTCCTTTCTTTATTAAACTTTGTGCCAATCAAACTATGACAACAAAGTGAAATTAGCAGGAGTAGTATTTTGATGATTATGACACTAAATAATTTTCCAAAATCTGGGTGCTTCATCTCAAACAACCATAAAGTCCACTTCATACTTTTCATATCAAGCCTCGTGGACATTGTTGCTTTTTTGCGCTTTTCGCTTCTAAACACATTGTGATCTGGTGTTGTCATTTACAGGGTTACGTAATGGAAATCTAATACTTGAAAAGAGAGTTTATATACATTACCAGTTACCCAAAAAAAAAGACAGTTTATATACAAATTAATGACTGCAAAGGACTTCTTCCAGAACATAGAAACAACTTTGACATGATTGTCTAATGTTACTAAGTTCTCAAAGAAACCTATCTGACGTTACTACACTTTTCCCCGCTTCTTCATTTTTCAGGTAACAACTAAAATGGGTATTTCCAGCCAAAGGCTACTGTTACATACTTACATATGACACTGATGGTTCATTCTAGCAGATACTTCAATTTACGGGCAATGGGCTTTATCTTAATTGCTTCAAAATTAAATTTAGGAGTGCAAAAGACCAAGCAATTACTTGAAACAGGCGCCGACATAGGTGTAGCTAACAAATGAACTTGGCCTGAGGTCAGGATTTTTTAAATTCCTTCAGTCCCAACAAAAGTTAAGTTGGGAAACCAATTGGACATTTTTTGTTGCTCAGCACATTTTTAACTTGTATATGTTGACATACTTGAACTTCTTCCCTTCTCAGTTTCCTTCATTAAGTTTTGTGCATATAATGGAAGTCCTATGTGGGTATAAGATTCTACGGGAACCTTTTTCTTTTTTTTAATCTTTAAGGAATGGTACAATCATACGTATTCTAGTATAGTTATTTCACCAACTGCCTTAAGATGTTATTATATAAACAAACTGATACATTAGCAAGGTTAAAATGCACTACAGAAACTTACCGTAAGTTTTGAAGTAGCTTTAAGCTGATTAATCATAAATGGAAGAGTACATAACCGAATCATAATACTTGTAGCAACTATGGATCCCCACCTGTACAACATCAAAATTTTCAAGATGAAGTCAAGGAGTAAAAGTTGTCACTTAATACCTAACAAAGCATGATGACTTAATTTTAACTTAGAAACAAAACTTACAAAAAAATGTGGTATGAGGGGAAGCGGGGAGAATGAGTGAGAGAGAGAGAAACTCTTAAGGACTTAAGGTTCTAAAGTATTTCAGCTAAAATATAAAATTTCGAACTTCCAAACATATCTCTCAAACAAGAACTACTACCAACATTAAGTCCAAGCAAGTCCAATTATTTCAAATGAACGATCTGCAGTTTTGGAGCCCAGCTAAGTTTATGCAGAGTATAAAAGAACAAACTCTGCCAGCCCAATTGAATACATGTGAGATGCTTCAATTGCAATGATATCTTCAACTTAAAACTATATATCTTAAGGTTCTATGAAGTCTTTCAGTTAAAAAAATGTATAATAAAAGGACTATGGGAATAACAAAAGAGATAGAATCATGCTTCTTGTTCTTGTACCCCTTTCCAGCCCAAAACTGAGAGTGCATTGAGTTATTAATGTATCTAGTCATCACTCTCTTTCTCACCTAAATATTATCAAGAGGTGAATAACTATATCCTTCATTTCTCTTTCCAACTACCCCAATCCAAATGTACTGTAAAAACACCACAATGAGATAACAGGAAAAATTAGAGGCAACAACATTTACTCTTACCATTCAAACCCAGTAAATATATGAACGTAGTCTATCAAATACATTAATGCCTTCACCGGCAAATAACAATCAGCAGCAGCAATTGCCACCTCGTTCAAAGCTGGAGCTTGAGAAGCTACAGCTTCCACAGCCTTATCAGCAAGTACTTCGGCAACATCAGTCACGTAATTAATTTTATCTGCTCCACCACCAATATCAGTTGACATATTCCTGGTCAAAGAGGACCCATAACTCATCGGAACCATAAGTCCTGAAGCACAAAACCTCCTGTCTTGATATGGGCTTCTTGAGCCAATGAAGCTGTTAACTCCACTTACACTTCCCATGTAACGGGATTGGGAAAAACTGGTAATTCTTGAATTCACAAAAGTCGGTTCAGGACAGCTCTTATGATCATCATCATCCTTATGAAAATAAGAAAATGCAGGAGTGACTCTTTGTTGCTGATAAAGAAGCTTCGCTCGCGTTGTTATGCTGCGCCTATAAGCCATTCTTTATATATGCTTCCTATAAACAGATTCAGCAGCAAACATAAACACCCCAAATCATACATAGGCAACCTTGAAGGTATATACACAACATATGCATCATAAAGATGAAACCTTTAGGGGCCGTTTGGTAGGATCTATTAGAAAATCTAATACATCTATAAGTCATGATATTATTTAATCTTTTGTATGGTAGGATCTTCAGCCTATCTATAACCAATACACAACAATGAACAAACCATGGTATTAGCAATACAAGGACTATTAAGACATAGATAAGCACTATTAAAAACAAAATTGCCCTTAATACGCTAAATTAAACCGTGATTACTAATACACCCTATTCAGTACTCCCCAGTCCCCATTTATGTGGCACAGCTAAAGTTTCACGATTCAAACTTTAAACTTTGATGTAAATTCAGACATAGAAGCTATTTGAAAACTACGTAAAAAGTAAACCTTGGTTGACTCTCGAAATTCCAACGGTGCCACATAAATTGAGGAGGATGGAGTACAGAGACATATATCATATATCATAAAGTCACACACACAGCAAAATACAGAGACATATATCATAAAGATGATAACTTTATATTCATTCACACAAAACAAGATTAACATTTTTAGATTCATTCACACAACAAGATGCACAAAAACAAGCAAAATTAGAAAAGATTCAAAGCTCAGATCCCAATTATTGTGATTTGTGATTCAAAAAATACATGAATTTGAAGTTTAAGAGTTGAAAACTTACAGCAATATGTAATTGCAAGAGCGAAGAATGAAGGGTTTACGGGTTTTATGAAGTAAAATGAAGAAAAAAAAAAGTATGAGGAGTGAAATGTAAGATCGATTTTTTTTGTTTCAGACGGGTTTTTTTGGTGGGTTGACCCGTTTGGGTCTCGGGGCTCCGAGGAGTTTTGTTGCCATTTTTGGGGTATTTTTGACTTTTCAGAGCAGTAACATATTCTTGTCAGATATTTGCACCTGGCTCTATGGGCTTGTGGAAGTTGGATTGGACTCTATAAAGAGTGGCCCAAATTGTTGATAATTCTAAGGAACCATTTTAAACGATTGAGGGGCGGAGTCAGTATTTGAAGTTGAATTTATCATTGAACTCATAGTTCATTTTAGTTATTAGGTTCATAATTACATATTTCTTGCCATCAAACTCATAGTTCACTTGGTTATATTGCATATTTATATAGTATTTTTATAGAATCTAAGCAAAAGTTACTAAGTTCATCATTGAACTCGTATCAGTAAATATGAGTATGTATGGTCCAATATGTGATATCATTTATAAGCGTGATTGCCAAATGATTAGAAGAGTTCAACCATCAAGGGCGGTGCTAGATAGGGGTCCTTTGGTGAAAATTTACATTGTGTATATAAGGTTAAAATTATTTTTTTATGTATATGTAGTAGATGTTGCATCCCTTTGTTTTCTTAGTGTATTTTTGAACCCCCCTTAATGAAAATCATGATTCTGCCACTGTCAACTACAACCATGATACACAATTAGGATAACAGTAACGGAGATATTATTTCTCACGTAAAAATCACTAACTTTGTCCATCAATGCTTGAAAAGATCAGAAAAATAAGAAGGGAAAAAGAAGAGCAACACCATGTGTACGTCTTGTTTGTAAAGAGCAAAATCATTTCCTTTCTAAACAAAAACAATGCCAAAAAGAATTCTATCCTATATCCTTTATTTTCTTTCCATTTACAACACTTGGAACTCACAACTTATATACAACAAGAATAATTTCCCTATGAAAGACATTAAAATCAAAGCAAAACAGAGTTTTTGTGTGTGTGTTGAGGCCTATGGAGAAGACGACGAGACCAAAGAAGTTGACGATGAGCAAGGATGTAACGAACGATCTGGTGTATTTCGACATAAGGGGCAAGTAGCATTTAACTTAAGCCATTCATCAATGCATTCAGCATGAAAATAATGGTTGCATTCTGGTATAGTTCTTAATGTTTCTTTAGGTATGTAGTCCGATAGACATATTGGACAAGTGCCATCGTTGGGATTGGGGAGACGTTGACTCTCCCCGAGCACTGTCTTGGGATATGTATCAATGATTGCCCTGTTAAGACCTCTCGTGGCGATTGCTGATTGTAGATTAATGGTTCTTGGGAGATCAGAGTTCAAATCAGGACGAAGAGTGTAAACTTTGAATTTACCAAATGCAAAACTTATTATTCCTATTAAGCATACAAAACCTGGCACTCCAACTCCAATTATAATGCCATATTTGGCTCCTCTTGGAAGTCCTGCACAAAGAATATCGACTATTGTTAAACAATATTCAATTAAAGACCTTACCTTTAATCCAAACTAGTTACAAACTTATATATCTAAGTCATTATTTAATTTAAGGTAGCCATTAAATCAAATAAATCGATTACTAGTAGAATATTCACAATTGTAACATCCAAGAAAGTAGCCAAAAGTTCAATGAAGTGGAGATAAAATCATCTGCCTAAATCTTAGTGGATAAATTACCAAACGTCTAGTAGTTAGAAGTAACAAATACCTAGGATTGTCTCGATACTTATGGTAGGGGTGTATATCTAGATGCAGGGGTGTTGATCCACGTGGACTCATGCATCTCTTTATAGATCGTGTATATGAATATCACCATATTTTAATTAGTACCACTTAATTATACATAAGTTCATACCTAAAATCAAAAAGTACTACAACATAATTATTTCTATTAAATATACCTCTTGAAGTGAATTGAATATTCAAATTTTATATCTATCTTATCGTATTTTCTTGTTTCTAGAACTAGAATTAGATCCACACTCATGAGTTGTGTCCTTTCTTGCGTTTTAATTAAGTATTCTTTTTTATTTTGATGAATTCTTTAAAAAAATTCTAAGTTGACAAGTTGAAATCTTTATTTTTCTTTTATCTAATAATAACATAAAATTTCAGATAACTAAATCAAACATCTATACTATAGCTAGTAATTGATTATTTTTTTCTGCCCAACTCCTTAACTATTAGCTCTCTATAACGTGGCACGGTAGCTTTGAAGGTCATGGGCGGTGGCCATTTATGGCCAAAATTTTATCAACTTTGTGAAATTAGAGCCTCATATTCTTGCACTATGTGTCATCAATAATGTGACAAATTTGATAGGCATTATATTTTGACTTTTGCAGAAAAGTCAAATTTTACTACTCAAATTTATTGTCAACTAAACACTCAACTAATTGTTACTCCCTTTGTCTCAATTTATGTGACACATTTCACTTTGTGAGAGTCAAACAGTTTAAGTTTGACCGAGAATTTGCTCATGGAATCTTCAATTTTTTTAAAATGAAATTTATATGTTTGTAAACTACATAAAAAGTAGTACTATAAATCTCAATAATTGATAATTCAAAATAATTAAAAGATATATGAAAAAATTACGGTCAAAGATAGACTTGTTTGAATTTCAAAATCCGAAATGTGTCACATAAATTGAGACAGAGGGAGTAATATTTATATAAAGTCACTTTATTTATCGATGACAATTAAAACGAAAGAAGAAAAATGACTTTATAAAATATGAAATGAATAACGAAAAATCAAACCTTTAATTTCATTACGCTTTTGCTTGTCTAGATGACTAGATTAAACCACTACCTAAAGACTCTAAACCAATAAAAGAGTAGAGTCAACCAATAACCTACACTTAAATAGTTAGGTAATTTTTGTAACTAGATTTTTCATTTTCTTCGTTACTTGGGATAACTATATATTTTATCTCTTGATTATTGATAAATTATGATTCTGATTATTGAAATAGTTAGTTAAGCATATCTAACATTTAATTAAATAATGTAAGTATTTAGTTTCTTATTATAGAAAATGTGTGATATCTAGACTATTTTGAAATTATATTATTCTTAACAATTGGATGATTTAGCACTTAAGATTCATTACATTTATAAAGAGTCATTGTCAAAGAAATCAAAAGTACTTATCAACTAATTGAAAGTTAAATACATTTTATCAGAAATCATTGAGATTGAAATTCGATTTATAAGGGACTAGAAATGTTAATTTCCCTTATTTATATAGAAAAAATAAAACACGACTCAATCTTGTTTTTGAATAAATCAACTTTCAACTTCATTAGGTGGAGCTACAATTATTTGACCCTACAAACAAAACTACTAAAACTAAAAAAACATTTTAGATGATGTAACATTAATGCACATGGACTATGCAACACTAGTGATAAGACACTTCACAAATGACATACTAACATCTATAAGTTCAACAACCCCACCAATAATCAACTTGAAAATTTGGAAAGAACTTTTGTTAAAAAAGGAAATTAGAAAAAATAAAATCTACTTTCCTTTTTTTTGAAAAGTTTTGGCATATACCCCTTAAACCTTTTTCTTATACTTGTCAAATAAAAGTATCTTCTCAAACCGTCAGATACTATTTTCATATACTCTACTAAACAATTATTTTTTTAGTGTGCAATGCCATCCTATTCATATACCAAAGCTAGTGAAAGCTAAGTACTAAAAGTTTAGTTTCACTCTATATGATTAATGTAACATGTCATCCAATTTCAATATCTATGGTAGTGAAAGTTAACCGATAACTATATTAATTAACTAATGTATGCGAAGAATATGTCAACCGTATACTCATTTATGATTAGTTAGTTAAATGATATGTATTTTCATTTTAATTTTTAACTGGTTAAATTGGTTGATTTGGTATTAATAGTTGAATACTCAATAGTTACTATGGATAACTAGTCTAACAGGTAAATGATGATTGATAAAATAATTAAGTTGCACGTAAGTTAATCTGACTCCTACTAAGATTTCGAAATTATTATCCTTATTGTACCGATCAAATACGGATGCAGTAGAGAGAATATTGCATAACATACCTTTAGAAGGAGGAGGATTTGAACAAGCAATGTCAGATCCAGTAGCACTCTTAAACCCACAAAGTTTGCCTTGATTCTCACAAATCCTGCAACTTGGTTCACTCCAAGTTAACACAAGACCTTCAATTGGAGACCAAAACTGAGAATCTTCCAATTGCAGAGGAACAGAAACTCTAGAATTAATCAATTTACAACCAACTGGTTTTTCTTGCTCATACATACTCGGCGGCATCGCCAAAATCGCCTGATTTCTGCTCGTAACTCCCCGGCAATACAACGGAATCGCTACCTGATAATTTGGGTAACTTAACCAGTCATCTGAAGTACACCTAAAAACACAGAGAGCAAATTCAAATTCAGTACTTCTGTTGGAAATAACTATTGCATCAGAATAGTTATAAGCTTTTGCGCATTTCTTAGTATAACTGACACCTCCCACTAGCAATAGATATGAAATGTATTTTGTCATAGTAAAGATGGAGGTTGGAACCCGAGATTATGCATTTTCGGGGAATCTTAGTAGTTTAGTCGGTTAACTACTCAAAATTTCATCTTATTGGTAAGAGTTCGATTCTCTACTTTCCTTGTACTGAAATACGCTCTACATCACCTAAAATATCTAGATCGTGAATAAAGGAAATTCATTTGCATAGTGAATTTAGGATTATCTAGACTGTGAACAAATCGAAATTCATCTAGTTCGTGAGAATTCCAGACTAACATAAATCGTGATTACTGCAGATTTTAAAGAGAAATTAGTAGCATTTTTCAGTTGAATACTATAATTTAGTACCTGACGATTGTGTAATTTCGTTGATGATCAGCTTTGAATGGCGAATTTGTGACATTGAAACCGATGAGTCGTTTGACAAGGCAGAAATCCGGATCATAAAGCATTAGAGATTGAGCAGAGTAATCAATCTCTGTAACTAAAAAATCACCTGAATGAGGGAGTGACATGATTGTTTGGCCTCTTTCATTGCACGAAAGATCGAAACCAGGGTAACCGCATCGGTCCGATTGCCGGTCTTTTAGCCGGAAAGGGAACCGGATTTCCGGTCCGATACCTATTTCTGAGCATGAAGTTGGGTTGCAGACATCAACAGAGGAAACTGGAGAAAAATTAAGGAAGAAGAAGAAGATAATTATGATGTTAATCATCAGTTTAAGCTCTGTAATTTCCATTTTTGTTTAGAAAAAAAATGGAAAGTTAAGAAGTTTGGTGGAGCTCAGAAATGGTGTTTGAATATATGGAAATTTGAATATTGTGGGAAGTGGAAATTGTGATATTTTGAATAAGTCGTTGGGTATTTGGAGTTTCTAGATGTATTTTGATTCTACAACATTGTGATATGAAGTCTAACTATTTGATATTGATATTGAAGTGCTACTAAATTTAAAGCCGCATTGAAAAATCTTACGTTGGAAAAGTAAACTTACTAGAATTACTATACTCGATTTGAAATCAAAATAATATAGACATTATAACTCAGCTAATCGGCACAAGTTAACACATTTTGTACTTTCTACAATTATGTCAAAGTAACAACAAAATATATGTATGTTATTATGAAGCGCTTTCTCGACATGTGAATTCATACTAATGAATTTCCAAATTTTCAATACAGATATCGGATTCCATGCATCGAACGAGAAATCGAAAGAATATATAATATATGTGCACTCACTATTTTCATATTGAGTTAGTTTGCGTTTAAAAGGCTATGTTTCAAAATGTAGAGTATTATTTTATTTATTTTCTTAATCTTTTCTGCATATTAAATTAATTATATATAGAAAATTACTTTTCAAATTCAACAATTAATTTGTTGTTCTTTTTTCCTTGTTTTTTTCTTTCATAAAAGAGAATATTTTTTAAGTTAATTATGCTCGTTATATAGTGACACTACAATGAATAAAGAATAGCATTTGCATAATTTTAAAAATATTACGTACACGTTTGTATACTTTATTTATAGTCACTTTCTAAGATATTAATTTAAAATGTTTTTTTCTAAAATATTGATTAAATTAAAAGTGTTTAGGTAAAAGACAAATTGAATTAGGTGCCGAGTCACGCACGGGGCTCAACCATTATGTAAAAAATATTAAATCATAGTCATCTTATTTTATTAATTATATTTGGGGTTCAAAAGTAAGATTGTTTGGATTCAACTAAATTTAATTATTTTATTCAACAATTTGTATATTTTAAAGAAATTTATCAAATGTAAATAAATTATTTAAGTTAGAATCAATTAATTTGCCAAAAAAAAATCGAATCCATAAACTTTAGATTCTAATTCTATCTTTATTTAAAAAAAGTCTTGTTTTTTATTAATATAGTTAATCATTCAACTTTCACATATCGTCAAGGATGATGATGGCTAACAAGAAAATATATCTGGTGTATGTGTTTGAATAAATTGCAAAATAGTCTTCATATTAAATAAAAAATTAGTGCATTCCATAATTACTATATTTTGGGAAATGTAAAATATGAAGCTCAATTTATATAACTTGCAAGGACCGCAATTCACATGGTTTAAGCATTTTTTTCCCTTTTAATGAAATTATAAAATTAGATAGAAAAACTTTTTTATCCACGTTCAATATTTATACTAAATTAATTATCTTGGTTAGTGATAAAAAATCAAGGTGAAAATGTGTATTAATATAATTATTTAACTATTATTATGTGGTATTAGACACTTTCTATGCTTATTATTGGGTTTATATAAATTTTTATATACAAAATATTTTTAATCTACTATGACTCTATGAGTATACACGGGCAAAACAAGAGTCCGGAGCCTAAAGGGTAAAAAAAATTGTCAAAAATTCCAAAAGGGTACATCACTTTTTATTCTAGCCAAAAGGGCAAAATCGCTGCATCAGCAGCGATTTTCCTCTGACAAAAGGACGAAATAGCAGAGATTTCGTGTAAAAAAAATTTAAATTTTTTTTTTATTAAATATCGCTGCCACANGTCAGAGGAAAATCGCTGCTGATGCAGCGATTTTGCCCTTTTGGCTAGAATAAAAAGTGATGTACCCTTTTGGAATTTTTGACAATTTTTTTTACCCTTTAGGCTCCGGACTCGGCAAAACAACGGTACCAATATTGCGATAATCTTATTAAAAAAACTTCTTAATTTAGTGAGTTATGTTATTTGATCTTTTTTCTTAAAAAAAAAAACAAAATAGTTGTAATGAAAGTTATTTTTATATGCTAAAAAAATGAGTTTCTCCTATGAGCATTATCTGAATGCTTAGCCAAACACAATTGATGTTTTAATGCTCGTAAAAGTAATTTTCAAATTGACTCACCACGCATAAACTGATACTCTTTAAAAATATCTTTTTTGTAGAATATTTCAGACTAAAAAAACTTTTCTAAATATAAGTCATAAACTCATAATTGAATTTGTCCATATGTATAAAAGTAGAAACATATTGTTATATATATATATATATTTGTCCATTTATATGAAAACAAATAAATAATGTAATGTAACATGATTATGGAAATTTAACTACTCAGACGTGTTTTAGGTTGAAAAAATTGCAAGCTGGATCCAGTTTTTGAGTGTTAACATCACAACCCATAAATATTGCAAACATTTTTTAAAAAGAAAATGGCAATAAAATAAGGTCAAAATATAGTCATTGATTTTGCTTCAATGAATCTTCGTAACTAATTATAATTTGACGACTTGTAGTAGTTGGTACTCTTGATAGTTGTGTTATTAGTAATTTTTTATCAAAATATCGTGTTATGATTTTTGAACAATAAATTATCTTTAAAATGGTAATTTTCGTGCCAAACATATTATACTAGGTGCTTTAGATAATTTTAAAAACTTATGGGATAAATCATGTCTCATTTTTTAAAAGTGAAACATATTATCAAAAACTATGACCAATCACATGCTAATCTTTAATCCAAACTTCACCAAAATTTAATTTTTCAAAAATATTTAAAATTTTATGATCAAACACTAGCGTAATTACTCACAATTTACTTGTCAAGGTTGATTCCTTTAAATACGACTTTTAGCTTTTGAGTATATACAAACAATATTACATCCATGTTTTTTTTACAACTATTAAGTGCTATCTCCTGTATTTAGGTTAGCAAAAAACATAAACAGAAAAAAGATGAAACAGACAGAAAAATAGAATTTGAGTCCACAGAACCCACTGTGTTTCCTTAAGAAATTTAATCCCCTCAAGTACCCGAGGTTACAGATTAATTCCTCCCAAGATAAAACGGATTAGCTATTAGAGAAGTAGCGGTACCTCAAACTTCACTAATTTCAGCGAACGCAAGAACAACAACGAGAGTACACATAGACTCTGTCGATCGATAATTTATTTTTGTAAGAAAATGTATGCAGAGATGAAAATTTTTCAGTGAATGAAAAACGAAAAAGACCTCTTATTTATAGTCATTTGCAGCAAGGAACACGTCTGTTCGGACAATGGTGTCTTTCTAGAACGTTGTGTCTTTTTGGGAAAAGTAACGCCTTTCGGAAGGAACAAGTCCCTTCAGAACGTTTTTACCGTTACACGCGAATTTCAAATAAATCCTATTACGCGAAATTAATTATGTTAATTAACTAACATTCTGAATTAATTTATAAGAGAAAAGAAATCAATTAATGAGATTGATTAAATAAATTTTATCCAAAAATATTATCAATCAGTCACATCATTTGCCAAATTCAAATCCAAAGCCAAAGCTAAAGCCGAAGTCGAGCGAGCGACGACGACGGCGCGAGGGCACCTTCTTTCTTAAACCTTCAAAAACTAGTACATTAATACAAATAATAATCTTCGGTATAAAGAATTTGGGGGAAAATATGGACTAAAAATAATTTTTGGTCAATAGTCAAGCATGATTATTTAATTCTCTTTGTTACTATATTTCTAGCTATTTTCCCAATCAAGATTTTATTTTTTAATTATCATTTTGATAATTGAAGTTGTGAACAAAGAAGGAGAAGAGCAATACTAAATTATGAGCACTTGATGAAATTTATCTTCACGTTATTATGATACAAAAAAAAAAAGGAGATGCAAATAATTTTTTTCCCACATTTTAAATTGATGTGATCAAATTCGTAGTGCAAGAACTAAACTAATTAACTTCGAATGTAAATTCAAATATAATATAAGCCAAAATAATCGATAATTTAAAGTCATTGAAATAACACTTACATAAATAATGACAAAAGAGTATTATTTAATTCTTCGAATGGTAACTTTATGTCAGCCTTTATTTTTTTGACGACTTTTAAATTTTATTTTTTCATGTGTTAAAATAATAAAGAATATCCTAGTACATTTACTTTTCATTCATATTAGTCTTAATGACTAGTAGTTTAAAGCTTTAAGAAAGCGGTGGAGTTTCCACTCTTGCTTCCTTCATCTCAAGTAAGGTTCAATTTACCTTTTCGATTCAAAATTCTTAGTCGAATTGATGACGAGATCGATTTTTGTTATAGGTTCAAGAGGAAGGAGAGGAACAACCATCCAACGATGCTTTTGCGAAAGTATGGTCACCAATGGCTAATACCTTTTCGAGACTATAGAGCTTGAAATTCACTTTCCATCACTCTTTTTAGATAGACATAACATAGAAAGAGAATGACAAGAAAGAACACATATTTATCGCTTTTGAAAAGTTTGGAGGATTAATTGAAGTCCGAGATCAATCCAAGACTAACAATTAAGCAACTAGGTGCTGCATGCTTTAACGTCCATCTATCTCATCACGTTCCCCAACGCTTATAAATGTATATCTTTAGTTTATAACTACAAGATTCTAAACTCTTTTTATTTTTTTAAATTTCATGTCAAATAAAAAATATATTAATAAAATAATACGAAGGATGTGTTCAATATAAGAGAAAAACAAATTTTTCAAAAATAAGAAAAAGCGACTTCCTTAATGAAAGTCTTGGTTTAAAACTCAAATATATACAAATACTTTACCTGTCAAACACAAAAAAATAATAACAAACCACTTGTTTACGAAAAATATTTTTCTTCGTATCTAACATATTGGAAGGGAGTATAATTTTTGCTTATCCATTTCTAGAAGAATCTAGTCATAGGACACCCACATATATATACCTTGAATTCAGATTCATTGAAAAAAATTGATCAAAATGGCGGGAAAATGTCCTTACAGCCCTTTTTGCCTCGAATAAAACCCTAGCCCATTTTTTACAGAGTAATTTCCTTATGGATAATGGCAGTAAGCTTCATCGATTCAGCTGATCGTTGCGTGTAGATACCTTTCTTCTTTCTCCAATTTAGGGTTTCATGTTCCCAGGTTTTCCTATTTTGCAGCTGCTTTTAGGGTTTAATTTGGTTTGATAGCTCATTTCTGGGTTGAAAATGGCTGATGCATTTGAAGAGGATGGTGAGAATACTGTTTCAATTGGAGAGTTTCTCCAAGATCTCGAAGAGCAGGAGCTGGTAATTCACTTTGCTAATTTTGATTTTTTTACTGTATTCTCAATTCAATCTGACTTGTTACGTTGCATTTCTATGTCTGTGTTTGTGGCTGTATGTTAGTAGAATTGAGGATGAATAGTAAATGGAATCATATGCAACTTCCGTTGGTTGTTAGAATTTGAAGTCACAAAGACATTTATTCAATTATGAAATCCTGCAAAGAGCTTGGTAAAGTTGCTTCCATGTGACTATGACGTTACAGGTTTGAGCTGTGGAAATAGTTTCTTACAGAAATGCAGAGTAAGGGTGCTTACAACAGCGGGAGCTTAGTGCATTGGTCTGCCCTTTATTTTCATAGAGAAATGTTATAGACAAGTGTGAGAGTAAGAGAATACCTAATTACCTCAATATACAAATAATTAAGTGATAGAATGAAATGCACTCGAGCCCCCTGGGTTTTGTTATGTGGTAAGAGCTTAGCTTGTGATGTGTGGTTACGTGCATATTTCAGGTTCAACTTCTGTTGCAGTCAAAGAATTGGTATATAAGTGAAGAAGGGTAGAGGGGAATGTTAATTATCCGCTGAGTTTCGAACAGTGAGTCATTGGCACTCAGATATTTCACTGTTAAAAGAAGAATGAAATATATCTGAATAGAGCAGAATATATATAGATAATTTATGTAGTAAAAGCGAACTAATTTGGAAATGATACTTAATCGGCTGATTTTTTGATTGATAGTAATGCCCATCATCAGATGATATTCTTCAATGTTAAGTCTTTTATAGTTTGATGTCTTCTATGTTAAACACTTTCTTATGTTAGGCAAATAGCTTCTTTTGCATTGGCAACAGTGTTGATAATGATATATTGTGCACTTTATGATGGTCATGTTCTTTCTTACTTTTTGACTCCTTAGATCCATATTCCATATTAACCATAGAATGTTAAGGCTTGAAGATGCGAATTGGGTTATTTTTTTTCAGCTCCATAAATAGATGTTTAAGATAGGTACTACCGTACTGGGGTAAATATAAATTTTAATATGTTAATTTTATCTTTAGCTAGGCATTACTGGTCTCAAGCTTGGTTTAAGTACGAGGTTTTTGGTAAGTGTATGTCCAGTGTTGTGATTAATATTCTAAATATTGAAAACAAAGTAGAATGATACTGATAGTTCATATAGCTGGTGATTACTAGATTGAGTTTGAGGTGTAGATGTCTAGATGATGATGAATGTATAGGCAGGGGTCTTAGCTAATTATTCTATGCTTATGTCTGTGTAAGAGAGGTGAGAAAGCCGATCTACATTCAAAGAGGTCTTTCTAGTTTCTTCAGACATGAACTTTCAGAGTTGCCTCACTAGACCTACTGAAAACTGGATAATAAGTTTGAGAAGATAAACATGGCATTTGGAGTTATGCTACATAGTGGCTAGTCACCGTCAAATTTGAATTGGATCTTTGAAACGATTGAAGAAGTTTGAATTAATATCCACATTTTTGTGTACGGGATGTTGAAATTAGTTTTGAATTGCATATTAATTTTCATTGTACCCCCCCCCCCCCCCCCCCCCCACCACCACCACACACACCCAAATTGTGTCTTTACTCAAAGAGGCGTGTGCTTTAAGTTTTCATTTTGACCAGTGAGTTGATTATGATGTTTTCAATTTGATCGTTTATTTTACTGTAGTATATGCTTTAATTTTTTTTTTTCTAATTGGGATAAATCATTTCATTAGGAAGCAGATCTGGTCTTAGGTGGTGATGAAGGCAAGGAGTGCACCTATAGTAAAGGTTATATGAAGAGACAGGCTATTTTTTCTTGTTTGACATGCACACCAAATGGGAATGCTGGAGTATGCACAGCTTGTAGCCTTTCTTGCCATGATGGTCATGAGGTATTCATTGATCTAAGGACTTGCCTTTTTCCTTCATATAATTAATGATTAAGTTAATGATCTCAGGCTACTGATGGTAACATATTTCTGCTTATATACATAAAACCCAGGACTTCCTGGGGAAATGAATACCCATGTCACCATTCTGTCTTTTGAAATGTAAAGAATAAAGATTTCTTGTCGAATGTCAGCAGTTTATGATTTCTGCATGTATATATGGGTGGTTGCCAGTGTACTCCAGTGGATGTTCTATACTCTAATGTTCTATTTGATTAATCCAACTTGCTGCTTGGTTTTTCATCACTCTAGCATAAGTAGATTGGTAAACTAAAACTGAAATGTTTTTGAAGTTAAACTTAGGTTTTCATTTTCAAAGATGAACTGCATGGCAATGCTGTTATTTTTGCATGTCTGGGTTCCCACAATTGGTATTTTTGTGAAACCATGACTCTAATGTGTTTAAGAATGTTATCAAAAAAAAAAATGTGTTTAAGAATGTTATCTAGTACAGTAGCATGACTTTTTCAAAATGAGTACTATGGTGCTCTTTCATGTTTTTCTTCTTTGTGGTTATAATTTAAATATCTTACTTCTTACATTGAGATATATTGATCTTGTTTCTTTTTAAAATTTTGGATGCTGGTTGAACAAGATTTTGGAACTTTGGACGAAGAGAAACTTCAGGTGTGACTGTGGAAATTCAAAGTTCGGGGAGTTCTTCTGCAAGCTTGATGCTAGCAAAGATGTTGAAAACATGAAGAATTCATATAATCACAATTTCAAAGGTTCATACTGCACATGTGGCCGGCCATATCCTGATCCTGATGTTGAAGACCAATTGGAGAATCTCCAATGCTGCATCTGTGAGGACTGGTTTCATGAGGAGCATCTTGGTCTTGAGTCCTCTGATATGGTTGGTAACTCTTGTTTCTTCTTGCTTAATTCTGCTGATCATCTTCAATTCCCTTACATTTTGTGTGAGATAACTTGATGATTTATGAAGTTTCAAGGAGTTAGTTTGAGATATCAGGGATCGTAGCTTCTGAAAATTGTTGTGTTCATTCATATTGTTCCTTGATTCTTGTCCATCATGAAGGATATATACCCCTTCAGTCACGAGATCACATATTTCCCTGTAATGAATGCATTACTTGTTCCCTGATCTGTGAGTTGGTTGTAATTACCTCTTATGACTCATTAGTTAAAAAAGCTAACCCTAGTCTTTTTACAGGTTCCAAGGGATGACAAAGGGGAGCCTCAATTTGAAGATTTAATCTGCCAGGGGTGTGCAACTGTATGTTCTTTTTTAAAGCTATATCCTGATTCTATCTTTGCACCAGTCCAGCAGCAGACTACTACAAATGCCTCAAAGGACAAGGAGGTGGTTGAAGATGCACCCTTGACTGTGGGATCTTCTAAGGAGCTTAGCAATGGAAGTTCCTCAGTTGAGACTCCTGTAACCGATAATAGTCCTAAAGAAGACTGCAACGGAAAGGCTGTTCTTGGAGAAAATGCTGCAACAAACACACTCCTTAATCAGTGTAACACAGTTGCTGGTCCTAGTACCAAATGTGTTGTTGGACTGAATTTGTTAGAAGCTCCAATTAGCCTTGAGAAAAGCAAGTCAATGTTCCTTTCCAAAGACTGGAGAGAAGTCCTCTGTAGGTGTCCAAATTGCATAGAATTCTACAAACAGAAAGGTCTTGTCTTCTTACTTGATAAAGAGGATACCATTGCTGAATATGAGAAAATGGCAAAGCAGAAGAGAGCTCAACATGAGCAAGACCAGAGCGCTGAGTTGCTTAATAATCTGGGCCATGTCGAGAAAATGGAGGTTCTGACTGGTATCGCTGACCTTAAAGACGAGATTGGTACCTACCTGGTATATCCCTCATCCCAAACTGTTACTGTTTAACTGATATTTCTCATTTTCTCAGGATATAGCGCTTGAGCATTCTTTTACCTTTCTATTTCCTTGACAGGCATCCTTCGATCCATCAAAGGCAGTTACGTCTGCTGATGTTCATAAGATTTTTGAGAATCTTGCCCAGAAGCGTAGGCGTATGTCTTGAGTTATCTTGAATGTTCAAGAAAGTAGCTCTGCAGCTACACATCTAGTGTAGTTAGTTTTGCTGCCCAACGCTAAAACACGCAGTAGTTTAACTGTTCTATTTACATGGAGAATTCGTAATGTTGCTTTACTACTATCTAACTTCAGCTTATCGTGTTGTGTTAGCTACAGTGAGACAATGCGATCATGTTACTGTTAAGTTAAAAAAACTCCTTTGTGTTAGAAAGTATCTATCGGATCAAAATTTTATGTAACTCTTATTCCACGTTGCAAATGTGCATTGTTGAAGGTAGTGCTGATGAAACAGAAAGAAATGTAGTGTTGTGCAAATTAGTTTGAGATTGAGACGTAGTTTTTGTTGTTTTACCAAATGAATAGTGATAAACCTGTGTGTTTACAAATAAATCAGACCATGTTTTATACTGGAAATATATAAAGTTACTGCTACAACAAATACATGAAGCATCTAATCAGAGTTTATGCCAAAATAATCACTTCTTTCTTGATTAAACTTTTTATTAAATATTTAACGAATATTAAAAGGGCATACTTTTGAAAAAGTTAAAAGGATCAAAACGGTTCAAAGCAATACTTTAGAGACTTTTTTGAACTTGCTTCAAAACATAAGATACCATTTTTATCATTTTCTCATCTTTCTTTTACTAACACTCCCTCTTAGCTGAGATTTGTCTCGTTTGATGGCCGCCGGCGAAGCTGTTCGTCGACGTCCGGTAAATCGGTCAGTTTTTTTTGTTGTTTCTAACTGTGTATTTATCTTTGTTAATCTATTTTGCTTATATCTCGTGTTCGAAAGCTTAGAACTGTAACTACGCCAAAGTGAAAGAAGACTAACTCCTGTTTGGCCATAGATTTGATGTTGATGCTTGAAATTTGAATTTTTGAAGTTATGATTTCTGGAATTTGAAGCTGTGTTTGGACATTGGACATGCATTTTACTCCGATTTTTGAGGTTTTGTGATTGGAAGTCCCAAAAACTATTTGACGATCAAATTCATGATCAAACGGATAGTTGAAGTAAACGGTGAAGCCAATTGACTATTTGTGTA
This sequence comes from Solanum stenotomum, assembly GCF_019186545.1. Taxonomy (NCBI): domain Eukaryota; kingdom Viridiplantae; phylum Streptophyta; class Magnoliopsida; order Solanales; family Solanaceae; genus Solanum; species Solanum stenotomum. The sequence goes on from NC_064291.1 coordinate 56,676,808, forward strand.
AAAGTGATAAACTGAAATTCCTGCCAAAACTCTCTTTACAAATATGTCTGATTGGTCGGACCTTCAACAGGATCTACTGGTTCTAATAGTTAGACGTATAAATTTGATTGAAGACTTCCTAAATTTTGGCATTGTATGCAAATCCTGGCGTTCTGTGGTCACCAAGGAGAATTTTAACAGTAACTTGTGTAGGGTTCCATGGCTAATGTTAGCTGAGGAAGAGGATGATAAAACATGTAGGAAATTCTTTAGTCTCTATAATGGCCTGATTTTGAAGAAGAGAATTCCTAAAGCGAGTGGAAAACGATGTATGGAGTCTTTGGGATGGCTTATCACAGTTGGAAAAGACGAGGGTGAAATTAGTCTGTTACATCCCTTCTCGGGTGTTCAAATTCAATTGCCGCATCAAATTACCACCGACCATTATGAATTCAACCAGACTCCTGTTCCATGGACCTTTGTCCAGAAAGCAATTCTGTCAGCCAATCCTTCTCATACATCTGACTATGTTCTCATGATCATTGAGGGACACTACCAGTTCCTCAGTTTTTGGAGACCAGGAGATTTTTTATGGACCAGGATTAAGAAACCGGTCTATTTCCTACATAATAGTGATGTGGTATATTTCAACGGCCACTTTTATGCAGTCAGTTATAGTGGCTGCGTCCAAGTTTGTGATGTCGTTGACTCTGAACCCACTAAAAGTCTTACCGTAGCACAGCTACCATCATGCATTGATGGTAAGTATTACATCCTAGAATCACTAGGATCATTATTTGTAGTTTCACAAAATGGTGTTGATATAAGGTACGTCAAAGATGATCGCGAAAGAGTTCCAACATATGAAGATGAGGAGGAGGAGGAGGAGAAGATGTACATGTATAAGACAAGAAATTTTCAAGTTTTCCAGATCGATTTAGATGCTTGCAAAACTACGCCAACCAGGGATTTAGGGGACCAAGCTTTTTTTCTGGGTGCTAATGCTTCTCTTTCAGTCCAAGCTTCTCAATTTCCGGGAATCAAGCCCAATCATATTTATTTTACAGACAACTGTTTGGGTGCCTACCTCCACTTTGAAGAAGGAGGCGGCTTTGATATGGGGGTGTTCAACTTAGCAGATGGCAGTATCCAGCCGCATTATGATGGTGTTTCCCTCAGTCGTGTTTGTCCTCCAATTTGGGTCACACCAAATCCATGTTGAGTGAGTCATTTTTCTATATTTACTCTTTATGTTGTTCTATATGTTCTTGTTTTACCGAGCAAGTCGATTTTAAAGAGTATTTACAACATGCCATTTACCTTAAGACTTGGCTGATGCATCTTTGTCGTTTTCATAAAATTGGACAAAGGTACTCCCCATTAGTTGTTATACTACCTTGCTTCAAGGCATGTTGTGTTGGAATGTGCTACTGCCTTCTAATCTTCACTACATCAGCATTGTCTAATCTTAGTGGAAACTTGCCCATAATCTAATAATATTGAGGTGCAATCACCATTGAGTTTGATATACTAACCGAAAAGAAAGAGGTTGTAAGATTCTTCTATTTCTCTGATTCAATAAACTGTTTCTTGAAGTTGTCTATTCAAGGGTTGAAATGAGTTTCACACAGAAAGAATAAATATATGTTTGAGATGCTTGAACACTGTCATTCTGCATGTACTCGTTAGTCGTTAGCCTCTCTTGCCTGAAACAATAGAAGCAACAAGGCAATATTTGAGATTCTTCATTTTAATGTATCCTCTACTTGAAGTCATTCTTTTAAAATGCCCAACCCTTATTCCTAGTGACCGATGTTGCATTAACTTTCACCTTGTAAGCACTTCTATGTCTTTCCTTCTTGACCAATTTAGCTGGAGCCTAAAGTACCTTTTTCGAATCTCACTTTTTTGGACAAGAGGACTTTAAATAAGTCGATGAGTGCATTGTGCTTTCTGGAGATGTTATTGAATACTCTCATCTGGACTTACTAGCAGAGATAATGGTGATGTTTTTGAACATTTTCTGCTTATACTCTTTTGTTGGAGCACCATTGCTCTTTTTCTCATTGTTGCTCTTTTTCTCGTTGTTGCACTTATTACTGTTTAACGGGTATCTAAACAAATATTGGGTGAACGATATCCTCGTTATCCCTCATCACTTACGATTACTCTTTAACAAGAACTGGTATTCTCGTTTATTCTGGATATAGCTTTTGGCTGTTTATTTACCGCGACATTTCCTTGGCAGGTATCCATTGATCCATCGAAGATATTCAGATGATTTTTGAGAATCTTGCCCAGAAGCCCGTGCATATGACTCAAGTTATTTTGGATGTTTTCAAAAAAGTAGCTTTGCAGCTACACATCTAAAGCATGTAGTATTTTGGCTCTACTACTATCCAACTTTAGCTTATTGTGTAAAACACACAAGGGTGAGGGCCTTTTGGAAACCGCCTCTTTACCTCTACGAGGTAGGATAAGGTCTGCATACACTTTATCATCCCCGGACTCCACCTGTGGAATTGATTACAATGTAGTGGTGGTGTTAAAATGCACAGGGTCGTTATCGAGCTAGACGATAGTAGTCTTTTTTACTCTTTGGAGTGGGTATTAGAGTTCCCTATTGCTCTTACAAAGTTATTGTTGCTCATTTACTTGGAATGAATTCTTTAAGGCTGCCACAATGCTAATGTGACAACTAAAATAGTTCATTGCTGATATTATTTATTTAAATGAACCGTTGATTTTGACTCTCGAAATCTAAGTTATGTTATATAAATCGAGGTGGAAAGAGTATTACTTATGAACATGACGTCATACGTGACAAATAATTTCCCCCAAACACTAAAAAAGGCAGAAAACTATTGGTTCGTTCAACGATTCTCATAAAAAGATGTTAAAGAGATTAAATTTAAACATTATATATATTTTAAAGGATATTTTAATCATGTTATAATTATTTCTATTAATATAATAATAATATGTAGACTAACAAAATTGTTACTAAGAAATTCGAATAAAAGAGGTAGCCCACTAAGTGTAATATTATAAACTATTTTTTTTATTTTCGTATAAAATATTTTCCACAAAAATAATTTTGTTTGTACCAAATACACCCTTTGATCTAGAATTAATACAAAAAATGCTTTAGTAATTTAAACTCATAATTTTAAAATTGAAAATGAACTGAGTTTATGTATCGAATCACCTAAAATTTTGACCCTTTTCTCCTCCATCTTGAATTCCTTCTGCGATAATTCACAAATCACCAAAATAAATAAATAAATTTTATTTAGTAAGTTTAATATGACTAGCTTAATTAAAAAGAGATTAGGAAAAAAACAATCAATCTCGACCTTGTGTTTTTGTTACACCAACTCAATCCATAATTCTTATTTGCAATTTATTGCTTATGATTTTAATTTCTGAAAATTTCATAATCTGTTCTTTCTGAAAAGGGCATCTTCTTGAAGTGAGTGAAGCTAGTGAATGCTCTGTGTGTGTATATCAAGAAGGAACAGGTTCTTTGTATTGTTGATATCAAAATCATGAGTAATCTTAAATCTTCAAGCTCTGAATTGGACTTTGATCGACCCAATCTTGAAGATTATCTTCCTACTGGATCCATTCAAGAACCCCATGGAAAGCTTCGATTGTAATCCCCTTTTCTCCCCCTTCTTCTTTTGGTGGTTTAAATGTTCCAAAGTTTTGATTTTTATGTAACCCCTTTTGGTTTAATTTGTGTTTTCAGGCGTGACTTGCTCGATATATCTCCCACCTTAACTGAGGCTGCTGGTGCAATTATTGACGTGAGTGAAAATTTCTTTTATTGAATTTCAATCTTACATCGACCCATGACTGTAAATTTACTGATTGTTGCATTTCCATAAACAATTGAGCTTTACTTCCAAGTGGGGTTTGAGGAGGGTAGGATGTAGGCTGAGCTTACGGGTACCTTTTCTGGAGTTGAGAGGTTGTTTTGATAGACTCTTGGATGAAAAAGGGATGTTATGAAAGCAGGCCTCAAATTTACTGATTGTTGCACTTCCATAAACAATTGACCTTTACTTACAGGTGGGGTTTGGGGATGGTATGATGTACGCTGAGCTTACCCGTATCTTTTTGGGGCAGAGGGGTTGTTTTCGGTGGACTCTTTACTGAAAAGGGATGTTATGAAAGCAGGATTTCAAGAAAAATGTAACAACCAAATAGGAAGGTACAAAGCAAATGATGCAACAAACAGTACTAGTCATAGAAGAATAGGAAACTATGCAATTAATAAATAGTACCTCACATAGCAAGATACAAAGCAAAAGGGGGGAGGATGTACACATTGGGTCTGGGAGGGAGGATGTACGCAGAGCTAACCCCTACCTTTCTGAGGGTAGAGAGGCTATTTTCGATAGATCCATTGGCTGATTAGGAATGTTATTGAAGTAGGATTTCAAGAAAAATGCAACAACCAAATAGGAAGGTACAAAGCAAATGATGCAACAAATAATACTACACATAGAAGAGTAGGAAGCTATGCATTTACTAATTAGTACCACATATAGCAATATACAAAGCAAATGAGGCAACAATTGCCCTCTAGATTTTTTTGGTTTTGGACTGCTCTTATAGTTTGAGAAAGTTTTAGATAGGCCACTATTATTATTATGTATGTGTTGAAAAGAAGTAGTTTGGATCTCAACCGAATAATTCAGGAAATCCCATTTGTATATTTCAGCATATCTTTCTCATCATAATTTTCCTAGAGGTAATTTTCCCCCCTTCTATTAAGTGATATAATCACATTGAGGTTTTAGGAAATGAAAGGATTTATCATTATAAAAAAAAGGAAATGAAAGGAGTTAAAGTTACCTAAGAAAAAATATTCCAATTTCATGCATGTGTCTGAGTATTCAACTTAAAGCTGTAGTCTTAAAAGAACATAAAGGAGAAGGACTGGATTAGCGATATACTAGACATTCAACTCGGATGTCACTTTTGCTCTGTCAACTGCCCATTTGCTTATTTTCTGACGCGTGCCAATTGATTTATTATTTAACCACCTTGACTGCAAAGTTGCCAATTCTTGCACTACCAAAAAACAATTTGACCTCTACTTCTTTTGGATTTTGTCAAAAATTTTATTTGAAGCTTGGCCTTTCAGTTTCAGGAAGTTTAATTATCCATTTTCATTTGCGTATATCCATTCGTTTTTTGCAGGATTCTTTCACCCGATGCTTCAAGTCAAATCCACCAGAACCTTGGAACTGGAACATCTATTTGTTTCCTTTATGGTGCTTAGGGGTTGTTGTTAGATATGGAATTCTTTTTCCTATAAGGTTTAGTCTCTTTCAGTTCTTTTATTTTTCTCATTTGAGTCCTAATCATGAACTAATTTTAGTCACCTATTGCAATAGCTTTTCACTACCCCATTGAAAGCTCACTCTTTTCATCCTTTGTTTCTAATTCAATTGCAGAGTCATTGTCTTGACAATAGGATGGATAATATTTCTGTCTTGCTATATCCCGGTGCATTTACTTCTGAAAGGGCACGATAAGTTCAGGAAAAAGATAGAGGTTTCTCTCTTGCTACCCAGTTTACTTAAATTTTCTCTTTTGTTATTTTTAGTTGAGGACTGCACTTTGGTTGGCATTTGCTCACAATATATATATGATAACGTTTATCTTTATCCTTGGCCTTACTGTGGAGAAAATTATATTCATCTTATAAGGAATTTGTGAGTCACACATTAAGACAAACATCACTCGCTTAATGGAAAGGAACTCCATAGCTTAAGAAATTTTTCTTTGGTAATTAGCTAATACGCCTGTGCTGAACTAGGCGTATAAAGAACTGCATGCTCAAAGAAATATGGTTAAGAAAAACATCACCCGCTTAGCGGAAAGGAACTCCATAGATTAAGAAAAATTTCTTTGGTAATTAGCCAATAAGCCTGTGCTGAACTGGGCGTAGAAAATGAACTGCATGCTCAAAGAAATATGTTTAAGCTAACCAGAGAGTCCATCAGCTGCAATGTTGTTCAGCATTCTGTCTGGTGAAATACTGAACAATTGGGTTCAAACAAGAGCAGGCACACTACTGTATGAGGAAACCAAGTTTAGTTCATAAGACTTTGGCAAATTATGGCAGATATTGATACGGAAACTGGTTTTGAAGAGAGCTTTGTATATATATGCTTGTTTGTACAATTTGTTAAAGCTGCTTTATTTACACTATGCTACTTGTTAAGATGATGGAAAGACTAGTTCTTTTAACTTGGCATGCACATAGAAATTACTTAAACTTGAGCAATATGATTTCCCGAGAAATAGGAATATGTTCCAAAACAAACAATTGAAGCAAACATGGGATTTCACTGTACGAACAGAAATTACTCTAGCTGCAAACATTAGGAAATGCAATTAGCTATGGAAATGGAACACTTCATTATGTTGATTAGCTTTGGAAATTACTTATTGTGTCTGGACCAGGTTTCTGCAACATCAGTATATATGTTCAAGTATGATCTTGGATAAAAAATGTGGTGAACCACATTGAAACATTACACAAGGAATCTGCTACATCTGTTTCAATAATTAGCTTTTGCAAACAAAAATAGTCATAGAAGAAATTCAGATACACTATGCTCATTGTTCGTTTTTTTTTTCAGCTGAAGCCTGAAGCTTCTGTCTGTCTTTCTTCTTTTCTTGGTTCACCAAATGACCTTTTTTTCCTTTGTAGCCGGTTGACATTCAAACAAAAACCATCAAAGACAATGCGACAGAAACTATCCCTAATTTAAAAAACTTATTGGCAGTATTTAATGGCATTATGTGTTGTGGAATACTATCCCTATGATGGAAAGAAACCAATCTACCAGTGTCCAGTACTCAAGTATATAATAAAAAATGGCAGTATTAAAAAAGACATTCAAATCAAACAAGAATATTCAAATAAGAAATACAATATTCAAATCAACTTGAGTCATCCTCTGGCTCCCGACCGACAGCGGCTTGACCCCCATACAATTTTTGGGCCCACCTGAGTAAGATAAATTGGCAATATGTTGGGAAATTCTCTATTATGAATTAAGATGCCTAGACTTGCATATTTTGCACTTCTGTTGTTCCTTTGAAGAGTATGTATACATATTAAGGTTTCTGTTATCCCTTGCCTTGGTTAATTTTCTTAGAGGTGCCTGGTGGAGCTGATTTGCAGTTTCTTTGTTGCATCTTGGACTGGGGTTGTCAAATACCATGGCCCACGACCTAGCATACGACCTAAACAGGTACATCTGCTGCTATAATTGAAATCAACATGTGAAACATCTTTGATACTTCTAAAGTCGCCTTTTGCATTTTATTGACAGGTTTTTGTGGCAAATCACACTTCAATGATTGACTTTGTTGTCTTAGAGCAGATGACTGCATTTGCTGTGATCATGCAGAAGCATCCTGGGTGGGTCGGTAAGAGTTCTAAAGCATTTGCATTGTTTGCGTTCTTTTTGTGCGTCATTCAAAAGATTCTGAGCTTTAATATGAAGACATGCATATTAATGGCTAAACCTAAATATACAATCTTGGGATGGAGCATTTCTAAAGTTAAGGTTTAATAACACCTCAACAGTTAAATTTCAAAATTTTCTTAGAACCTATAATTCTGGTAATGATTCCAGAACAGGGTGTTTGGAAAGAATTTTGCAGATTTTGTCATGATAATGCATAAGCAAATTAACAGATATTTGGTGCAGAGTGAGTGCATTGATCTGAACTTAGAGTTGAACTTGGTTTACTTTACTAGTCAAAAAATACATAGGTGTATTTTGAAGCTTAGGTAACTATAAGTAGGCTGTGTAGACCCTCTTAACTTCTGGCCATGCTAGTTGGACCTTTTTTTAATAAAAGAATATTTTTCTCAGACAAGACTCTTGTGGATGTTGTTCTGCAAACTGCATAGCTAATTAGCAAAAATTCAGTGCCGAGTGCAAACTGAGTGCATTTGAGGTGGAAAGCAATTATTGAAGCTTAGTGTAACTATGGTTTGGCTGTCTATACCTTCTATTTGTTATCGTGCTATTTGACTTTCAATCAACAAAACCATATTGTTCATGATTATAAGAGTTTTTGCTTGACTAGCTCCATGTTATTTTATATTGCTACCCCTCCTCCTTACCTCTTTCACTGGGCAAGCAAATCTTGTACAGGCAGAATTCAAAGCCTTGTTTGTACTAGTCTAGAAAAGACATTTCACCAGTTACTATTTTGATAATTGGTTATTTCTATGAATTTAGAATCTTGTATGCATAGAGTTTTATTAGATCACCAGGCCAATTACAAACAAGAAGTTAACCAGATCTTCTTCGCTGCCTACTGGTGCAGTCTACTATCTGGGCCAAAATTTAGTCTAACTTGCTAATACTTGCTTAATTTCTAGCATTACATTTGCTTATGTTCAGACCTTAAGGTGTATAAGGTGCTATATCCATCCCTGCTACAGTGTGTCAATAGGGGCGATGCAAGTATGACCCTTGTACTGTAATTCACCTTGTCAGTAATGGAGGGGTACTGTTCAATTGTTTCAAAGTATTTGAATTGTGTGGCACTACTGCACTATTAGTTGTACTTCGATTTCTGTATTATTTTGCTGTAGTTACTGATCAGAATGCTTTGTTATGCTTTCACTTCCGTTTATTCTTTTTCTGAATTCCCTCTCTACCTAAGCATGCGACCTTCAAGGGTATTAGGTTACCTTTCTGTAGGTACTTGAGAAGAAAAGTGACATGCATGCTTAGGGAACTTTAAGCTGCAAACTTGTCTTCGTATAACTGCAAGGATAAAATTTAGAAGTGATTCTTTATATCTCCGCTTCCGTATATCAATTTCTCATTAGAAATAATATTTTTGCAGGACTACTGCAGAGCACCATTTTAGAAGGTGTTGGCTGTATCTGGTTCAACCGCTCAGAAGCCAAGGATCGTGAAATTGTAGCAAAGAAGTACGTGATGTCCGAAGACTCATTCTAGCATCTCATTTTGCTCTGTTTTTATCCCCTATTTTAATTTTTCAGGTTGAGGCAACATGTTGAAGGGGCGGATAACAACCCTCTTCTTATATTCCCTGAGGGAACTTGTGTAAATAACCACTACACCGTCATGTTCAAAAAGGTAGGCCCAATGAATTCATTCATTTTTAAAAAAATTAATGGTTGAGCTCTCCTTGCCCCAAATTATAGGTCTTTTGAAAATTGCCCCTTCAATTACGAGGAGTTCTTTCTTGTGAGTAATTGGTTACAGAGGGAAACTGAAAAGTTACATTTTATGTTGTTTCTGATCTTCAGTAATATTTTAGTATTTTTTTTTCTTAATGTGGTTCTCCAAGTGTTAAGCTTATGGTTTGTATGCCTCTATCCCTTTTCATGCATGATGAATAGGGAGCATTTGAACTCGGCTGCACCGTCTGTCCTGTTGCAATCAAGTACAACAAAATTTTTGTTGACGCCTTTTGGAATAGTAAAAAGTAAGGTTTTCTTAATGCCAAATTGCTTATCTGGTTTGTTGGTTGGTATTCATTTCGTTATAATCTATCTTCTCTCCTGTTTTTGTTTGCTAATTTAAAGTTTGCCTTTCTTCTATTAAATGCAGACAATCCTTCACAACACACCTCTTGCAGCTCATGACATCTTGGGCTGTTGTCTGTGATGTTTGGTACCTGGAACCTCAGAATATAAGACCCGGGGAGACTCCAATCGAGTTTGCAGAGAGGTAAAATTTCCCATTCTGAAAAGCAGTAACCTATTGTTCCAACAGGGGCATTCATCTTATCAGATGTTAGAAATTAATTTTTCGACGGAACTCGTATCTAAGGAAATCCTTGCCAATTTTCTCTTTTCAGGGTGAGGGACATCATTTCTGTTAGAGCAGGTCTTAAAAAGGTTCCTTGGGATGGATATTTGAAATACTCTCGTCCTAGCCCCAAGCATCGAGAGAGGAAGTATGTTTGCTATATTGCTCCCTCCTCCCCCCCCCTCAAGTAGTATAGACTTAATGATTTGTGCCGTTCAGATCCTTTCCTTTACCTACTATGTCGGATGATGGTTACTGTACTGATCATTTCAAGGATTATGAAATTTTGAAGTCACGGTTTGTTTGTTTTGTATCTCCAGGCAGCAGAGTTTTGCAGAATCAGTGTTGCGTCGCCTGGAAGAGAAGTAGAGAGCTGGATGTATGCTTTGTCTCCATGTTCCACTCTTGCTTTGAGTTTGATTTTATTCTCAAGTTTTTATTTTCTGTGGTCTGTAGGCGGTCACTTCTTAGCCATAGTTGAGAAAATTTTAGTACAAAGTTGGCAACAATGTCTGTGAAGCCCTTTGCTTATTCTCATGAGTTATTACTTTGGATGTCCACACAAGATACATGTTTCTTGAGGCTCCTGTTTAAAGAATTAAACCTTCTGTGTTTTTAGATTCTTGTGCACATTACAGTATCCCTTTTAAATATATGGGTGTGGAGGAGTTTTTGTTTTTTGTTTCCCGCTTGGTGTCTGATACTCGCATTGGAATCTACTAATTTTGATTTGCATCGGAAAGTCTCATTAAGGGGATAAACTGCTCTCTTAGTAGAGACGACTTCGTACCTAGGAGAACTTGAACCAAGATCCTTCGTTAAGGATGGATGAGTACTTATTATACAGGTGTGGATGTGGAGGAGTTATTTAATAAACTTCACAATTTGTCTGTATGTATCTGTCTTGTGATAGTACCACAATTTTTTTTCTTGAAACAATTTTCTTATTTTATACTTGTATAACTCACCTTCAAACTAATTATCAAACGGCCCCTTAGGCAATAAGTTATTCATGTATAAAATAAATATGACTTTTGATTCATCATTTAGAAATTCATATAATTAATATACGTATAAGCCATGAGGAATTGGTGAATATGCAGGGTAAAAGATTACCGACAAAACTAGTATGTTCATTATTAATATCGACATAGTGAAATCTTTCGGCCATAACTATTTTTTATGATGAGAAGATAGGTTTACTTTGTTACCTTTAATGGAAACTCTTGTACTAATAATCGATGTATATATTTATTTGTAAAATCATATTTTTTATGATAAGAAGAAAGGTTAACTTTGTTACCTTTAATGGGAACTCTTGTACTAATAATCAATGTATATTTTTATTTTTAAAATCATAATTCAACTACGTTTTTCGTTGTAAGAAAAACCTATGTTTTATAAGAAAAACAAGAAAAATGTCTACTCCATTATTACAGACGCACACAAATGCTTCCTTTTACGATGTGGGTTGTTAAACTTAACAATTTTTTTGACTTGCATTGTGAAGTTTAGGACTAAAATGATGTATTAGTACTATTTCGATTACATAATATAAATGAAGGACTAGATAAATAAACTCTTATATACATTAAACTAATGTTTGACCAAATATTTACGAAGATTTAGAAAATCTAATTCTCAAATATTTATAAATTTTCTAAAAATGGCTCAAACTAGTTTTTGGGTTTTTGAAATTTCTGCTTCAAAATTTATGACCAAATAATATACAGTTTGATTATGTGATATATATATATATAAAGGACTAAATGATAATTTATTTTAAATACATTAAACACTATTTTGACTAGTGTATATAAAAATGGACTAAAATAATACATAACCAATATATTTGAAACCATTTTGATATTTTCTCAACAATTTTGTGTAGTAAAAGCAAAGTCCAAAATGTAACTGAAAAATTTGCTTTATCTTCTTTCAAAAAACACATCTCTTCGAACAGTGTGCTTCATTGGAAGCTCCACTCCCTCTCAGTGTTCGACCTCCCGGCGAACTCTGATGGGGAGCTCCGCCCCTCTCAACGCCCGTCATCTCCGGTGAAACTCCGGTGTTGGAGCTCCCGGAGAACACTGATAGGGAGCTCCGCCGTCTCCGCTGAAAGACTTGGTTGATGAACAGTCACCGGTTTGCTTGTCCATTTCATCAGTTTTCATCGGGAGTTCAGTTCACATAAATTAGGTATTTTCCGTCCATTGGCCCAATTTTATTAAATCCTTTCGTTAGCCAGGGGATTGAAAACGAGAAAAATGAATGATTAGTCGGGATTTGAACGTTAATTGTTGGTTATAATTGTTGACGTATAGATCTAATTGGGAATTACCTTAATTTTCGCATGTTTGCACATTGGGACACTGTGTAGCCCCCGAGGACAATGTTAATAGTAAGTTNAAAGCAAAGTCCAAAATGTAACTGAAAAATTTGCTTTATATCAAAAAACACATCTCTTCGAACAGTGTGCTTCATTGGAAGCTCCGCGCCCTCTCAGTGTTCGACCTCCCGGCGAACTCTGATGGGGAGCTCCGCCCCTCTCAACGCCCGTCATCTCCGGTGAAACTCCGGTGTTGGAGCTCCCGGAGAACACTGATAGGGAGCTCCGCCGTCTCCGCTGAAAGACTTGGTTGATGAACAGTCACCGGTTTGCTTGTCCATTTCATCAGTTTTCATCGGGAGTTCAGTTCACATAAATTAGGTATTTTCCGTCCATTGGCCCAATTTTATTAAATCCTTTCGTTAGCCAGGGGATTGAAAACGAGAAAAATGAATGATTAGTCGGGATTTGAACGTTAATTGTTGGTTATAATTGTTGACGTATAGATCTAATTGGGAATTACCTTAATTTTCGCATGTTTGCACATTGGGACACTGTGTAGCCCCCGAGGACAATGTTAATAGTAAGTTGCTTAGGTTCCATAGCTTATGGTGGCTGTGGAATAGAATGATAACAAATGTAGGAAATTCATAGTCTTTACAATAGCATGATTTGAAGAAGAGGATTCCGGGAGCCCTGGAAAATGATGTATGGAGTCTATGTGATGGGTTATCAGAGTCGGAAAAGAGGTGAAATCGGTCTGTTAATCCATTGTCCGGTGTTCAAATACAATTGCCACATCAAAATACCACCGAACGTTATCAATCCATCAAGGCTTTACAACCATGGACCTTTATACATAAAGCAGTTCTGACAGCTAATTCTTATTGATACGTCTGATTACATTCTCATGGTAATTGAGGGAAAACGTCCAGTCGCTCAGTTTATGCAGACCCGGAGATTTTTTATGGACCGGGATTAAAAAATTGACCTATCAAGGACATATCAATGATGTGTTATATTTCAGTGGCAACTTTTATGCAATCGGTTATAGCGGCTAGGGATTTAGGGGACAAAGCTTTTTTCTTGGGTGTGATGCTTCTCTTTGGGTCCAAGCTTCTCAACTTCCGGGAATCAAGCCCGATCATAGTTATATTACAGATGATTGTTTGAGTGCATACCTCCAGTTTAAAGAAGGTGGCGGCTTGGACATGGGGGTGTTCACCTTAGCTGATGGCAGTATCCAGCCACATTATATGGTGTTCCCTCAGCCGCGTCTGTCCTCCAATTTGGGTCACATCAAATCCTTGTTGAGTGAGCCATTTTTCTATATTTACTCTTTTTGTGATTCTACATGTTCTTGTTTTACACCGGAAGTCAACTAGATTTTTTTAAATAGTATTCACAACATGTCATTTATCTTCAGACTTGGCTGATGCATCTTTTTGGTTTTCATATAATTGGACAAAGGTACTCTCACTAGTTGTTAGCTTGCTTCAAGGTATGTTGTGTTGGATGGCTGAAGGATTTATCAAAGAAAATGTAATTTTCCTTAGTGTTTTCTTTAGGAAGTTTCTACTCATTAATAAAATGTGAACATCTTTAATAGATTTGTATAAATTTTCTTTTTGAATATAATGGAACTTTCTGATGTCTGATTGGATTACTTGGAAGCCTCTTAGGAGGATCAACATTTCTATGATGCCGTTAAGATTAGGGAAAAATGATGACAAATATACTTATGGAGAAACAATTAAATGCAAGAAGTAGATTGTTTACTGTTGTTATGGACCCTTAATGTTGTGTGACTTGAGACTTAATTGTTTGGTTCTCTTTTGTTTTTCTCTTTTATCGCATGCTAAGTTTTGTTTGAAGTGATGATATCCATACTTGTATAGTGATATGGTTTTATCATTATTCTGTTTCTTGTTGTTTCTCCTCTGTACATAGCCAATCCTACCTTATTGGACTGGTTAACTCACGGTAATTAGAAAATAACATGCTAGCAAATAAATATGTAAACATACTCGGTATAAATCTTGTTTATCATATTTGTTGAGTTTAGAACAGGTACTTGATACTTGAATAATTTATTCCACTATTTGGTTAACTATGTAAATATTTTGGCTGTTTGCATGTGTCTTATTGGCAATTTTGCATGTTTAACTCTCCATGAACATGAGGAGTTTCGTACACTGGAATTTCTATTCTGTAATTTGAGTAAATCCATGGAATCTGAAAACTTTGAAGTTCAAAAAACACTCTTCAGAATAGGATATGAGGAAATATTACTCTTTAACTGATGTGTCTCATTTATTCTTGATATAGCTTTTGGCCGTTTATTTACCGTCACACTTCCTTGACAGGCATCCTTTGATCCATCAAATCCAGTTACATCTGTTGATGTTCATAAAAAATTTGAAAATCGTTCCTAGAAGCACATGCATTTGAAGGAAGCCGATGCACTAAAGCTCTCGCTATATGCGGGTTTCGGGGAAGGGCAGAACCACAAGGGTTAGAAGCACAAACCTATGACTCAAGTTATCGTGGATATACAAGAATGTAGCATAATTTGCAGCTACACATCTAGCGTAAGTTAGTTTTGTTGTTTATTGCTAAAGTATGTTGTATTTTAATTGATATATGTATAAGGTGGAATTGTTGCTATTGCTCAACTACTATCTAACTTTATCTTATCATATTGTGTTAGATATTGTTAGACAATGTGATCATGATACTGTTGAAGCTCAAAGGACTCCTTTGAGTTATCAATAGTATTAGTCGGATCAAAATTTCCCATTCCTCTTATTTCCTCTTTACAATTAGAACGTGTTCAAACTTTGAGAAAGAGGGTTTCTTGTAGTAACTTGTATCACTAACGGGTATGTTCAAGGTAGTGATAATGGAGGGGGCAGAAATAGAGAGATATGCAAATTAATTTGAGATTAAGATGTATTTTGTTGTTTTACGAAATGAATGATGATAAGCCTGTGCTTCACAAACAAGTCATACTAGAAGTAATCTTCATCCAATGAATATAAAGTGGGAAGGAAAAGGTAGAAGAAAGAGAAATTAATGAATTTTTCCTAGTAGAAATATATCAAGATACTATACAACCAATACATTAATATTTGCAATTGTTTCAACTTCTTGCTGCATCGCTTTTCGTAAGAAAAATATATGAATGAAAATAAAGATTAAAGGGCTCTCTATAGCTAAAACATTTTTTATTCTCAATCATAACTCACCAAAA
Source organism: Solanum stenotomum (assembly GCF_019186545.1). Lineage (NCBI taxonomy): Eukaryota > Viridiplantae > Streptophyta > Magnoliopsida > Solanales > Solanaceae > Solanum > Solanum stenotomum. Next base: position 56,692,202 of record NC_064291.1, read on the forward strand.
TGGTCATTTTCCGAGTTGATGTTCTGTTATCAGAATATCATAAACTAAGGGATCATTTGGATGCTGCTTAGGAAGTTGACTTAGGCATGTTTTAAAACTAGCATAATTAGTACTATGTTTGGTAGCATTTTATTTGCTATGTATAAAATTTAGCACACCAAGTACGGTGTTTAGTTACCTAAAAGTAATTGATTCAAATAAATTAAGTTTAGAACGGGATATAAAACTATCATAAGCAGAAAAAGGAGAATAAATAAGAATATATATCCGGGAAGCGGGAAATATCGGAACCAAAAAGGTAGGTATATGTACTAATTAATGAGAAATAGAAACTTAACCTAATTTAGTCACTCATTTGGACAACTCAAACTAAAATCTAAAAAAATGAAACTTTTTATTTATGATAATTAGAACAAGTATATACTATGCATATTTAAATACCATTTTAAAGTCTTTTTTAGTATACAAATTTATAATTTTCCCATAGCGACATAATTATGCATTCAATCTTCTTTCCATATCATCACCTTTTTATTTCAAGCTACAATTCATTTTAATTTTTCAACAAAGGTCTTCTTGTAACCGTTAAAAAAACTACTATACGTATCACAATGTTACAATTAACATTTAGAAAAGTAATTTCCTTATGTAGTCGTGACATTAGGAATAGTAAACAATTTTCAAGTTTTAAGTTTTTAGTTAAATGACACTAGAATTTTGTCTTATATTTTATAACTTTGGATTAAACTATTTGAATTTTCGTGTCTACCAGTAATTGTTGTAGTTGTATTGAATGTTGTATGAAAGTTGTAAATAAGTTGTGCATTGTATAATTAGTTCTATAAAAAATGTTTTTAAGATGTATGCTTTTGTATGTTTGAGGAATAACATTTCAATACAAATTTTATACATACTTTACAGATTTTGTTTGTTTTGAAACAAGATTTATATAGTTATATACATATTGCTTACAACATGTATAGTCTTTTTCCAGAAACCAACATGAACTTCATACAAGATTTATTCAATTATAGACATACTTCTCACAGAATCTGCATGAACTTGTGAGCAAGATTTGAAGCCTGATTTCGTTGATGTCTTGAAAGAGAAATCCTTTTATGTTTGGTAAAACGGAAAAATACTGTTACTTTTGGTAATATGAGGTCTAATTTCAAAATCCAAAACCAGATCAGGTTGGGGAAAGAAAATGTGTCCTAACTAGAAATCGTAAAGGCTATAAAACCTCGTGCATCCATCCTTGTTATTGGTAGGTCATATCGATTGTTCGACAAGCTGATAGTAGCTGTTTAAGCTATTAAATTTGTTTTGGGTAAATCTTCTTTGCTGCCTTTGTATATATTTTCTGATTCATGTTATACAACAATTTTCTGATACCTCTTTGACTATTATAGCTCCCAGTGCTCTTTTGATATTGGTTTTTGAAGAATTACTTAATTGGTGGTAGTGAAGCTGTAGCTTTTTAGAACCTTATGGTTTATTATTTTCTGAGGAATTTGTCAAGCAGCAATATAAACTGTCACTGTTGGAGAGTGAAGTTAACTTTTTTGCAATTATTTGAGGAATTGGACACCATATTAGTAAAAGTTGCCATCTTTATTTAGAATCCTCTTGTATGAATTCCGGTTTTCTCCATTGATTTTATTTACTCCTATGATTTGGCGTTGCTCTTCAATGAGCTAGAATCAACCTAGCAAATTTGGTGAATAATTGGTGGGAAAAAAAGGAGCATTGTAGTATGGGTGTTAGAATTGACTTCTTATCTTGATGTTTTGAAACAACATTACGATAGATATATATGTACTCATTGTGATTAGTTTCCGGATTGTAACAAATGACATGTGTGCTTAGTGATCATCTCTTTTGGTTGTTATACTAAGTTTGTGTGATACTGTGAAAGTTTTATGGTTGTTAATTTGTTCTAATATTATACATCGCATTCCCTATTGATGTTTCAGATTGTAAATGGCTGGTTGCTCGGAGCTTCCACAGTATTTGCTGAGGTTGATTGGTCATTGTCTTGTTACATATACCAAGTCCAGTTCACATGTGTTTGAACTTCATGGAGGTCAGTATTACCAACTATTTCTAGTAGTAAGGGAGTTAAGCCATGGTTGCTGCTGCCTCATGACGATAGTGAAAATGAAAAATATGAAAAGTTTCTTATTAGCATACATGAAAGAAAAGTAGTTTACTATCTTGAGATCCCGTAGGTCCTTGGTAAGGAGGAGTTTCACGGTTTGTCCCATGGATGGGTTAGTTTCTAATTTTCTGTTGAAAAAGACTCCTAAATCTGTCTAACCTAATCACTAGGGTTGAAATCACCCTTCCACCGAGGTATGAGTACCCCAATGTGAGAAAGTATTGTGCTAAGAAGCTTGAAACTGAATATTTGCTTGAAGTCCATGATGGACAAACTTTATTCCTTCCAGTGATCTGGCAACGCGCCTTTTATTCAAAGTTGTCCTATCTTCATGTCCTGCCTCTAGCAAAGTTAACTCTTTGTTTGTCGCCATCTATGGTGGTAATTATAACTTGGCCTACTTAAACTTGGAAATAAAAGGTGGATATCCATTTCCAAAACAGGATACCATGATGCCATCTTTTATCACTGCCAGAAAAATGCCTTTAATGACAATTATTTAGTGGCAATCAATAAAATGCCAGTAATTTATTTCATTTGTGCAGCAATTAGACATTTGCAGGGAATAAAGACCTTTTCACTGGCCATTGACGAGAATAGCCACAAAAAGTTTGTCCTAAATAGAGTAATTCAAATAATTGAAAGCGAGATTTTCCTAATTTTATCTCCCCTCCACCTTTTTGTATATTCCCTCCCTCTCCTCATTTTTCTCCTTGTAAACCTAGAACAGACGGAAATCCAAAATCCTTGTTACTTGTTCTCTGATTTTTCAGTATATCTGCAATTTTTTCATTAGGAATTTTGGATTTGTGGTGGATTTTAGATATTCTGGATGGGAACGATGCATAAGAGGAAGGTGAACTTGTTTGATGTGTGGATGACTCGTTGGCGTCAGCAAAGAAAGCCAATGGAAGCTTAAATGGTGTAAACAACATGACGCCTTCGATCAACAAGTGATACGAAATGCCTTACAGAGATTCTATGAAATTTTGGGAAAGAGGAAGACTCTTCCCATATGGCATCAAAAAGAGTAGTTCTCCATCACCGGTTGTCATCACCAGGTAATTCAAATCACCTCTCCTTCACTCAATCTATCTCTATCTCCTCCCTCTGTTTTGATTTTTCTTTATTGTTGATGGCTCTTTTCTTTCTTGGCTATCAACCTTTCCTCTCGTGAGTTTCAATTGTCGCTGGCTTACATACTCGAGTCATAGGTCTGGTTTATTTTTTCTCCCTTTTTGTTGATTTTCTATTTCTAATTAATTTTTGTGCATCTAGTGGTCTGCTTAGATTATGTTCAATTTCTTTAGTGACATTTATAATACAAGTACCAAACTGCATATAGTTGTATGTTGTGTGGTTGAGATGGAATAACTCTGACTCCTATCCCATAACAAATCCGCAGGTCTCCTAAAACCGAGGAACTGGTAGTGTCCCTCAATGACCATGACCGCAGGGTCAGATATATGAGAAGAGGATTAGCTGATAGATGTTCATCGTTCTGAAGTCTTGTTGGGTCTATAATGTTCGGTGTTATTCTGATGTGGCAACTGGATTTGAACACCGGATAATGGATGCAACAGACTGATTTCACCCTCTTCTCCATCTGTGATAAGCCATTCCATAGATTCCATACATCGTTTTCCACTGGCTCCTGGAATACTCTTCTTCATAATCATGCCATTATATAGACTGAAGAATTTTCTACATGTTTTAACATCCTCGTCCTCAGCTAGCATTAGCCATGGAACCCTTGCCAAATTACTATTAACATTATCCTTGGTGGCCACAGAGTGCCACAATCTGCGAACAGTGCGGAAATTAAGGCAATCCTCAGTCAGCTTTATACGTCTAACAATTACAACCAACAATTCACAGTTAAGCTCCGACCAATCATTCATTGTTCTCTTTTTCAAGCCCTAGCTTCCGAAAGGATTTAATAATATTGGGGCAAATGGTAGGAAAATACCTAATTTATGTGAATCGACCTCCCGGCAAACACTGATAAGATGCAGAAGCAACTGGTGCTTCTTCATCAACCTTCTTTTTCAGCAGCGACAGGCGAAGTTCCAGTGAACACCGATAAGCAGCACAGTGTGAGAGTAGTTGTGTTTGGTAGAATATCAAGCAATTCTCAGAAATTTTTCTTTTGCTTTTATTAAACTAGATTGTTGAGAAAATGATCTTTAATGTATGGAGGGATTCTGGCCAAAATTATCCCTTTTGGTGTAGGCTTTACTTTGTCTTTTTCTCTCTAATGTAATCGTGAGTACTATTAGTCCTTTTTCATCTACCAAATGTGTTAATTTTCGTCCTTTGTTCAAATTATCAACTATTTTGGTTTCTTTATCTTTGCCTTTTATTCAGCAATTTAGATTCTTAATTTGACTCTTTTTTTTTTAGTTCAAAAGCGAACCTACAGTAACAAATGGCATTATAATTATGTAGAAATGAAATGGTAAATCTGAGAGTAAATATCAGCATTTCATCATTAGCTCGGGTAGTCTTCATTTCTAGTGTTTTAGTCTCCTTTCAATGGCTCCCGAAAGCAAAAAAAGAAGCAACATGTCAATGGCTACATATAATTTGCAAGTTCTTTTGTTATGGCCAGCATTATCGCATATGCTGCAATTCAATAAAGTCCACGATAAATATAGAACTCAACGAGGTTGTGGTTGAATCTTATAAGGAATTTTGTGAAAGATAAATTGGTAAAGGTATCAAACTTGCTACAAAAAAACTTGCAGAATGGTGTAGTACTTTACATTCATGATTAAATAGTGGTATAAATATATTTGATTCCTGCAGAGTTAATTCTTGAGATTTGTCCTCAGATTTCACTGTTTATGTGCAATAATATTTGTTAATCTCTGAAAGAGAGAATATATGAACAAACTTATTGTGATATTCTAACAACAATTTAATTAGAGACATACCAATTCATCTTTCACAAAACACACTATTCCTTGTAAAAATTGTGCAATGTACTTCCATCAAGAGACAGTTACGGAGTGGTCAGCTAAACTTAACAAATCTTTTGACTTGTACCTTTACCTTAAGTTGTTAGACGTATAAATCTGATTGAAGACTACCTTAATTTCTGCACTGTCTGCAAATCGTGGCACTCTATAGCCACCAACGACAATTTTAACAGTAATTTACCTAGGTTTACATGGCAAATGCTAGCTGAGGAGGATGATGATAAAACATGTAGAAGATTCTTCTGTCTCTATTATGGGATGATTTTGAAGAAGAGGATTCCAGAAGCCAGAGGAAAACGATGTATGAAGTCTATGGGATGGCATTTCACTATCAGAAAAGAAGAGGGTGAAATCAATCTGTTACATTGCATCTCTGGTGTTCAAATCCAGTTGCCGCATCAAAATACCACCAAACATTATAGACCCAGAACCATGGACCTTAATCCGTAAAGGAGTTCTGTCAGCTAATCCTTCTCATACACCTATGTTGTTCTCATGGAAGTTCCAATTTGCACAATGCTTCATCGCCACAAGACAAGTAGGATTTCCAACTCGTCTTGTGATTACTCCATGCACAGACACAACTGTGTACCTGGAAGGAGGTTTCCAGGTCTTGCCTGATTACTAAACATTTGATGATCAATTCAAAGAACCTACAGAATGAATACAATTATCACACCTTCAGGAAGAAGTCTGTGGGCACCACCAGATAACTCCTGCAGAGTATCCAAACCCATGGCTTTGTCAACTGCTATGAGAGAGGAGTAATGGCTCCATGCTTATGTCAACCAGCCTCTTGAGAGCTAGACGCTATTCATGGTGCAACAAAAAAAATTGACAATCAAGTCACCCTCACAGCTTCGGTAAACAAAATTTAATACATGCTATTTTCTACACAACATCATTTTAAATCCCTCTTAAACAAAGCCAGCAACCAAATGGGCTAAGCCTGCACCTTCTGCATTTCGAAGGAAGTACATGTTCTTTGCCAAACTGATTTTGTTAAGGGGAACTTGTCATATGCAGCTCCAGACTAGTAAAAAGACTGCAATTTAGACTTTCACAACCCCCGGGTTACAAATGTCAAATGTGTGAGGTCCCAACTTCAGACAGGCAATACATTAACTCGATAGCACAATATCTGAAAAGATACATCGACAAAATGTGAATTTACTTGCTTGTATGTGTTGGGGTTAAAATTCCTGAGAATCTTCAGGTGATTGAATCTTTTAAGAAAAATGACCTAACAATAAGATTACATAATTTATCACCTTTAAAAAAATATGGAATATGTTTTAGAATATTATTAGCACGTACTCTATCTGTTTTTAAATAAACATGAACTTTGCTCTCCAAACTACTATTGTTTAGATAATTATATAGTTCAATTGAGGTAAATTAATAATCTCCCAAGAGACCAATTATGCAACAGATATTTAGTAATTGAGACTTCAGGTAATTTAATCTACTAAAGGAGCTTATTAATAAGAGGTGGTTTTTCTTTTTCGTTCAGTCAGGGTAATTTGATATTTTTGGCCATGTAATCCCCTCCCCATTTCCCCTTCCCCCACCCCCAAATAAAAAATAAAAAAATCCATGAAACCAAATAAAAGAAGAAAAACCCTTTCCCTAGTGACAACAAGTACCCCTCCACAAACACACCAGATCACTATGGTCAGATATAAACTAAACTGCTGAATGCATCACATAATCTGAAAATACCAGACCATTTAAGGTAACAGCACCTTGAGAATTTTACCAGAACGAGAGTATGTGCAGAGACCTGCTCTAAGGTCCAAATGATGGGATGGTACAGGGGACATAATACTGTTATCTACCAGTACAAAAGAGAGAGAGTTTGATTGATAAGGGCATTTTGAGAATGGAGGAATTGGCACAAAAGCATTTTTCTGAAAAGGATCAGGTAGGAGAAAAAACGTATAAGAAAATGAAGTAATTATCTACTGAAATTTAATAACAACATACCATGTGAAATTCCATGAGTAGGATCTGGGGAGGATCGAATGTACTCAGACCTTACCCCTACCTTGTGGAGGTAGAGACGAAACAAAAGTGAATGGAGATGCGGGGGATCGAACCCCGTACCTCTCGCATGCAAAGCGAGCGCTCTACCATTTGAGCTACATCCCCTATTATCTATTGAATTTAATAGACTTCAACAAATCAGCAGCCACGAAAACACAAACAATATTTTCAAATCCAAGAGAAACGAAACTTGCTGCCAAAGGAGCAATAACGAGTAGTCTCCCACATATACATATTTTTGTCCTCCAAATTATACTCCAACATAATTATTACCAAATCCACCAAAGAACGACACGTATGCTATAGAAGGGAATAAAATGGCAAAATTTCTGTTTAGAATTATAAAGCAGTGGAATTTCCTGAGTAAATAGCAGAGTGTTACAACCCTCGCTAAACACTCCATCTCAACCACATAACATAAAACTATATACACATAGTTTGGTACTTGTAATATAAGAATCATTAAAGAAAGTGAACATAATCTAAAGCAGATGACTAGATGCACAAAGTATTTATTAAAAACAGAAAATCAATAAAAAAAACGAAACTTTAAAAAGAAAAGGGAGAAAAAGAAAACAAACCTAGGGCTCGGTTATGTAGGCAGAGGACAATTGAAACTAACGAGAGGCAAGGTTGAGAGGTTAGACAGAAAGAGAGCCATCAACAATAAAGAAAAATCAAAACGAAGGGAGAAAAGATAAAGATAGAGTTAGGGAGAGATGTTTCGGATTACCTGGTGACAACAGCCAGTGACGGAGACATCGTCGCCAATGATTGGATATTAGTCAGCTTGAGAACTCCTCTTTTTGATGAGTCTTCCTCTTCTCCAAATGCTTGGATCCCTCAATTCCGGAGGAACTACCAAAATTGGGAACTACAAGACGTTTACTGCAGAGACTAGGTGTGTTGTTCAGATTAATGATCAATCACCTGACAGACTCATTTAGGGGGATAAAGCAGTTGGTGAATATTCTGTGAAGGCCGCATACCATTCACTATGTGCTCAAAATGAAATGCTAGTTAATTGGCCATGGAAGCTAATCTAGAAAACCAAGTTATAGGTGATTTGTTTTAGCTGGCTAGCCCTTCATGAAACCTCCCACACCGAAGATGACCTCATCATGAGAAAAATCCACACTGTCAACAGATGCTTCATGTGTCAACAGGCCCTAGAGACCAACAGACACCATCTTCTTCATTGTACAGCAGCCGCATGCATATGGAAGGAATATCTTCATCTCAGTTTTGGTCTAAATTGGGTTATGCCAAGTAGCATTAAAGATGCACTGGTTAGCTGGAGCTCGTGGAAGGTCGGAAAACCCGTCAGGAAAGTATGGAAGATGACCCAGCTTGCATTTTTTGGTGTGTATGGACAGAAAGAAACAATAGATACTTTGAAGGCATCTCTTCCCCAAGCTACATTCCCAAGTCTAGAGTTATAACAACCCTCTGCAGCTGGAACAATTTCCCTCCTGTTAATTCCCCTGAAACTTTCTTGACTTTCTTAACTTTCTTGATGCCTTCTTTGAAATCCATTATCTAAAAAAAAAAAAAAAACTTCAATATATCAGTGGCCATGAAAGAACAGAAACAGTATTTCATAATCCAAGCAATAACCAGCAGTCACCCACTTATTACATATTCTTGTCCTCCAATTTGAAGGTTTTTGGGTGTACTCCAACATAATTATTACCAAATCCACAAAAGAACGACAGTACACATATTGTAAAAGTGAACAAAAAGGTAAAAAATTCATTAGAATTATAAAGCACTGTCATTTTCTGAGTAAATAGCAAAGTATTACAACCCTCGCTCCACTAAAAATATTCGAAGTCACAAAGGCAATGCTAAATATTCCATCTCAACTGCATAACATCTAACTATATGCTCATTGTTTAGTACTTGTATTATAAGAATCATTAAAGAAATTGAACCTAATCTAAAGCAGACCACTAGCGCAAAATATAATTAAAAATAGAAAATTAACAAAAAATTAAAATAGACAAAATAGGAGAAAAACAAAACAAAACCTAGGACTCGAGTATGTAAGCCAGCGACAATCGAAACTGACGAGAGCAAGGTTGAGAAGAGATAGAGATAGATAGAGTGAGGGAGAGATGATTCGGGTTACTTGGTGGCGATAGCCGGTGATGGAGACGGCATGGTCGGTGATTGGATATTCATCAGCTTGAAAACTCCTCTTTTTGATGCCAAACAGGAAGAGTCTTCTTCTTCTACAAAATCTCATTGAATCTCTGAAGTAAGGCTTTTTGTACCACTTGTCGATCGAAGGCATCATGTTGTTTCCACCATTTAAGCTTCCATTGGCTTTCTCCACCAGCATCAACGAGTCATCCACCACATGAACAAGCTCATATTCCACTTCCACATCATTCCCCCTTCAGAATATCTAAAATCCACCACAAATTCAAAATCCCTGATGAAACAATTGCAGATCCACTCAAAAATTAAATAACAGGAGACTAGGATTTTAAGTTTTCGTTCTGTTCTAGGTTTACAAGGAAGGAAATGTAGAGAGGGAGGGGACATACAAAAGGTTGGAGGGAGGATAAAACTAGGAAAAATTCCCTTTCAATTACTTGTATTACTCTATTTAGAACCAACTTCTTGTGGCTATTCTCTTGAATGGCCAGTCCTTATTCTCTTGTCATTAAAGGCATTTCTTCTGGTAGTGATAAAAGATGGCATCGTGGTATCTTGTTTTGGAAATGGATATCCACTTTTTATCTCAAGTTTGCAGTAGGCCAAGTTATAATTACCACCATAAATGGCAACAAACAAAGAACAGTTGGTAATACTGACCTCCAACAAGTACAAACACATGTAAACCCGACTTGAACAGTACATCTGACAAGATAATGAGCTATTAACCTCAACAAATCCTGTAGAAGCTCCGACCAACCAGCCATTTACAATCTGATACATCAATAGGGAATGAGATATATAATATTAGAGCAAAACAATAACCATACAACTTTGAGATTAAGTATCACACGAACTTAGTATAACTACCAAAAGAGATGATTACTAAGCAAAACAATCATCATGTACACACATCCATCCTTCCATTTGATCAAAAGGCATCCAAGCCGAAGTAATTCAATTCATTCGAAAGGAGAAGAGCGTCAAGCAGCCCAAACTCTAGCTCCAGAGGGCTCCGTAGAGCAGGAGAATGCTCATATAAATCTATCTTAATGTTGTTCCAAAATATCAACATATAGCTTCAGAGAAGACGTTAATTCTAAGAAAATATTGGTACATGTACTACAATGTTCCTTTTTTCCCCACTAATTATTCACCAAACTTACAAGGTTGACTCTAGCCCATTGAAGTGCAATGCCAAATCATAGGAGCAAATATAATCAATGGAAGAAACAGGAATGCATATAAAAGGATTCAAAATAAAGATGGAACCTTTTACTAATATGGTGTCCGATTTCTCAAATAATCGCAAAAAAATAATTTAACTCTCCAACGGTGACAGTTCATGTTGCTGCTTGACAAATTTCTCAGAAAATAATAATTGTTACATTCTTTTTTTTTGGAAATTAATAATAATTGTAACTTTGTGATACGTATAGTAGGTTTTCAATGGTTTTAAGAGAGCTTTTGTTGAAAAATTAAAATTAATTGTATCTTGAAATATTGAAATAAAAAGCTATTGATATGGAAAGAAGATTTAATGCATTATTTTGTTTTTACTACACAATAAAATTATAAATTTGTATATTAGAAAGACTTGATTTCCTTGAGTCGAGGGTCCTTTATCGGAAACCACCACTCTACCTCTAAGGTAGAGGTAAGGTCTGCGTACACTCTATCCTTCCCAGACCCCTCTTTGTGGAATTATATAGGATATGTTGTTGTTGAAAAAGACTTTAAAATGGTATTTAATTCTATATTATATATACTTTTCCTAATTATCATAAATAAAAGGTTTCATTTTTTTAGTTTTAGTCGCTCAAATGAGTGATTAAATTAGGTTAAGTCTCTATTTCTCATTAATTAGTACATCTACTATCTTGTTGGTTATGAATTTTCTTGTTTCCCGTTAATTTATTCTCCTTTTCCTGTTTATGATAGTTCTATATTCCGTTTTAAACTTAATTTTTTGAATCAATTATTTTATATATCCATTAAAAGAAAAGTTTGATTGAATTAATCCTTAAAGAATAAATTTATATTTCTACATCCAAAAAAAAATTTAGGCAAATTTAGTTATCCATATACATAGTTATTTGATCTTCTACCCTGCATAAATAATAACATAAGTTGGTGTAATCCTTTTCTTTTGATGGGTATCATAAATTTCTTTTGAACTTCATATATTAGTTATGTGGGATTGTTTATGTGAAATTGCGAACATGTAACTAATACTATAATTGGTGTGTAGAATTCCATACATAACAAACAAAATGATACCAACCATAATACTAATTATGCTAGTTTTAATACATGCATAATTTCTCTTGCTAACCAGCATCCAAATAACCCCTTAGTTTGTGATTTTCTGATGGCACACAACATCAACACATAAAAGGACTATTTTGGTGAGTTATATTTGACAATAAAAATATGTTAGCTATAGAGTCCTTTCATCTTTATTCACTAATCACATATTTTACACGCACCAAGAAGTTGAAACAATTGTAAATATTAATGTATTGGTTGTAGTAGTATGCTAATATATTTCCACTACGAAAAATTTATTAGTTTCTTCTACTTTTTCCTTCCCCCTATATATACATTGAATGAGGATTACTGGTAAGTAGAACCGTCAAAATGGGCTTAGCCCATAGGGACGGCCCAACCCAATCCGTTATTGGGGTAGGGTAGGGATAGGATTTTCCAAGCCCATTTAAAACTAGAGCTTATAAGCCAGACCCATATTAGCCTTTGGCCCATGAGGTTTGATTAGGGTCGGGCCATGGTCGGTTCATGGGCCAAAACTATTTAATGAAGGGTAACTTACAGCAATCTCACTAGTATATGAGTTAATTACTTAAATGCATGCTATGTTGTAATATTACGAATCTTATCAGATTTTGATACGCCCAGATACATGTATCTCAAGATACATGGACTGAAAATTAGGTTAATATGTTCTATATACACTCTATTCAAGTGGATTCACGCGTATCTAGGATACATAGATAAATCCAGGAGCGCCCTCGCCTCCCTCCCAGCTCACTCGCCGCTCTCTTATCTCGCTCGCATATCTGGGATGCATCACACGAGATACATGTATCTCGCATATCTAGTATCTTAGATACATGCTAATCACACTAGATTTTTTGCTAGTGTTATTGAAACAACATTATTGTATGCCATGTTTGATTTGAAAATCTTCTCATTTTCTTGATGTTATAGAATTTGAAGTTTGAAAAAAAAAAAAAGGACTAGCTCGCCCCAGCCTTCGACCCTTCCAGGGTTGGGTTGGCTTGAGCATTTTCAGGGCATTCCAAATAAAGGGTCGGCCCGCCCTTGCCAATCAAATTCCTTGGCCCGCGAGACTTGGACCGGGTGGGGCTAGACCGACCCTTTTTGACAACTCTACTAGTAGGTATGACTTGTTTGTGAAACACATGCTTATCATTATTCATTTGGTAAGACAACAAAAGTTACGTCTCAATCTCAAACTAGTCAGCATATCACTCCATTTATGCCCCCTTCACTATAACTACCTTGAACAATGCACGTTAGCTATACCGATACAAGTTACTACAAGAAATCCTCTTTCACAAAGCTAAAAGAAGGATCTTGTAATTGTAAACAGGAACCGAAATTTGATCCAACAGATACTTTTGATAACTAAAAGGAGTTCTTTAAGCATTAACAGTAAATGACTGCATTGCCTCACAATATCAAACACATTATGATAAGATAAAGTTAGATGTAATTGAGCAACAATAACAATTCCCCCTTGCACATAAGAAGGGTTAAAATAGGACATGTTTTAGCAATAAGCAACAAAACTAACTTACACTATATGTGTAGCTGAAATTACATTACATTCTTGAACATCCAAAATAACTTGAGTGATACTCTTGTGCTTCTCGGCAAGTTTCTCAAAATCTTATGAATATCAGCAGATGTAACTGGATTTGACGGATAAACGGATGCCTATCAAGAAGAAGAAAGTGCGATGGTAAATAAGCAGCCAAAAGATATATCCAGAATAAATGGGACATAGCAGTTAAAAAAGTAATATCTTCCTCATATCCTATACTGAAGAGTGGATTTACTCAAATAACAGATCAATAATTCAAGCGTACAAACTTCTCATGTTCATCGGGAGTTAAACATGCAAAATTGTTGACAAGACACATACAAACAGCCAAAATCTTTAACATAGTTAACCAAATAGTGGAGTGAACTATTCATGTACTTGTTCTAAACTCAACAAATATGATAAACAAGATTTATAGTTAGTACGTTTGCATAAATATTTGCTAGCCTGTTATTTTCTATTTGCTGTGACTTAACCAGTTCGATAAGGTGGGATATGTTAACATAAAAGAGAAATTACAAGAAGAAAAATAATGATAAAATCATACCACTATACAAGTATTGATATCGTCACTTCAAACATAAGTTATCTGGCAATTTTTTATCAGCACAACATTTACCGTGGGCACTAAGAAGAAAAGTAGAAAAAGGATCAATCAATTCACCTCAGGTCACACAACATTAAGGGTCCAAAACAACAGTAAACAATTCATTTCTTGCATTTAATTGTTTCTCCAGAGTATATTCATCGTCTACTCTTCCTAATCTGAACATCATCGTAGAAATGTTGATCCTCCTAAGAGGCTTCCGAGTAATCCAATGAGACATCAGAAAGTTCCATAAATTTTCAAAAGGAAAATTTATTTACAAATCTATTAAACATGTTCAATTTATTAATGAGTGGAAGGTTGTGACAAGATGGAAAGGCGAAGGTTGTGACAAGATTGAAATCCCAAGAATAATTCTCTAAGATTTTTTGTGCTGGTAAGGTACTCTGTAGGAGCAAACAAGGATCGGTCTTTGAACCGTTGGGAAATAAAGGACATGACATCTGTGGTGATAGAGATGTATGAATCAGGCAGTAAAGCCGGGCACGTGGGCCTCTTCAAAAGTTTTTACTAGAACAATTGATACTTTACTAAAACAAAACAGGAGACTGGAAGTTTGCAATTCTCATTCTCTCTACTTCACAGATCTGGTCGGGGAGTAATTTCTGAAAAGATCACCAAACTCCAACCACCACAGGTAAGGAGGCTATGTCAATTATCCCACACACTGATATGTTGAATCAGCTGGTTCATACAGAATATATATATCAAGAGGAAGAGAAGAAGGAAGTAAGGGATTTACATGTCGGGGATGTTACCCCTCTCAACACAGCTGATCAAGTTGAGACAGTGGATTCACTATTCCGATTACAGTATGGGTGCAACAAAATATTACTGTATTAGATTCAGTGAGGAATTTGGGATCCACTTTCAAGGTTGTGAGAAAATAGCATGGAACTATTAATGAGAATTGATGTGAAGAGGCAGAATAAAATTCAAGAATCCAGAGCAATGGTACCAATGACTACAAAAGTCAACGGTGCAAAAGAATTAAAGAGCCTAGAACCAGGTAGCAAACTCATCAGTATTGGCACAAGAAGAGGGGAAGGGATGTATCTATCATGATCGATGAAGGTCAGTATTGAGTCATGGAACATGAGGGTACTAAATGATGCGAAAGTGCAATGCTGTCATTTATTTTTTTAAGACCTCTTGGCCAAAAAAGTGAGATTCGAAAATGAACTTTAAGCTCCAGCTGAATTGGTCAAGAAAGAAAGACATGGTACTGGTGCTTACAAGGTGAAAGTTGATGTAACATCGGTCATTAGGAATAAGGGTATGACACTTTCAAGGGATGACTTCAAGTAGAGGATGCATCAAAATGATGAATCTCAATTATTTCCTTGTTGATTCTGTTGTTTCAGGAAAGAAAGGCTAACGATTAGACGAGTACATGCAGAATGACAGTCTGTTCAAGCATTTCAAACATATATTTATTTTGTGTGAAACTCATTTTAATCCTTAAAGAAACAACTTCAAAACACATTTTATTGAATTGTAATAGAATTACAACCCTCAAGTTCCTTAGTGGAACTGTTCATGATCTAATAATATTGAGGTGCAGTCACCATTGTGATGATATTTATATTTCAAAAAAACATCAATCGTGATGGTGACTGCACCTCAATATTATTAGATCATGAACAATTTCCACTAAGAAACTTTAGAACAAAGACAATTCTGATTTAGTGAAGTAGTAGTGCATTCCTAAAGAACATATCTTGAAGCAAGATAGTATCACACATTATGGGAGTACCTATGTCCAATTATAAGTAAAAATCAAAGAAGCATCAGCTAAGTCTGAAGGTAAATGACATGCTGTATATACTCTTTAAAAAATCCAATCGACTTCAGGGGTAAACAAGAAGATATAGAATACAAAAAGAGTAAATATAGAAAAGTGACTCACTCAACACGGATTTGGTGTGACCCAAATTGGAGGACAAACACGACTGAGGGAAACACCATCATAATGTGGCTGGATACTTTCATCTGCTAAGTTGAACACCCCCATGTCCAAGCCACATCCTCCTTCAAACCGGAGGTATGCACTCAAACAATTATCTGTAAAATAAATATGATTGGGCTTGATTCCCGGAAATTGAGAAGCTTGAACCGAAATAGAAGCATTAGGCCCCAGGAAAAGAGCTCTGTCCCCTAAATCCTTCGTCGGCGTAGCTTTGCAAGCATCTAAATCAATCTTGCAAACTTGAAAAGTTTTTGTCCTGTAAGTGTTGGATATAGTCCCCTCATCATCATCTCCACCTAGGATGAGAGACGGTGGAATCTCATCTCTGTCATACCATAAACCAACAAATTGTTGCACAACTACAAATAACGATCCTAGTGATTCTAGGATGTAATAAAGATCATCAATACATGAATTTAGCTGCGCTACGGTATGACTTTCACCGAGTTTAGAGCCAGCGACATCCCAAACTTTGATACAACCACTATGATCGACTGCATAAAATTTGCCATTGAAATATACTGCATCAGAAATTCGTCCATTGTAGGCCGGTAATCTGGTCCATGACAAATCACCTGGTCTCCATAGACTGAGGAAACTGAAGTTTCCCTCAATGATCATTAGAATGTAGTCAGATGTATGAGAAGGATTAGCTGACAAAACTGCTTTATGGATTGAGATCGCTGGTGAGAAAGTGACAGGTCCATTATATTTATTATTATCCAGTGGGTATAGAATTTGATCTGGCAGCTGGATTTCAACACCAGAAAATGGATGCAATAGACTTATTTCATTCTGGCCTATTCGGACTGTTACAAGCCATCCCAGCGACTCAACACACCTTTTCCCCCTAGCTCCAGGGATCCTCTTTTTCAGAATCATCCCATTTTCTAGACTGAAGAATTTCCTACAGGTGTCATCATCCTCTTCCTCGGCTAACATTAGCCATGGAACCCTAGGCAAATCGCTATTAAAATTATCCTTTGTGGCCACAGAGTGCCAGGATTTGCAGACAGTACCAAAACTAAGATAATCTTCAATCAAATTAATACGCTTAACAACTAGAACCAAAAGATCACGATCAAGCACCGACCAATCACACATTTTTCTCAGTTTTAAGCCTTAACTACCAAAACGATATGGATAAATGGTAGGAAAATACCTAATTTTAGTGAATCGAGCTTCCGGCGAACACGGAGGACAGTGAGGATTCAGCCGGAGATGGAAGCTGAGAGCGGCGGATCTACCAGTGAACACAGAGAAGCAGCACACGGTGAGAGTTGTGTTTGGTAGAAAATGTAACAACAAATTGGTTCTCTGATTTGGACTTTGCTTTAAATAGACAAAAATGCTGAGAAAATGATCAAACTAGTCTCTAATGTATGAGTGTAATTATTTTAGTCCAATATTTATATTATATAGTCAATATAGTATTTAATGTATTAAAAATGGTTATTTTAGTCCTTTACATATAACTCAAAATCGAAATAAGCTTCTTTGCACAATACTCTCACATCACGGTGGAGGGTGATTTGATTTCAACCCTTGTGATTGGATTAGAGTTAGACAGAGAGATTTTAGGAGTCCTTTTCAATAGAAACTAACCATATCTGTGGGACGCCCATGACACACCTTACCAAGGACCTCTGGGACCTCAAGATAGTGAATTACTTTTCTTACATGTATGTTAATAAGAAACTTTTCATATTTTTTGTTTGTACTACCGTCACGAGGCAGCAGCAGCAGCCATAATTGTTAATACTAGAAACAGTTGGTAATACTGACCTCCATGAAGTACAAACACATGTGAACCCGACTTGAACAGTACATATGACAAGATAATGAGCTATTAACATCAACAAATCCTGTAGAAGCTCCGACCAACCAGCCATTAACAATCTGATACATCAATAGGGAATGAGATATATAATACTAGAGCAAAACAACAACCATACAACTTTTAGATTAAGTATAACACAAACTTAGTATAACTACCAAAAGAGATGATTACTAAGCACACATGTTCTTTGTCAATTCGGAAAATAATCATCATGTACACGTATATAAATCTATCTTAATGTTGTTCCAAAATATCAAGATATAGCTTCAGAGAAGACGTTAATTCTAAGAAAATATTGCTCCCAATACTACATTGTTCCTTTTTTCCCACCAATTATTCACCAAACTTACAAGGTTGATTCTCGCTCATTGAAGTGCAACGCCAAATCATAGGAGCAAATATAATCAATGGAAGAAACAGGAATGCATATAGGAGGATTCAGAAAAAAGATGGCAACTGTTACTAACATGGCGTCGGATTTCTCAAATAATCGCAAAAAAATAATTTAACTCTCCAACGGTGACAGTTTATATTGCTGCTTGACAAATTTCTCATGAAATAATAATTGTAAATTTTATTATTTATTTGGAAATTAATAATAATTGTAACTTGATGTAATGACCCGAAAGGTCATTTTGGTAATTTTTTTGTGGAAATGACTATTTTTCCCTTTCGGTAGTTGCCCCGAGTCCCATGTTTTGTGGTTGTAAAGTTAGTTTGAGGAAAAGTTGGTAAAAAGTTGAGTTTTTTGAGAAGTTGAGTTTNCTCATGAAATAATAATTGTAAATTTTATTTTTTATTTGGAAATTAATAACAATTGTAACTTGGTGATACGTATAGTAGGTTTTCAATAGTTCTAAGAGAACTTCTGTTGAAAAACTAAACTTAATTGTATCTTGAAATATTGAAATAAAAAGGTGTTGATATGGAAAGAAGATATAATGCATTATTTTATATTTTTGACTACACAATAAAATTATAAATTTGGATATTAGAAAGACTTAATTTCCTTGAGCCGAGGGTCCTTTATCGGAAACAATCACTCTACCTCTGAGGTAGAGGTAAGTTTTGCGTACACTCTACCCCTTCCCAGACCCCTGGGATTATACCGGGTATGTTGTTGTTCAAGAAGACTTTAAAATGGAATGTAGTTCTACATTATATATACTTTTCCTGATTATCATAAATAAAAGGTCATTCAAATGAGTGATTAAATTAGGTTAAGTCTCTATTTCTCATTAATTAGAACATCTACAATCTTGTTGGTTATGCTTTTTCTTGTTTCCCGTTAATTTATTCTCCTTTTCCTATTTATGATAGTTCTATATTCCGTTTTAAATTTAATTTTTTGAATCAATTATTTTATATATCCATTAAAAGAAATATTTGATTGAATAATCCTTAAAAGGACAAATTTATAGCTCTACATCTAAAAAAGTTTTGAGAGTAAATTTAGGCACGATTTAGTTGTCCATATATATAGTTATTTGATCTTCTACCCTGCATAAATAATAACATAATTTTCTTCCTTTTCTTTTGATGGGTATCATAAATTTCTTTCGAATTTATACATATATTAGTTATGTGGGATTGTTTATGCGGAATCGCAAACATGTAACTAATACTATACTTGGTGTGTAGAATTTTATACATAACAAAATGATACCAAACATAATACTAATTATGCTTGTTTTAATACATGAATAATTTTTCTTGCTAAAATGGCACACAACATCAACTAAAAAAATGACCATTTTGGTGAGTTATGATTGACAATAAAAATATGTTAGATATAGACGGTCCTTTCATCTTTATTCATCAATCACATATTTTACATACGAAAAGAGAAGCGCCAAGAAGTTGAAACAATTGCAAATATTAATGTATTGGTTGTAGTAGTATGTTGATATATTTCCACTAGAAAAAATTTATTATTTTCTTTTACTTTTTCCTTCACCCTATATATTCATTGCATGAGGATTACTTGTAGGTATGACTTGTTCGTAAAAAACATGCTTATCATTATTCATTTGGTAAGACAACAAACACTACGTCTCAATCTCAAACTAATATGCATATCGCTCCATTTATGCCCCCTTCACTATAACTACCTTGAACAATGTCCGTTAACAATACAAGTTACTACAAAAAGCCCTCTTTCACAAAGCTAAAAGAAGGATCTTGTAATTGTAAAGAGGAACAGGAATTTGAACCAACAAATACTTTTGATAACTAAAAGGAGTTCTTTAAGCATTAACAGTAAAATGATTGCATTGTCTCAAATATCTAAACACATTATGATAAGATAAAGTTAGATGATAATTGAGCAACAGTAACAATTCCCCCTCGTCATAAAAGGGGTTAAAATAGGACATGTTTTAGCGATAAGCAACAAAACTAACTTACACTAGATGTGCAGCTGAAATTACGTTACATTCTTGAACATCCAAAATAACTTGAGTCATAATCTTGCGCTTCTCGGCAAGATTCCCAAAATCTTATGAATATAAGCAGATGTAACTAGATTTGATGGATCAACAGATGCCTGTAAAGAAAGAGTGACAGTAAATATAAAAGCCAAAGTTATATCCAGAATAAATATGACATGGCAATTAAAAGAGTAATATCTTCCTCATATCCTATTCTGAAGAGTGTACTTTTAAGGTTTCTGATTCATAGATTTACTCAAATTACAAATCAAAAATTCAAGTGTACAAACTTCTCATGGTCATCGGGAGTTAAATATGCAAAATTGTTGACAAGACACATGCAAACAGCCAAAATCTTTAACATAGATAACCAAATAGCAGAGTGAACTATTCAACTACTTGTTCTAAACTCAACAAATATGATAAACAAGATTTATAGTTACTAGGTTTACATAAATATTTGCTAGCCTGTTATTTTCTAATTACTGTGACTTAACCAGTTCGATAAGGTAGGATATGTTAACATAACAGAGAAATTACAAGAATAAAAATAATGATATAACCATATCACTATACAAGTATTGATATCATCAATTCAAACATAAGTTATCTGGCAATAATAGAGTGGTTTTTTATCAGCACAAAATTTACTGTGGGCACTAAGCAGAAAAGCAGAAAAAGGACCAAACAATTTGTCTCAGGTCACACAACATTAAGGGTCCAAAATAACTGTAAATAATCTACTTCGTGCATTTAATTGTTTCTTCATAGTATATTTGTCGTCTACTCTTCCTAATCTTAACATCATCGTAGAAATGTTGATCCTCCTAAGACACTTCTAAGTAATCCAATGAGACATCAGAAAGCTCCATTATTTTCGAAAGGAAAATTTATTTATAAATCTATTAAACAAGTTCAATTTATTAATGAGTGGAAGATTGTGACAAGACGGAAAGGTGAAGGCAGTGACAAGATTGAAATCCCAAGAATAGTTCTCCTAGATTTTTTGTGCCGGTAAGGTACTCCGTAGGAGCAGACGAGGATCGGTCATTGAACCATTGGGCAACAAAGGACATCACATCTATGGTGATAGGGATGAATGGATCAGGCAGTAAAGTGGGGCACGTGGGCTCTTCGAAAGTTTTTACTATAACTATCGATACTTACTAGAACAAAACAGGAGACTGGAAGTTTGCAATTCTCATTCCCTCTACTTCACAGATCTAATCAGGAGAGTAGTTTCTAAAAAGATCGCCAAACTCCAACCACCACGAGTGAGGAGGCTATGTCGATTATCTCACACACTGATATGTTGAATCGGTTGGTTCATACAGAATGGATATATCAAGAGGAAAAAAAGAAGTAGAGATTTACATGTCGGGGATGTTACCCCTCTCGAGACATCTGATCATGTCGAGACAGTGGATTCAGTACCTGGTATTCCGATTACAGTATGGGTGCAACAAAATATTACTGTATTAGATTCAGTGAGGAATTTGGGATCCATTTTCAAGGTTGTGAGAAAATAGCATGGAACTATTAATTTAGAATTGATGTGAAGAGGCAGAACAAAATTCAAGTATCCAAAGCAATGGTACCTATGACAACAAAAGTTAACGGTGCAAAATAATTAAAGAGCCTAGAACCGGGTAGCAAATTCATCAGTATTGGCACTAGAAGAGGGGAAGGGATGTATCTATCATGATCGATGAAGGTCAGTATTGTGTCATGGAATGTGAGGGTACTCAATGATGTGAAAGTGCAATGCTCTCATTTATTTTTTCAAGTCCTCTTGGTCAAAAAAAGTGAGATTCGAAATGGACTTTAAGCTCCAGCTGAATTGGTCAAGAAAGGAAGACATCGAAGTGGTGCTTACAAGGTGAATTTGATGTAACATCAGTCACTAGAAATAAGGGTACGGCACTTTCAAGGGATGACTTCAAGAAGAGGATACATCAAAATGAAGAATCTCAAATATTTCCTTGTTGATTCTATTGTTTCAGGAAAGAAAGGCTAACTATAATACGAGTACATGCAGAATAACAGTCTGTTTAAGCATTTCAAATATATATTTATTCTGTGTGAAACTCATTTTAACCCTTACGAAACAACTTCAAAACACATTTTACTGAAGCTTAAAAGAATTACAACCCTCAAGTTTCTTAGTGGAAACTTGAGAACAAAGACAATTCTGATTTAGTGAAGTAGTAGTGCATTCCTAAAGAACATATCTTGAAACAAGGTAGTATCACACATAATGGGAGTACCTATGTCCAATTATACATAAAAATCAAAGATGCATTAGCTAAGTCAGAAGGTAAATGACATGTTGTAAATACTCCTTAAAAAATCCAATCGACTTCAGGGGTAAACAAAGAATATATAGAATACAAAAAGAGTAAATATAGAAAAGTGACTCACTCAACACGGATTTGGTGTGACCCAAATTGGAGGACTAACACGACTGAGGGAAACACCATCATAGTGTGGCTGGATACTTTCGTCTGCTAAGTTGAACATCCCCATGTCCAAGCCGCATCCTTCTCGGAACTGGAGGTATGCACACAAATAATTATCTGTAAAATAAATATGATTGGGCTTGATTCCTGGAAATTGAGAAGCTTGAACCGAAATAGAAGCATTAGGACCCAGGAAAAAAGCTGTCCCCTAAATCCTTCGTTGGCGTAGCTTCACAAGCATCTAAATCAATCTTGTAAACTAGAAAAATTATTGTCCTATAAGTGTTGGAAACAGTCTCCTCTTCATAATCTACACCTAGGATGGAAGTCAGTAGAATCCAATCATCTGAGTCGTACTCGTACGATAAACCAACAAATTGTTGCACAACTACAAATAACGATCCTAGTGATTCTAGGATGTAATAAATACCATGAATACATTGATTTAGCTGCGCTATGCGATTGTTTTCACCGATTTCAGAGCCAGAGACATCGCAAACAGAGATACGACCCTTATAATCGACTGAATAAAATTTGCCATTGAAATATACTACATCAGTAATTCGTCCATTGTAGACCGATAGTCTGGTCCATGACAAATCACCTGGTCTCCATAGACTGAGGAAACTGAAGTCTCCCTCAATGATCATTAGAATGTAGTCAGATGTATGAGAAGGATTAGCTGACAAAACTGCTTTATGGATAGAGATTGCTGGTGAGAAAGTGACGGGTCCATAATATTTATTATTATCCAGTGGGTATCGAATTTGATCTGGCAGCTGGATTTCAACACCAGAAAATGGATGCAATAGACTTATTTCATTCTGGCCTATTCGGACTGTTACAAGCCATCCCATGGACTCAACACACCTTTTTCCCCTAGCTCCAGGGATACTCTTTTTCAGAATCACCCCATTTTCTAGACTGAAGAATTTCCTACATGTGTCGTCATCCTCTTCCTCGGCTAACATTAGCCATGGAACCCTAGGCAAATCGCTATTAAAATTATCCTTTGTGGCCACAGAGTGCCAGGATTTGCAGACAGTACCAAAACTAAGATAATCTTCAATTAAATTAATACGCTTAACAACTAGAACCAGAAGATCAGAGTTAAGTTCAGACCAATCAGACATTTTTTCAGTTTTAAGCCTTAACTAACGGAACGATACGGATAAATGGTCGGAAAATACCTAAATTTAGTGAATCGAGCTTCCGGCGAACACGGAGGACAGTGATGATTCAGCCGGAGATGTGTGAACACAGAGAAGCAGCACACTGATGCTTCTTTTTACGATGTGTGTAGTTAAATTTAACATTTTTTCATTTTATTTCAATTACATAATATATATAAAGGACTAGATTAATCACTTTTTCTACATATTAAAAATATGTTTGACCAAATATTTAAGAAAATTTAGAAAATTTAATTTTCAAATATTTATAAATTTTCTAAAAATGGCTCAAAGTAGTTTTTGAATTTTTGAGATTTTTCCACTTCAAAATTTATTACCAAATAATGTATAGTTCGATTATGTGATATATTTAAAGAACTATATGATATTTTTTGTTTAATACATCAAACGCTATTTCAATTACGTGATATATAAGAATGGACTAAAATAACACAACACCAATCCATTTAAGACCATTTTGATATTTTCTCAACAATTTTGTGTAGTAAAAGCAAAGTCCAAAATGTAACTGAAAAATTTGCTTTATATTCTTTCAAACACTTCTCTCATTGGAAGCTCCGCTACCTCTCAGTGTTCGACCTCCCGGCGAACACTGATGTGGAGCTCCGCCCTCTCAACGCCCGTCATCTCCGGTGAAACTCCGGTGTTCTAGCTCCCGAAGAAAACTGATAGGGAGCTCCGCCCTCTCAACGCCTGTCATCTCCGGTGAAACTCCGGTGTTCGAGCTCCCGGCGAACACTGATAGAGAGCTCCGCCGTCTCCGCTGAAAAGCTTGGTTGATGAACAATCACCAGTTTGCTTGTCCAACTCATCTTTGTTCATCGGGAGTTCAATTCACATGAATTAGGTATTTTCCATCCATTTGCCTGATTTTATTAAATCCTTTCGTTAGCTAGGGGGATTGAAAATGAGAAAAATGAATGATTGGTCGGATTTTAACGTGAATTGATGGTTATAATTGTTAGATGTATAGATCTAATTGGGAATTACCTTAATTTTCTCATTGTGGCACTCTGTAGCCACCAAGGACAATTTTAATAGTAAGTTGCTTAGGTTCCATAGCTTATGGTGGCTGTGGAATGGAATGATAACAAATGTAGGAAATTCTTAGTCTTTACAATAGCATGATTTGAAGAAGAGGATTTCGGGAGCCCTGGAAAATGATGTATGGAGTCTATGTGATGGGTTATCAGAGTCGGAAAAGAGGTGAAATTGGTCTGTTATCCATTGTCCGGTGTTCAAATACAATTGCCACATCAAAATGCCACCGAACATTATCAATCCATCAAGGCTTTACAACCATGGACCTTTATACATAAAGCAGTTCTGACAGCTAATTCTTATTGATACGCCTGATTACATTCTCATGGTAATTAAGGGAAAATGTCCAGTCGCTCAGTTTGCAGGAGATTTTTTATGGATCAGGAATAAAAAGTTGACCTATCAAGGACATATCAATGATGTGTTATATTTCAGTGGCAACTTTTATGCAACCAGTTATAGCGGCTAGGGATTTAGGGGACAGATTTTTTCTTGGGTGTAATGCTTCTCTTTGGGTCCAACCTTCTCAACTTCCGGGAATCAAGCCCGATCATATTTATATTACAGATGATTGTTTGGGTGCATACCTCCAGTTTAAAGAAGGTGGCGGCTTGGACATGGGGGTGTTGAACTTAGCAGATGGCAGTATCCAGCCACATTATATGGTGTTTCCCTCAGCCGCGTCTGTCCTCCAATTTGGGTCACACCAAATCCTTGTTGAGTGAGCCATTTTTCTACATTTACTCTTTTTGTGATTCTATATGCTCTTGTGTTTACACCGGAAGTCAACTAGATTTTTTTAAATAGTATTCACAACATGTCATTTATCTTCAGACTTGGCTGATGCATCTTTTTGGTTTTCATATAATTGGACAAAGGTTCTCTCACTAGTTGTTAGCTTGCTTCAAGGTATGTTGTGTTGGATTGCTGAAGGATTTATCAAAGAAAATGTAATTTTCCTTAGTGTTTTCTTTAGGAAGTTTCTACTCATTAATGAAATGTGAACATCTTTAACAGATTTGTAAATAAATTTTCTTTTTGAATATAATGGAACTTTCTGATGTCTGAGTGGATTACTTGGAAGCCTCTTAGGAGGATCAACTTTTCTATGATGCCGTTAAGATTAGGAAAAAATGATGACAAATATACTGATGGAGAAACAATTAAATGCAAGAAGTAGATTGTTTACTTTTGTTATGGACCCTTAATGCTGTGTGACTTGAGACTAAATTGTTTGGTTCTCTTTTATTGCATGCTAAGTTTTGTTTGAAGTGATGATATCCACACTTGTATAGTGATATGGTTTTATCATTATTATGTTTCTTGTTGTTTCTCTGTTATGTTAACCCTCTATACATAGCATATCCTACCTTATTGGACTGGTTAAGTCACGGTACTTAGAAAATAACAGGCTAGCAAATATATATGTAAACATACTTGGTATAAATCTTGTTTATCATGTTTGTTGAGTTTAGAACAGGTACTTGGTAGTTGAATAATTTATTCCACTATTTGGTTAACCATGTAAAGATTTTGGCTGTTTGCATGTGTCTTGTCGGCAATTTTGCATGTTTAACTCCCCATGAACATGAGAAGTTTTGTAAACTGGAATTTCTAATCTGTAATTTGAGTAAATCCATGGAATCTGAAACTTTGAAGTTCAAAACACACTCTTCAGAATAGGATATGAGGAAATATTACTCTTTTAACTGCTGTGTCCCATTTACTCTTGATATAGCTTTTGGCTGTTTATTTACCATCACACTTCCTTGACAGGCATCCTTTGATCCATCAAATCCAGTTACATCTGTTGATATTCATAAGATTTTTGAGAATCGTTCCCAGAAGCACATGCGTTTGAAGGCAGCTGGTGCACTAAAGCTCTCGCTATGCGCAGGGTTTGGGGAAGGGCCGAACCACAAGGGTTAGAAGCAAGAAGCACAAACTTATGACTCAAGTTATCATGGATATTCAAGAATGCAGCATAATTTGCAGCTACACATATAGCGTAAGTTAGTTTTGTTGTTTATTGCTGAGGCATGCTGTATTTTAATTGATATATGTATAAGATGGAATTGTTGCTATTGCTCAACTACTATCTAACTTTAGCTTATCATCTTGTGTTAGATATTGTGAGACAATGTGATCATGATACTGTTGAAGCTCAAAGGACTCCTTTGAGTTATCAATAGTATTCGTCGGATCGAAATTCCCATTCCTCTTATTTCCTCTTTACAATTAGAAGGTCCGTGTTCAAGCTTCGAGAAAGGGGATTTCTTGTAGTAACTTGTATTACTAATGGGCATGTTCAAGGTAGTGATAATGAAGGGGGAAGAAATAGAGCGATATGCAAATTAATTTGAGATTAAGATGTATGTTGTTGTTTTACGAAATGAATGATGATAAGCATGTGCTTCACAAACAAGTCATACCTACAAGTAATCTCTATCCAATGACTATAAAGTGGGAAGGAAAAGGTAGAAGAAAGAGAAACTAATGAATTTTTCCTAGTAGAAATATATCAAGATACTATTACAACCAATACATTAATATTTGCAATTGTTTCAAATTTTTGCTGCATTGCTTTTCGTATGAAAAATATGTGAATGAAAATAATGATTAAAGGGCTCTGTATAGCTAAAACATTTTTTATTCTAAATCATAACTCACCAAAATAGTCATATTTCGAGTTGATGTTCTGTCATCAGAAAATCATAAACTAAGGGATCATTTGGATGCTGGTTAGGAAGTTGAATTAGGCATGTTTTAAAACTAGCATAATTAGTACTATGTTTGGTAGCATTTTGTTTGCTATGTATTAAATTTAGCACACCAAGTATGGTGTTTAGTTACCTAAAAGTAATTGATTCAAATAAATTAAGTTTAGAACGGGATATAAAACTCTATCATAAGCAGAAAAAGGAGAATAAATAAGAATAAATATCCGGGAAGCAGGAAATATCGGAACCAAAAAGGTAGGTATATGTACTAATTAATGAGAAATAGAAACTTGACCTAATTTAGTCACTCATTTGGACAACTCAAACTAAAATCTAAAAAGATGAAACTTTTTATTTATGATAATTAGAACAAGTATATACTATGCATATTTAAATACCATTTTGAAGTCTTTTTTAGTATACAAATTTATAATTTTCCCATATAGCGACATAATAATGCATTCAATCTTCTTTCCATATCATCACCTTTTTATTTCAAGCTACAATTCATTTTAATTTTTCAACAACGGTCTTCTTGTAACCATTAAAAAACTACTATACGTATCACATTGTTACAATTAACATTTAGAAAAGTAATTTCCTTAGCATATGGTGGTCAGTGTGGAAGGAAAGAAATGGGAGATGTTTTGAAGATAGATCTAATTCCATTCACAAAGTAAAATGGAATTGTTTGGTATCTTTACTTTTTTGGTGTAAACAACTCTGCATAGAAGATGTAGATCAAATTATAGAATTAATAGGGAGCTTGTAATTTCGCTTAGGGCTGTAAATTTTGAAGGTGGCCAGCATGTCCTTAATGCTAAAGAATACAACTTTACCAATGTTCAAAAAAAAAAAAAAAAGTAATTTCCTTATATAGTCGTGACATTAGGAATAGTAAACAATTTTCAAATTTTAAGGTTTTAGTTAAATGACACTAGAATTTTGTCTTATATTTTAGAACTTTGGATTAAACTATTTGAATTTTCGTATCTACCAGTAATTGTTGTAGTTGTATTGAATGTTGTATGAAGTTGTAAATAAGTTGTGCATTGTATAAGTAGTTCTATAAAAAATGTTTTTAAGATGTATGCTTTAGCATGTTTGAAGAATAACATTTTAATACAAATTTTATACATACTTTATAGATTTTGTATAAGTTTTGAAACAAGAGTTATACAGATATATACATATTGCTTACAATATGTATAGTATTTTTTCAGAAACCAACATTAACTTCATACAAAATTTATACAATTATAGACATACTTCTCACAGAATCTGCATGAACTTGTGAGCGAGATTTGAAGCCTGATTTCGCTGATGTCTTGAAAGAGAACTCCTTTTATGTTTGGTAAAACGGAAAAATACTGCGACTTTTGGTAATATGAGGTCTAATTTCAAAATCCAAAACCAGATCAGGTTGGGGAAAGAAAATGTGTCCAAACCAGAAATCGTAAATGCTATAAAACCTCGTGCATCCATCCTTGTTATTGGTAGGTCATCTCGATTGTTCGACAAGCTGATAGTGGCTGTTTAAGCTATTAAATTTGTTTTGGGTAAATCTTCTTTGCGGCCTTTGTATGTATTTTCAGATTCCTCTTTGACTATTATAGCTCCCAGTGCTCTTTTGATATTGGTTTTTGAAGAATTACTTAATTGGTGGCAGTGAAGCTGTAGCTTTTTAGAACCTTATGGTTTATTATTTCCTGAGGAATTTGTCAAGCAGCAGTATAAATTGTCACTGTTGGAGAGTGAAGTTAATGTTTTTGCAATTATTTGAGGAATTGGACACCATATTAGTAAAAGTTGCCATCTTTATTTAGAATCCTCTTGTATGAATTCCGGTTTTCTCATTGATTATATTTACTCCTATGATTTGGCGTTGTAGTTCAATGAACTAGGATCAACCTTGTAAGTTTGGTGAATGGTGGGAAAAAAAGGAGCATTGTAGTATGGGTGTTAGAATTGACTTCTTCTCTGAAGCTATATCTTGATGTTTTGAAACAACATTAAGATAGATATATTTGTATTCATTGTGATTAGTTTCTGGATTGTAACAAATGACATGTGTGCTTAGTGATCATATCTTTTGGTTGTTATCCTAAGTTTGTGTGATACTGTGAAAGTTTTATGGTTATTGTTTTGTTCTAATATTATATATCGCATTCCTTATTGATGTTTCAGATTGTAAATGGCTGGTTGCTCGGAGCTTCCACAGGATTTGCTGAGGTTGATAGCTCATTGTCTCGCTACATATACAGATCAAGTCCAGTTCACATGTGTTTGAACTTCATGGAGGTCAGTATTACCAACTATTTCTAGTATTAAGGGAGTTCAGCCATGGTTGCTGCTGCCTCATGACGATAGTAAAAATGAAAAATATGAAAAGTTTCTTATTAGCATATATGAAAGAAGAGTAGTTCACTATCTTGAGATTCCGGAGGTCCTTGGTAAGAAGGAGTTTCACTGTTCTCCCATGGATGGTTAGTTTCTAATTTTCTATTGAAAAAGACTCCTAAAATCTGTCTAACCTAATCATTAGGGTTGAAATCACCCTTCCACCGAGGTATAAGTACCCCGATGTGAGAAAGTATTGTGCTAAGAAGCTTGAAACTGAATATTTGCTTGAAGTCCATAATGGACAGACTTTATTCCTTCCAGTGATCTGGAAACACACCTTTTATTCAAAGTTGTCCTATCTTCATGTCCTGCCTCTAGCAAAGTTAACTCTTTGTTTGTCGCCATCTATGGTGGTAATTATAACTTGGCCTACTTAAACTTGGAAATAAAAGTTGGATATCCATTTCCAAAACAGGATACCATGATGCCATCTTTTATCACTGCCAGAAAAAATGCCTTTAATGACAATTATTTAGTGGCAATCAATTAAATGCCAGTAATTTATTTCATTTATGCAATAATTTGCAGCAATTAGACATTTGCAGGGAATAAAGACCTTTTCACTGGCCATTGACGAGAATAGCCACAAAAAGTTTGTCCTAAATAGAGTAATACAAATAATTGAAAGCGAGATTTTCCTAATTTTATCTCCCCTCCACCTTTTTGTATATTCCCTCCCTCTCCTCATTTTCCTCCTTGTAAACCTAGAACAGACGGAAACCCAAAATCCTTGTTGCTTGTTCTCTGATTTTTCAGTATATCTGCAATTTTTTCATCAGGAATTTCTGATTTGTGGTGGATTTTAGATATTCTGGATGGGAACGATGCATAAGAGGAAGGTGAACTTGTTTGATGTGTGGATGACTCGTTGGCATCATCAAAGAAAGCCAATGGAAGCTTAAGTAAACAACATGACGCCTTCGATCAACAAGTTAAACGAAATGCCTTACAAAGATTCTATGAGATTTTGGGGAAGAGGAAGACTCTTCCGTTATGGCATCAAAAAGAGTAGTTCTCCATCACCGGTTGTCGTCACCAGGTAATTCAAATCACCTCTCCCTCAGTCAATCTATCTCTATCTCCTCCCTCTGTTTTGATTTTCTTTATTGTTGATGGCTCCTTTCTTTCTTGGCCATCAACCTTTCCTCTCGTCAATTTCTCTATCGCTGGCTTACTTACTCAAGTCATAGGTCTGGTGTTGTTTTTCTCCCTTTTTGTTGATTTTCTATTTCTAATTAATTTTTGTGCATCTAGTGGTCTGCTTTAGATTATGTTCAATTTCTTTAATGACTTTTATAATACAAGTACCATGCTGCATATAGTTGTATGTTGTGTGGTTGAGATGGAATAACTCTGACTCCTATCCCATAACAAATCCGCAGGTCTCCTAAAACCGAGGAACTGGTAGTGT
The DNA here is from genome assembly GCF_019186545.1 of Solanum stenotomum. Lineage (NCBI taxonomy): Eukaryota > Viridiplantae > Streptophyta > Magnoliopsida > Solanales > Solanaceae > Solanum > Solanum stenotomum. Next base: position 56,723,493 of record NC_064291.1, read on the forward strand.
CCCTCAATGACCATGACCGCAGGGTCAGATATATGAGAAGAGGATTAGCTGATAGATGTTCATCGTTCTGAAGTCTTGTTGGGTCTATAATGTTCGGTGTTATTCTGATGTGGCAACTGGATTTGAACACCGGATAATGGATGCAACAGACTGATTTCACCCTCTTCTCCAACTGTGATAAGCCATCCCATCGACTCCATACATCGTTTTCCACTGGCTCCCGGAATACTCTTCTTCATAATCATGCCATTATTCAGACTGAAGAATTTTCCATATGTTTTATCATCCTCTTCCTCAGCTAGCATTAGCCATGGAACCCTTGGCAAATTACTATTAAAATTATCCTTGGTTGCCACAGAGTGCCACAATCTGCGAACAGTGTGGAAATTAAGGTAATTCTCAATCAGCTTTATTCGTCTAACAATTACAACCAACAATTCACGGTTAAGCTCCGACCAATCAGCCATTGTTCTCATTTTCAAGCCCTAGCTACCGAAAGGATTTAATAATATTGGGGCAAATGGTAGGAAAATACCTAATTTATGTGAATCGAGCTCCCGGCAAACACTGATAAGATGGAGAAGCACACTGCTGCTTCTTCATCAACCTACTTTTTCAGCAGCAACAGGCGAAGTTCCCGTGAACACTGATAAGCAGCACACTGTGAGAGTCGTGTTTGGTAGAATATCAAGCAATTTTCAGAAGTTTTTCTTTTGCTTTTTTTAGACTAGATTGTTGAGAAAATGATCTTTAATGTATGAAGGGATTCTGGCCAAAATTATCCCTTTTGGTGTTGGCTTAACTTTGTCTTTTTTTTTTTTAATATAATCGTGAGTACTATTTGTCCTTTTTCACCTACCAAATGTGTCAATTTTCTTCCTTTGTTCAAATTATAAACTATGTTGGTTTGTTTGCCTTTTAGTCAACAATTGAGATTATTAATTTGACTCCTTTTTTTTTTAGTTCCTAAGCAAATCTACAGTAACAAATGGTATTAAAATTTTGTAGAAATGAAATGGTAAAACTGAGAGTAAATATCAGCATTTCATCATTAGCTCGGGTAGTCTCTGTTTCTGGTGTTTTAGTCTCCTTTCAATGGCGCTCCTGAAAGCAAAAAAAAATAAAAAACATTTCAATGGCAACAAGTTCGTTTGTTATGGCCAGCATTATGGCAAAGTTTGTCTCCTTTTCAGTTGAGTTCTTCTCAGCCAAATTACATCTTAACCATGGTGTAAAGCGATCACGATAAATATAGAACTCAACAAGGTTGTGGTGGAATCTCCTTGAGGAATTTTGTGTGTTTTCTGAAAGATGAATTTGTATGTGTCTAATCTAATAAATTAACCTTTACTTGAATGAAACGATATTTTTGGTTTTTATACTAGGAATTAAAAGTAACAAGTAACTTAAAGCAATAATTAACTATGAACAGTAAGCAATAATTTGTTCTTTCACATGGAAAATTTGAGGGATGGGGAATTAATTCCTTTCTCCGGAATATATATATAAAAAATGAAGTGATTATCTTAGTGTTAAATCTTAAAGATACCACTGTAAATTAAGTTTAATCAACCACGTAAGCTATATAAAACATTAAAAATGAGAGTGAAATCTTTCGAGCATAATAAAATCTTATCTGATGAAAAGAAAGTCAATTTTTTTAATACCTTCAATGAAAACTCCTTACGAAGTGGTCAGTTAAATTTAACAAATCTTTTGACTTGTACTTTTACCTTGAGTTGTTAGACATATAAATCTGATTGAAGACTACCTTAATTTCCGCATTGTATGCAAATCGTGTCACTCTATGGCTAATGCTAGCTGAGGAAGAGGACAAAAACATATAGAAGATTCTTCAGTCTCTATTATGGGATGATTTTGAAGAAGAGGATTCCAGAAGCCAGAGGAAAACAATGTATGTCTAAGGATAAAAACCTACAGAATGAAAAAACCTGATTACTAAACATTTGATTATGATCAATTCAAAGAACCTACAGAATGAAAAAACCTTCGGGAAGAAGACTGGGCACCACCAGATAACTCCTACAGAGTAATCAAACCCATGGCTTTGAGAGAGAGGAGTAATGACTCCATGCTTATGTCAACCAGCCTCTTGAGAGTTAGACGCTGTCCACGGTGCAACAAAAAAAACAGACAATACAAACCAGAAGACTTAATAGCATGCACAAATCTAATAGCTGCTGTATTCTACACGCAACACCATCGTTTTAATCCCTCTTAAACAAAGCCAGCAACCAAATGGGCTAAGCCTGCACCTTCTGCATTTTGAAGGGAGTACATGTTCTTTGCCAATCTGACTTTGTTAAGTTCAATATATAACTTGAATATCTGGTCGAGTCTGTGAGCTAATCTGGAACTTCACAATTGGTAAAAGGGGCAGACACTGCCTTCAGAAAAAGTAAGTTATGCTCGCATAAGGGGGAACTTGTCATATGCAGCTTCAGCCTAGTAAAAAGACTGCAATTTAGACTTTCACAACCCCCAGGTTACAAATGTCAAATGTGTGAGGTCCCAACTTCAGACAGGCAATACATTAACTCGATACCACAATATCTGAAAAGATACATCGACAAAATATGAATTTACTTGCTCGTATGTGTTGGGGTTAAAATTCCTGAGAATCTTCAGGTGATTGAATCTTTTAAGAGAAATGACCTAACAAGAAGATTACATAATTTATCACCTTTAGAAAGATATGGAATATGTTTTAGAATAATATTAGCATGTACTCTTATCTGTTCTTAAATAAACATGAACTTTGCACTCCAAACTACTATATTTTAGATATTTCTATAGTTCAATTGAGGTAAATTAATAATTTACCGAGAGACCAATTATGCAACAGATATTTAGTATTTGAGACTTCAGGTAATTGAATCTACTAAAGGAGCTTATTTTTTTGACACTTTAAAGGAGCTTATTATTAAGAGGTGGTTTTTCTTTTTTCTTTTTCTTTCAATCAGGGTAATCTGATATTTTTGGCCATGAAAGCAACTCATGGATGATGACAAATCATATGATAGGTGAAAATCAATCCATGAAACCAGGAGAATCTTAATAGTTTAGTTGGTTGGCTACCTGAACTCCCACTTTGTTGGTGAGGATTAGATTCCCATATTGTAATCCCCTCCCCATTACACACACATCAGATCACTGTGGTCAGATATAAACTTAGCTGCTTGCATCACAATATCCAAAAATACCAGATTATTTAAAGTAACAGCACCTTGAGAATTTTACCAGAATGAGAGTATCTGCAAAGACCTGCTCTAAGGTCCAAACGATGGGATGGTACAGGGGACATAATACTGTCATCTACCAGTACAAGAGAGAGGAAGTTTGATTGATAAGGGCATTCTGTGAATGGAGGAATTGGCACAATAGCAATTTTCTGAAAAGGATCAGGTAGGAGAAAAAACATATAAGAAAATGAAAAGTATCTACTGAAATTTAATAAACAACATACCATGTGAAATTCCATGAGTAGGATCTTGGGAGGGTCGAATGTACCCAGACCTTACCCCTACCTTGTGGAGATAGAGACGAAACGAAAGTGAATGGAGATGCGGGGGATCGAACCCCGTGCCTCTCGCATGCAAAGCGAGCGCTCTACCATTTGAGCTACATCCCCTATTATCTATTGAATTTAATAAACTTCAACAAATCAGCAGCCACGAAAACACAAACAATATTTTCAAATCCAAGAGAAATGAAACTTGCTGCCAAAGGAGCAATAATGAGTAGTCTCCCACATATACATATTTTTGTCCTCCAAATTGTACTCCAACATAATTATTACAAATCCACCAAAGAACGACACATATGCTATAGAAGGGAATAAAATGGCAAAATTTCTGTTTAGAATTATAAAGCAGTGGAATTTCCTGAGTAAATAGCAAAGTGTTACAACCCTCGCTAAACATTCCATCTCAACCACATAACATAAAACTATATACACATAGTTTGGTACTTGTAATATAAGAATCATTAAAGAAAGTGAACATAATCTAAAGCAGATGACTAGATGCACAAAGTATTTATTAAAAACAGAGAATCAATGAAAAAAATGAAACTTTAAAAAGAAAAGGGAGAAAAAGAAAACAAACCTAGGGCTCGGTTATGTAGGCAGAGGACAATTGAAACTAACGAGAGGCAAGGTTGAGAGCTAAGACAGAAAGAGAGCCATCAACAATAAAGAAAAATCAAAACGAAGGGAGAAAAGAAAAAGATAGAGTTAGGGAGAGATGTTTCGGATTACCTGGTGACAACAGCCGGTGATGGAGACATCGTCGCCAATGATTGGATATTAGTCAGCTTGAGAACTCCTCTTTTTGATGAGAGTCTTCCTCTTCTCCAAATGCTTGGATCCCTCAATTCCGGAGGAACTACCAAAATTGGGAACTACAAGACGTTTACTGCAGAGACTAGGTGTGTTGTTCAGATCAATGATCAATCACCTGACAGACTCATTTAGGGGGATAAAGCAGTTGGTGAATATTCTGTGAAGGCCGCATACCATTCACTATGTGCTCAAAATGAAATGCTAGTTAATTGGCCATGGAAGCTAATCTAGAAAACCAAGTTACCCCCCAAGGTGATTTGTTTTAGCTGGCTAGCCTAGCCCTTCATGAAGCCTCCCTCACCGAAGACGGCCTCATCAGGAGAAAAATCCACATTGTCAACAGATGCTTCGTGTGTCAACAGGCCCTAGAGACCAACATACACCATCTTCTTCATTGTACAGCAGCCACAGGCATATGGAATATGTTCATCTCAGTTTGATCAAAAATGGGTTATGCCAAGTCGCATTAAAGATGCACTGGTTAGCTGGAGCTCGTGGAAGGTCGGAAAACCCATCAGGGAAGTATGGAAGATGATCCCATCTTGCATTTTTTGGTGTGTATGGACAGAAAAAAACAATGGATGCTTTGAAGGCATCTCTTCCCAAGCTACATTCTTAAGTCTATAGTTATAAAAACCCTCTGCAGCCTGTGAAAAAAAGCTGGTAAATTGGAGAAGTCAATACCTATCCTTGGGTGGAAGATTGACACTAATTAATAGTGTGCTTGATGGTATGCCAACCTACATGATGTCTTTATACCCTATGCCAGGGAGTGTTTAAAAGAAGTTAGAATCCATCAGGAGAAACTTTTTATGGCAAGGAAATGGAGAGGGGGGAAAGAAATATCACATGGTGAAATGGGAAGTGGTGATAAACAACAAAAAAGAAGGGGGAATGGGCACAAGGAATCTCAAAGTCCAAAACCAGAGTCTTCTTTTGAAGTGGTTGTGGAGGTTTGCTTCTGTAGAACAAGGTCTGTGGAAAGATGTTATAATCTCCAGATATGCAATGGAGGACTCATGGACTACAAAGGAAGTTAGAAGCCCTTATGGGGTTGGTTTATGGAGAACAATCAGGAATTTGTGACCTAAAATATGGAGAAATTCAAAAATTGATATAGGAAATGGACGGAAGACATTCTTCTGGAATGATGTGTGGGTTGGACACACTCTCTGAAACAGTTGCATCCTGAGATTTATAATCTGAACCAACAGAAGGAAGCAACAGTAGCAGAAGTCAAAGACAACCAAGGATGGAACCTATCTTTTAGGAGAAGGTTGAATGACTGGGAAATAGACAAATTAGCAGATTTTTACGAGTCTTTGGAGCAGGCAAGTAACCTTGACACAAAGGAGGACAGTTTACAATGATTGAGGGCCAACAATGGGAAGTTCACAATAAAATCAGCTTATAGACATTTTGACAGGTCAGCTGAAATGTTGTTACCATGGTCTTGGAAGATGATATGGAAAATTAATGTACCTCACAAGGTGGCTTGTTTCACCTGGTTGGTAGCTAGGGAAGCAGTACTAACTCAGGACAATTTAATGAAAAGGGGAAGACACTTATGCTCCAGGTGTTTTTTTTGTGAAATAGAAACAGAGACAACAAACCATATCTTCCTCCATTGCAGAGTGACAGAGAAATTGTGGCAGGTCTTTTTGAATTTAAGGGGAATCAGCTGGTCCATGCCAAGACACACCTCAGATTTTCTAGCATGCTGGAATAGAGAAGGGAATACATCAGGTCACAAGGAGAGATGAAAGATTGTCCCTGCTTGCATCTGGTGGACAATTTGGAAGGAAAGGAACCAGAGATGCTTCGAAAACAAGNTCTAGCATGCTGGAATAGAGAAGGGAATACATCAAGTCACAAGTAGAGATGAAAGATTGTCCCTGCTTGCATCTGGTGGACAATTTGGAAGGAAAGGAACCAGAGATGCTTCGAAAACAAGAGCATCCCTTTCCAGAGTTTGAAGTTGAACCGTCTTACAACCCCTTATTTTTGGTGTAATCATGTCCTCCCCAAAGAGGTGGAGGCTATTACTCACTTTTTAGATAGTTTATGAGGGGTATTTTTTTTTAAACTAGGAGGGGTATAAATGATAGATCTTTTGGTTTTGCTTACTGTATACTCCTGATGTAATTACTACTGAAATACACCATTGGTGTATTGTTGTCTATAAAATGTTAACTTTCTAAAAAAAAAAAAAAAACCTCTGCAGCTGGAACAATTTTCCCCCTGTCAATTCGCCTTTAACTTTCTTGACCTTCTTACACTTTCTTGATGCCTTCTATGAAATCCATTATCTAATCGAAAAAAAAAAAAACTTCAATATATCAGTGGCCATGAAAGAACAGAAACAGTATTTCATAATCCAAGCAATAATCAGCAGTCACCCACTTATTACATATTCTTGTCCCCCAATTTGAAGGCTTTTGGGTCTACTCCAACATAATTATTACCAAATCCACCAAAGAATGACAGTACACATATTGTAAAAGTGAACAAAAAGGCATAATTTTCATTAGAATTATAAAAGCACTGTCATGTTCTGAGTAAATAGCAAAGTATTACAACCCTCGCTCCACTAAAATATTCGAAGTCACTGAGGCAACGCTAAATATTCCATCTCAACTGCATAACATATAACTATATGCTCATTGTTTAGTACTTGTATTATAAGAATCATTAAAGAAATTGAACATAATCTAAAGCAGACCACTGGCGGAAAATATTACAAAAAATTAAAATAGACAAAATAGGAGAAAAACAAAACAAAACCTAGGACTCGAGTATGTAAGCCGGCAACAATCGAAACTGACGAGAGCAAGGTTCAGAAGAGATAGAGATAGATAGAGTGAGGGAGGGAGAGATGATTGGGGTTACTTGTTGACAATAGTCGGTGATGGAGACGGCATGGTCGGTGATTGGATATTCATCAGCTTGAGAACTCCTCTTTTTTATGCCATACAGGAAGAGTCTTCTTCTTCTACAAAATCTCATTGAATCTCTGAAGTAAGGCTTTTTGTACCACTTGTCGATCGAAGGCATCATGTTTCCACCATTTAAGCTTCCATTGGCTTTCTCCACCACCACCAACGAGTCATCCACCAGATGAAACAAGCTCACCTTCCTCTTAAACATCATAACCCCTCCAGAATATCTAAAATCCACCACAAATCCAAAATCCCTGATGAAACAATTGCAGATACACTGAAAAATCGGATAATAGGAGACTAGGATTTTAGGGTTTTATCTGTTCTAGGTTTACAAGGAAATGTTGAGAGGGAGTAACATACAAAAGGTGGAGGGAAGATAAAACTAGGAACAATTGTTGAGCCCTAGCTAATGTCTAATTGCTGCTAATTGTTTAGCAAAAGGAATAAAATACCAATAAATGATTGATTTCCACTAAATAATTGTCATTAAAGGCATTTCTTTTGGTAGTGATAAAAGATGGCATCGAGGTACCCTGTTTTGGAAATGGATATCCACTTTTTAGCGCAAGTTTGCAGTAGGCCAAGTTATAATTACCACCATAAATGGCAACAAACAAAGAACAGTTGGTAATACTGACCTCCAACAAGTACAAACACATGTAAACCCGACTTGAACAGTACATCTGACAAGATAATGAGCTATTAACCTCAACAAATCCTGTAGAAGCTCCGACCAACCAGCCATTTACAATCTGATACATCAATAGGGAATGAGATATATAATATTAGAGCAAAACAATAACCATACAACTTTGAGATTAAGTATCACACGAACTTAGTATAACTACCAAAAGATATGATTACTAAGCAAAACAATCATCATGTACACATATAAATCTATCTTAATGTTGTTCCAAAATATCAACATATAGCTTCAGTGAAGTCGTTAATTCTAAGAAAATATTGGTACCTGTACTACAATGTTCCTTTTTTCCCACCAATTATTCACCAAATCATAGGAGCAAATATAATCAATGGAAGAAAAAGGAATGCATATAAGAGGATTCAAAATAAAGATGGCAACTTTTACTAATATGGTGTCCGATTACTCAAATAATCACAAAAATAAATAAATTTAACTCTATATTGAAAAAGACTTTAAAATGGTACTCCCTCTGTCCCTAATTACTTGTCCACTTTTCCTTTTATAGTTGTCCCTAATTACTTGTCCATTTTGACAAATCAAGAAAGGACAAAATAATTTTACTTATTACCTCAATTAATTACTTTGAAAAATGTACAATTTCTTGAAAATCTTAAATTTTAATTCATCCACTTCATAATTAAGAGGGGTAATATGGTAAACTCACTATGTCATTAATTGCTTTCTTAATAGGTGTGTCAATTCAAAAGTGGACAACTAATTAGGGACAGAGTGAGTATTTAATTCTATATTATCTATATTTTTCCTAATTATCATATATAAAAGGTTTCATTTTTTAGTTTGTCGTTCAAATGAGTGATTAAATTAGGTTAAGTCTCTATTTCTCATTAATTAGTACATCTACTATCTTGTTGGTTATGATTTTTCTTGTTTCCCGTTAATTTATTTTCCTTTTCCTATTTATGATAGTTCTATATTCCGTTTTAAACTTAATTTTTTGAATCAATTATTTTATATATCCATTAAAAGAAATGTTTGATTGAATTAATCCTTAAAGAATAAATTTATAGCTCTACATCTAAAAAAGTTAAGAGAGTAAATTTAGGCACGATTTAGTTATCCATATATATAGTTATTTGATCTTCTACCCTGCATAAATAATAACATAAATTTCTTTCTTTTCTTTTGATAGGTATCATAAAATTCATTCGAACTTCATATATCAGCTATGTGGGATTGTTTATGCGGAATTGTAAACATGTAACTAATACTATACTTGGTGTAGAATTTTATACATTAACAAACAAAATGATACCAAATATAACACTAATTATGTTGGTTTTAATACATGAATAATTTATCTTGCTAACTAGCAACCAAATGACCCCTTAGTTTGTGATTTTCTGATGGCACACAACATCAACACAGAAAATGACCATTTTAGTGAGTTACGATTTGACAGTAAAAATATGTTAGCTATAGAGAGTCCTTTCATCTTTAATTCATCAATCACATATTTTACATGCACCAAGAAGTTGAAACAATTGCAAATATTAATGTATTGGTTGTAGGAGTATGTTGTATATTTCCACTACGAAAAATTTCTTAGTTTCTTTTACTTTTTCCTTCCCCCTATATATACATTGCATGAGGATTATTGGTAGGTAGAGCCGGCCCAACCAAACTTGTTATTGGGGTAGGGTTGGGATGGGATTTTTCAAGCCCATTTAAAACTAGGGCTTATAAACCCAACTCATATAAGCCCTTGGTCCTTGAGGCTTGACTGGGCCGAGCCAGGGTCGGTCCATGGGCCAAAACTATTTATTTAAGGGTAACTTACGACAATCTCACTAGTATATGAGCTAATTACTTAAATGCATGTTACATTGTAATATTACGAATCTTACCAGATTTTGGTACATCCAGATACATGGACTCAAAATTAGGTTAATTTGTTCTAAATACACTCTATTCAAGTGGATTCAGGTATATCTAGGAAACATAGACAAATCCAGTAGCGCCCTCACCTCCCTTCCATCTCACTCGTCGCACTCTTAGCTCGCTCGCGTATCTAGAATGCATCACACCAGATACATGTATCTTGCGTATCTAGAATCCTAGGTATATGCTAATTACACTAGCTTTTTTGCTAGTGTTATTAAAACAACATTATTATTTGTCATATTTGATTTGAAATTTTTCTCATTTTCTTGATGTTATAGAATTTTAAATTTAAAAAGAAAAAAAAGCTTAAAAAAGGGCTAGCCCGCCCCAACCATCGACACTTCTAGGGTTGGGTTGGATTGAGCATTTTCAGGCGTTTCCAAATGAAGGGTCGCCCCATCCTAGCCCACCAAATTCCCTTGGCCCGCGAGGATTGGGTCGACCCTTTTTGACAACTCTAGTGGTAGGTATGACTTGTTTGTGAAACACATGCTTATCATTATTCATTTGGTAAGACAACAAAAGTTACGTCTCAGTCTCAAACTAATATACATATAGCTCTATTTATGCCCCCTTCACTATAACTACCTTGAACAATACACGTTAGTGATACAAGTTGCTACAAGAAACCCTCTTTCATAAAGCTAAAAGAAGGATCTTGTAATTGTAAAGCGGAACTGAAATTTGATCCAACAGATACTTTTCATAACTAAAAGGAGTTCTTTAAGTATTAACAGTAAAATGATTGCATTGCCTCACAATATCTAACACATTATGATAAGATAAAGTTAGATGGTAATTGAGCAACAGTAACAATTCCCCTTGTACATAAGAGAGGTTAAAATAGGACATGTTTTAGCGATAAGCAACAAAACTAACTTACACTAGATGTGCAGCTGAAATTACGTTACATTCTCGAACATCCAAAAAAACTTGAGTGATAGTCTTGCGCTTCTCGGCAAGATTCTCAAAATCTTGTGAATATCAACAGATGTAACTAGATTTGATGGATCAACACATGCCTGTCAAGAAAGTGCGACGGTAAATAAAAAGCCAAAGCTATATCCAGAATAAATGGGACATAGCAGTTAAAAGAGTAATATCTTCCACATACCCTATTCTGAAGAGTGTATTTTTAAGGTTTCTGATTCATGGAATTACTCAAATTACAGATCAAAAATTCAGGTGTACAAACTTCTCATGTTCATCGGGAGTTAAACATGCAAAAATGTTGACAAGACACATGCAAACAGCCAAAATCTTTAGCATAGTTAACCAAATAGTGGAGGGAACAATTCATGTACTTGTTCTAAACTTAACAAATATGATAAACAAGATTTATAGTTAGTACGTTTACATAAATATTTGCTAGCCTGTTATTTTCTAATTACTGTAACTTTACCAGTTCGATAAGGTAGGATATGTTAACATAACAGAGAAATTACAAGAAGAAAAATAATGATATAACCATATCACTATACAAGTATTGATATCGTCACTTCAAACATAAGTTATCTGCATTAACAGAGTGGTTTTAACAGCACAACATTTACCGTGGGCACTAAGCAGAAAAAGGACCAAACAATTCGTCTCAGGTCACAAAACATTAAGGGTCCAAAATAACTGTAAACAATCTACTTCTTGCATTTAATTGTTTCTCCATAGTATATTCGTCGTCTACTCTTCCTAATCTTGACATCATCGTAGAAATGTTGATCCTCCTAAGAGGCTTCCAAGTAATCCAATGAGACATCAGAAAGTTCCGTTATTTTTAAAAGGAAAATTTATTTACAAATCTATTAAGCATGTTGTTCAATTTATTAATGAGTGGAAGATTGTGACAAGACGGAAAGGCGAAGGTAGTGACAAGATTGAAATCCCAAGAATAGTTCTCCTAGATTTTTGTGCCATTAAGGTACTCTGTAGGAGCAGACGAGGATCACACTTTGAACCATTGGGCAACAAAGGACATCACATCTGTGGTGATAGGGATGTATGGATCAGGAATTAAAGAGGGGCACGTGGGCTCTTCAAAGTTTTAACTAGAACAATCGATACTTACTAGAACATAACAGGAGACTGGAAGTTTGCAATTCTCATTCCCCCTACTTCACAGATATGGTCGGGAGAGTAATTTCTAAAAAGATCACCAAACTCCAACCACCACAGGCGAGGAGGCTATGTCGATTATCCCCCACACTGATATGTCAAATAGGTTGGTTCATACACAATGGATATATCAAGAGGAAAAAAAGAAGGAAGTAAGGGAGTAACATGTCGGGGATGTTACCCCTCTCGAGACAGCTGACCATGTTGAGACAGTGGATAGTGGATTCAGTACCTGGTATTCCGATTACAGTATGGGTTCAACAAAAATATTACTGCATTAGATTCAGTGAGGAATTTGGGATCTACTTTCAAAGTTGTGAGAAAATAGCATGGAACTATTAGTTTAGAATTGATGTGAAGAGGCAGAACAAAATTCAAGAATCCAAAGCAATGGTACCTATGACTACATAAGTCAACGGTGCAAAAGAATTAAAGAGCCTAGAACCAGGTAGAAAATTCATCAGTATTGGACTAGAAGAGGGGAAGGGATGTATCTATCATGATTGATGAAGGTCAGTATTGTGTCATGGAATGTGAGGGTACTCAATGATGTGAAAGTGCGATGCTCTCATTTATTTTTTCAAGTCCTCTTGGCCAAAAAAAGTGAGATTTGAAAATGTACCTTAAGCTCCAGCTGAATTGGTCAAGAAAGGAAGTCATGGAAGTGGTGCTTACAAGGTGAAAGTTGATGTAACATCGATCACTAGGAATAAGGGTATGGCACTTTCAAGGTATGACTTCAAGAAGAGGATACATCAAAATGAAGAATCTCAAATATTTCCTTGTTGATTCTATTGTTTCAGAAAAGAAAGGCTAACGATTATACAAGTACATGCAGAATAACAGTCTGTTCAAGCATTTCAAACATACATTTATTATGTGTGAAAATTATTTTAACTCTTACGAAACAACTTCAAAACAAATTTTATTGAAGCATAACAGAATTACAGCCCTCAAGTTTCTTAGTGGAACTTCATGATCTAATAATATTGAGGTGCAGTCACTGCACCTCAATATTATTAGATCATGAACTGTTTCCACTAAGAAACTTGAGAACAAAGACGATTCTGATTTAGTGAAGTAGTAGTGCATTCCTAAAGAGCATGTCTTGAAGCAAGGTAGTATCACACATAATGGGAGTCCCTATGTTCAATTATACGTAAAAATCAAAGATGCATCAGCTAAGTCTCAAGGTAAATGACATGTTGTAAATACTCCTTAAAAAAATCCAATCAACTTCAGGGGTAAACAAGAATATATAGAATACAAAAAGAGTAAATAGAGAAAAGTGACTCACTCAACACGGATTTGGTGTGACCCAAATTGGAGGACAAACACGACTGAGGGAAACACCATCATAATGTGGCTGGATACTTTCATCTGCTAAGTTGAACACCCCCATGTCCAAGCCGCATCCTCCTCGAAGATGGAGGTATAAACACAAACAATTATCTGTAAAATAAATATGATTGGGCTTGATTCCTGGAAATTGAGAAGCTTGAACCGAAATAGAAGAATTATGACCCAGGAAAAAAGCTTTGTCCCCTAAATCCTTCGTTGGCGTAGCTTCGCAAGCATCTAAATCAATCTTGTAAACTAGAAATTTTTTTGTCCTGTAAGTGTTGGAGACAGTCTCCTCTTCATCATCTTCACCTAGGATGGGAGACAGTGGAATCCCCTCATCTGAGACGTACTTGTACGATAAACCAACAAATTGTTGCACAACTACAAATAACGATCCTAGTGATTCTAGGATGTAATAAATACCATCAATACGTTGATTTAGCTGCGCTATGGGATGATTTTCACCGATTTCAGAGCCAGAGACATCACAAACATAGATACAACCCTTATAATCGACTGCATAAAATTTGCCATTGAAATATACTACATCAAGAATTTGTCCATTGTAGGCCGATAGTCTGGTCCATGACAAATCACCTGGTCTCCATAGATTGAGGAAACTGAAGTCTCCCTGAATGACCATTAGAATGTAGTCAGATGTATGAGAAGGATTAGCTGACAAAACTGCTTTATGGATAGGGATCGCTGGTGGGAAAGTGACGGGTCCAAAATATTCATTATTTCTCGGATGTTGCTTTGGGTATAGAATTTGATCTGGCAGCTGGATTTCAACACCAGAAAATGGATGCAACAGAGTGAATTCATTCTGGCCTATTGGGGCTGTTACAAGCCATCCCATTGACTCAACACACCTTTTTCCCCTAGCTCCAGGGATACTCTTTTTCAGAATCATCCCATTTTCTAGACTGAAGAATTTCCTACATGTGTCATCATCCTCTTCCTCGGCTAGCATTAGCCATGGAACCCTAGGCAAATCGCTATTAAAATTACCCTTTGTGGCCACAGAGTGCCAGGATTTGCAGACAGTACCAAAACTAAGATAATCTTCAATCAAATTAACACGCTTAACAACTAGAACCAGAAGATCACGGTCAAGCTCGGACCAATCACACATTTTTCTCAGTTTTAAGCCTTAACTAACGGAACGATACGGATAATTGGTAGGAAAATACCTAACTTTAGTGAATCGAGCTTCCGGCGAACACGGAGGACAGTGATGCTTCAGCCGGAGATGTGTGAACACAGAGAAGCAGCACACTGTCAGAGTTGTTTTTGGTAAAACTCAATCTCTAATTTGGACTTCACTATAAATAGACAAAATTGCTGAGAAAATTATCAAAATAGTCCCTAACATATGAGTGTGTGATTATTTTAGTCCAATATTTATATTATGTAGTCAATATAATATTTAATGTATTAAAATGCTTATTTTAGTCTTTCATGTATAACTTGGAATCGAAATAATCCTGAACTTTTGTTTTAGCCATAGAATCATATACCATATATCATATATACATATAAAGGAGAACCTTAGGCCCGCCTACGTGGCGTCATCACAAACAAGAATTCACTTTTAATTTATTTATTTTCAAAACTAGTTTTCCTCTTTCATGAAAAATTGTGACATTTATGAAAAGTTGCGACTTTTATGAACAGTTGTGACTTTTATGAAACATTGTGACTTTTATGAAGAGTTGCGACTTTAATGAAGAGTTGCGATTTTTATGAAAAGTTGTGACATTTCCGAAGGGTTGCAACTTTTTCAAATAGTTGTAATATTTTCGATAAGGCACAATAAACATTTGTTCACACTACCCTTTGTTGTCTATAAATAGAGGAATTTTCTCTCATTTTAAAACAACGAAAATTTTAAACCTACTCTTCTTCTTCACAATTAAATATTTGTGTACTTTGCTCCGGTTGAGTGGCTTACAGTCATTAATTTATGCTTATGTTATTAAGGATAAATGATAAGATGTAATAATTTTCATTTTCCTTTGTCTATAAATAGAGGGATTTCCTCTCGTTTTAAAATAATGAAAATTCTGAACCTACTCTTTTTCTTCTTCACAATCTTGTTGAGTGGCTCACTGACACCATTGCTTATGTTACAGATCCTGGTATATATTTTTATAGTCATTAATTTATACTTAAGTTATTAAGGATAAATGATAAGATGTAATAATTTTCATTTTCCTTTATATTATTAATGTTTGTTACTACGTAATTTTGTATGTAAGACAATATAGTGTTTTAGTTTTAATGACTGGTGGGTTTTAAGTATTATTCTATAAATTCCGTGATATTAAATTCCTGCGCGAAGTGCGTGTAATTTTACTAGTTAAAAGTTAAAATTTGAAAATTTAAAGTTACATTTGGAAGTGTATTTTACTAAGAAAAAAAACAATGAGTGAAAGTATCAAAAATCAAAACTTTAGCCTAGCTAATTTTTGAGAACTTGAAAATATATTTGATTTTTAAAATCTACTTATATTTTTTGGTCAAGATTTAATATCCAAAATATGCTTAAATTCTTGGTCAAACAAATATTAAAAATAAATCTTTAAAATCTTATTTAAAATTTATGATCAATTACTTGTTTAATTTATAGAAAAAAATATTAATTATCTAACCCTTTATATATATACTAGATAATGTGGCCCGCACATAGCATGTGCCCAATAATATAAATGGTATGTTTTGGGCTAATAACCAAGTTTTTGAAGCGATTGTTTGCGTGAATAAAGGAATAAGTTTTTTTTTATCACAAACATGTACTTTCTTTGACGCTATTAAGGCATAATAAGACTACTCACATACAACATTTTTGAAATATTTTATGTTGTCAATTATCATGATTTATAGTATTTTTACGATAGATTCACTTCAAGAATCAGTGGATTTTTTTGTATTTTTTTCAAAACATATTTTATATTGTCAATTATCATGATTTATAGTATTTTTACGCAATTTTTAAATATAAAAATAAAATAAAAAATAAGACAAATAAATTAAAATGGACCCAATATATGTTATTTTTGTTGTCTCAATTTTGTGACACAAATGAAATTTGGAGAGTCATCCAAATTTTCATATTTTTTTAAAAAATGTTTTAAGTTATTAATTATTGTGATTTATGATATTTTTATGTAACTTTCAAATAACGTACATTACTGGTCACTTTGTCCTAATTTATGTGATGTGGATAAAATTACAAAATTAACCCTTTTAAAATGTCTTTTAGATATTTTAAGTTGTTAATTATTATTATTTATAATACTTTTTTGGTAATTTTAAAATGATATGTGTTATTTTTTCTGTTCCATATATGTGAGCCTAATAGAATTATGAAAGTCAACGTATTGTATTATATAACTTTTAAATATTTTAAATTGGTAATTATTGTAATTTTTAATGCTTTTTAAGTCATTTGTAAATGATATATGTTGCTTCCTTGATTGGGACTTTTCCATTTGTGACACATATATATAGATATTTGGTGCCCGTGCCAGCACGGCCCCAATAAATATTATTTTTTTTAAATTTATGTGATATAAATGGAATTTGAAGATCAGTCGATTTTTTTATATGTTTTCTTAAAAATATATTTGAAGTTATTAAATTGTTGTGATTTATAGTATTTTTGCGTTAGTTTTGAATAATATAGGTTACTCATGTTTCAATTCACATGAATAATCATAAATATTTTCAGTTGTTAATTTATTGTGAATTCTAGAAATTTTGACGTTATTTTCAAATAGTACATGTTACTTATTCTATTCCAATTAGTCAACCAAATTTCTTATATGATTTAAAAATATTTTTAATTGCTAATTATTGTGATTTATAGCATCTTTTATGTAACTTTTAATAATATATAATTTGTTCAAATTCATATGACAATGATAAGATTTCAAGAGTCAACGCAATAAAAATTTAATTTTTTAAAAAAGTTGTACCTCTAATATATTTTGTAGCTAAAATATACTCTCTCCATCCACTTGTATTTGTCATGTTGCGCTTTTTGAAAGTTAAATCAGATTGTATTAATTCGATATTTTTTTTTTTAAAAAAAATGCAAAATCTATACAAAAAGTACTATAAATTGTAATTTTTTGCCTATGAATATGATGAAAAAACACATTGTAAAATATTAGTTAAAATTCTTATAGTTTGACTCTAAAAAGGAAATCATAACAATTAAAAGTGCATAGAGAGAGTAAGAAATAAGTAATTAAATTTCAAGAAGTTTAAAATAAAACGTTGGAAAAAAGAATTAAATAGACAACATATATTGAAAATTGAAAACATATAAATAATAAATGGGCCCAAATAAGGTCAAACTTTTTGCTAATAAAGTAGTAGGTAATTAATGATGTTAAATTGTCCAATAATATAAATTTTAAAGGTACAACCATAAAAGAAGAATGTACAACACTATGAAGCACATATCATCTAACACTTGTCATGTGCTAAGTAGTAGATATTCTCACTATATATAGAAATATATATATTTTTCTATATATTAGAAGAGAGAGTTTGAGAGAGTTTCAACATGTTAGTTTTAAGTCATTTAAAAAAAATTGAGGGTATTATGATCTTTAAAACACTTTGCAAGATTTGCTTGCTTAAAAGATGTCACATTTTTCTCTTAAATTACAAATGATGCCCTAAGGTGAAATGTCATTGAGTATTGTGGGGCCATTAAACTTTCTAAACTGACACATTGACATAACACTTGTCAATTGTGCTCTAATTTCCCCATATATTTTCCATTTTCATTTTAATTTGGAGAAAGATAATTATTTGTTTTATACCCAAATTAATATTTTAAAGCGTGTAAATTACCCTACTTTAATTAACTTTATATATTTTTCAGTTGAATTTGATGAAGGATTATTAAAAGTTAGAGTCGAGATAAATTATAATTAAATAAATTATTGAAGTAATATGTATATTAGTTAATCATAATTAAATAATAAAATTTTATTTATAAACACATATCATATACTCTTTCTTCCTTTTCACTTTACTGATTGGTCATTTTTCCTTTTTAATAAAGATTTGTCATTTGTTTTTAATATTATTCTATTATTAAATAGTTATATAACGTACTAAAAATTTAGAAAAAAAATAGTAAACAAAAATATTTTTATTTGAAATTTAAAATTTTAAAATATAATTAATAAAATTATTTCGTAATATGTTTTTGGTAAAAAAAGTAAAATAAGAACATTGATGACTATTGAAAAAAATGAATCATATTTTGGTAATATATAAATAGTAATACTCTATATGTGTATAAAATGTCGCTTTAAGTATCTACTCTTATAATGTTTTCATGAGTATAATAATCTATTATTTGACAATTATCATATATTCATGGATTGAGAGCGTCCTCAACTTTTAGTATGCAATTATGAGTATATGATTAATACTTATTTATGATGTGTTTGTTAAGATTAAAAATATTATTTTAGAAATAATTTCTACGAAAATAAATATGTTTCTTACTTATATTCTTGTTTTTGATAGGTTAACAAAAATTATTATCCTAAAAGTATTTTTATATAATTTAAACAAATATTATAAGTGGTGAAGGTTAGGGGTGTGCATAAACCGATTTAACCAATAAATCGAACCGAAAAAAACACTATTGGTTTATTGATATTGGGTTATTGGGCAAACAATTTCTAAACGGTTTTGCAAAATTTTTTATTGGGTTATTGGTTCGGTTTCCGGTTTTATGATTTTTGTTAATGGTTAAACCGATTACCCAATAAAAGTATACTAAATTTACTAGTCTTACTGTTAATGGTTAAACGATTATTACTTTCACACTTTTTGTTAATGGTTTAACGATTGTTACTCTCACACTTTTTCCTTTGAATGTGTCTAGTGTCTAAACTTGCAAGAAAAATGATTGTTACTTTTATGATTATTACTTTCATGTCAAATGCTGGAAAAATCATATGGTTTATATGAAAATTTTCTTATCGTGCATATAATATATATGAGTATTTTCTTATTGGTTAAATCGAAAAACCGAACTGTTAAGTACCATAAACCGATTAACCAAAAACCGATAAGAAATATGTTATTGGTTTGACATATTTACAAATCGAAAACCGATAAACCGAACCAATAACACATAAAACCGAACCAAACCGACCGATGTGCACCCCTAGTGAAGGTAAAGGGTAGGGATGTGTGTGGTGGAGGGGATGAAGATGGGGGGAGCTCCATATTATGGGGTAAAGATGAGGTGTGGTTGAAAATTGAGGAAGACATTATCAATGTAGAATATCGTGTGTAACTTTTTTTTTTCATACGTCTATTATAGAAATCATTTCCTCATTTTAAAAGGAAAAAAAAACTAGAAAATATATTGCAAAGATTTTAACTGATCAAATATAAAAAAATTAACATTTTACATAAAGAACACCTCCTTAGATCCATCAACGGTAACTTCGGCCATAGCTTCGAGAGATGAAGACCGGAATCGCCATGGGAGCAGATTTCTTCGAGTGCAGCGTCAAGTAATGTATCCGGAAAAACTGAAGTTCTCAAGTTCTAAAAACAAAAATTTTGAATTCGAGCCAAATTCTAGTACTTATATGGGAATTTTTAAAATTTAAAAATTATCACAAGATTTTATATTTTATAAAAACACCCAGTTTGGGACTAAATTTCATCCCTAATTTCTTGTTCAAAATTTATACGGTATATACATTATATACAATTTTTGTGTACTTACTCTCAAAGTTTCCAATTACAAATTATAGTAGTTTTTTTTTTTTTTTTTGTATATTTTCCTTTTGTTTTCTTCCTATTTTTTCAAATTCATATTAATTATGTTCGTTATCATATTAATTCAAATATTTTTTTAAAAATCTATAGCCAAAAAACGCATGGTAAACTTCTTCGAAAAATAAATTGCCAAAAATTATGGTCAAACTCATCCTAATGATTTGGTGGCTTTCACTCAAACGTTTTGTATTAAAAAATTTAATTAATATGTATAAATATTTTTAATCAAAATCAATAAACAAAAAGATTTACTCCCTCCATTTTGATTTATTTGTTAATTTTTTACTTGACGGACTTATTAAAAAGAAATTAATATTTATTTCCATACATTGAGGATGAGAACGGTCAATTACGCAGTACATATAAATGACTGAGTTGATTAATTCTACCTACTATGACTAACATATACATTGTATTAATAATTTATGACTACACTTTTAAAAAATTACAATTTATAACTTCCTATTTCGGATTTTAGCTTCCCTCATTCTTCTTATTGAGCATAATGATGTGGATTGGGCTTGTTGCATTTAGTATACAACATCAAGCAGTTCTATCATCTCTTTTAATATGACATTTCGGTGTCTTCCTTTATGCTTCCCTCAAATCAGTACCCCCATTGTTCGTCCTTTTATTCAATATCTGTCATGCTAAGAATAAGACGTTTAAGAAGAATACGAACTTTGCTTCGATCAGGTATCGAACTCTTTAATCTTTGACAAGATGATTTCTCAATGATCTTTGCTCATTCTGAAGTTGATCTCTTGTCCTCCTTCTGACCCATCCCAATCAACATGGCCATAATTAGTATAGATCATACCTTCGCCAAGATAATCTTTGAGGTACCTCAAGATCTTATATACTACATGTAGCTGTGCTTGACAAGGAGCATGCATATATTGACTTACCAATCCCACAACACAGGTAATGTTAGGTCTAGATTATATGTTACCTTCTCTCCCATCTCGCTCATCTCTTGGATTTTTTTTTACATGTTTGTATTTTTTGAAAGAAGAGTTTTTTCGGCAAATCTATGTATTTTGCCTTGATTTTATACCTCACATTTCCCAGATCTTTGTTATGTTTTGATTGTACTTTTGTAATACATGATTTTTTGACAGTCACTATATTTTTATATTGATTATATAATATTTCTTTTATTTGTATCATTATATATACTCTCATTTTAATATATTTAGTTATATCAAATAAAATTATCATACAAATGATCGTGATTATATCTATCAAGATTGTAGATTGTATGCATTGATACAATCATTAAAGCGAATGAATACAAGTGATACAAATAAAAACTATTTGATACAATATAACAAATAAATTAAACGAATAAGTACAATCTTCCATATTGTTTTTGTTGGTTATATCATTATATATACCCCAAATTGTATTCATCAATACCATCGTCTAACCCTTTTTTTTTATTTGATCCAATACCTTCAATATTTATTACGAATGGTAAAAACATGAATTTTATAGGTACAAATTATTAATAAGGTCCAAGTTAATAGTTATAGTCATTTATGTTAAATATAGGACCATTTGTTTATCATTTTCATAAGTAGAGGACCATTTTGATCATTTCATAAACAATTTAGTCTAACTAAAAACAAAGTCTAAAAAATTGTTTGAGCCAAACACATCTTTCACAGTGGTGCTTCTTATCAGTGTTCGTGGAGAGCTCCGCCCATTTCATCGCCGTCACCGCTGAAAAAATTGGTAGATCGAAGAATTTTCGGTGTGCTTCTTCATTCTCCATCATATCAATGTTCATCGGGAGTTTGATTCGCATAAATTAGGTATTTTCGGATCATTTGCCCAATTTTGTTAAATACTTTTGTTAGATAGGGATTGAAAATGAGAACAATGGTTGATTGGTCGGAACTTCAACCTGAATTGTTGGTTTTAATTGCTAAACGTATAAATCTGATCGAGGACTACCTTAATTTTCGAACTGTTTGCACATCGTGGTACACTGTAGCCACTAGGGATAATTTTAGTAGTAATTTGCCTAGGGCTCCCTGGCTAATGTTAGCTGAGGAAGAGGATGATAGAACATATAGAAAATTCTTCAGTCTGTACAATGGGATGATTTTGAAAAAGAGGATCCCGGGAGCGAGTGAGAAGAGATGTGTGGAGTCAAAGGGATGGCTTGTTACAGTTGGAAAGGATGAGGGTGAGATTAGTTTGTTACAACCCTTCTCTGGTGTTAGAATTGAATTGCCACATCAAAACACAACTGATTCTTATGAACACAACTACACTCACGATCTGTGGACCTATATCCGTAAAGCAGTTCTGTCAGCTAATCCTTCTCATACGTCGGACTATGCTCTCATGGTCATTGAGGGAAGATTCGAGCGCATCAGTTTATGGAGACCAGGAGATTTGTTGTGGACCAGGATTTGGATCCCCACCCACATTGGACATATTAGTGATGTGGTATATTTCAGTGGTCACTTTTATGCTGTCACTTTTGGCCGTTGTGTCCTAGTTTGTGATGTTGTTGGCACTCAACTCACTAAAGTTTATAGTGTAGCACATCTTGCACCATGGACTGACGGTAAGAATTACATCCTAGAATCACTAGGATCATTATTTGTAGTTGCGCAACAGATTGTTGATACACGGTATGTCAAAGGGGATCGTGAGAGTATTCCACCGACGCACATCCCAGGTATAGATGATGAGGAGGAGAAGATTTGCACGCACAGGACAAGAAAATTCCTAGTTTTCCGAATCGATTTATCTAGCTGCAAGGCTATACCAATCATGGATTTAGGAGACCAAGCTTTTTTCTTGGGTGCTAATGCTTCTCTTTCAATCCAAGCGTCTCAATTTCCAGGAATCAAGCCCAACTGTATTTATTTTACAGATAACTGGATTGGTGCATACCTCTTCTTTAAAAAAGGATGCGGTTTGGACATGGGGGTGTTCAACTTAGCAGATGGAAGTATCGAGCCGCTTTATGATGGTATTTCTGTCAGTCGTGTTTGTCCTCCAATCTGGGTCACACCAAATCCATGATGAGTGAGTCATATTTTTATATTTACTCTTTTTGTTATTCTATATCTTCTTGTTTTACCCTGGAAGTTGATTGGATTCTACACCAATTTTAAAATGAGTTTCACACAGGAAGAATAAATATATGTCAGAGATGCTTGAACAGACTGTCATTCTGCATTTACTAGTATTGTCGTTAGCCTCTCTTACCTGAAACAATAGAAGCTACAAGGCAATTTTTGAGATTCTTCATTTTGATGTATCATCTTCTTGAAGTCATCATTTAAAAGTGCGAACCCTTATTCCTAGTGACCGATGTTACATCAATTTTCATCTTGTAAGCACTTCCATTTCTTCCTTTCTCGATCGATTCGGCTAGAGTTTAAATTACTTTTTTGAATCTCACTTTTTTTGGCCAAAGAGGACTTAAAAAGTCGATGATGGTATTGCGGGAGATGTTATTGAATACTCTCATCTGGACTCACTAGCAGAGACAATGGTGTTGTTTTCTAACATTTTCTGCTTGTACTCTTTCTTTGGAGCACTATTGCTCTCTTTTCTCATTGTTTCTCTTAAACATTTATGCAAGTTGAATAACGAAAATCGGTCCAAAAATAGCATTAAACATGATAGAAACTGAAGGAGGGGGTTGTAGTAGCTGAACATGTTCTTGCCAATGTCCCTCTACCTAATCCTTCATTACCCAAAGAACTGCTGGAACTGAAATTGAAATCGCCAGAAACCAAACTACTGAAATCTTTGTAGACGACGTTGAATTCTGCCAACTCTAGCCGGTCTTTCTCATCCAAAAAGATTAGCCAACCTGAGATACTTTCATTTGATCCTATATAATATCTGTACAACATTCCTCCTCCATTACAATTTTTTTTCTCTAATATCATTCTGAAAGAAACTTGAACTTGCTGGCAATATGTATAATAAAATCCAAATTTTATACCATAATTTTGGTCTGGCTAAAAGCTTCATGGGGGATAATAGTGAATAATAATAATCAGAAGGAACAGATGGCTGAAGGATTCATAAAGAAATATAATTTTCCTTGGTGTTTTATAGATAAGTAGATTAATTTTCTTTTTTGAAGATAATCAGGAACTTTCTGATGTCTCATTGGAATCTTGAAATACTTGGAAACCTCTTAGGTGAATTAACATTTTTATGATGACGTTAAGATTAGGAAGAGACGATGACGAATATACTGATGGAGAAACAAATAAATGCAAGAAGTAGATTTTTTTTTTTGGTGAAGTAGTAGATTGTTTACTGTTGTTCTGGACCCTTAATGTTGTGTGACCTGAGATGAGATTGTTGGGTCCTTTTCTGTATTTTCTGTTTAGTGCTTACAGTAAATGATGTGTTGATAAGAAACCGCTCTATTATTGCCAGCTAACTTTTGTTTGAAGTTATGATATTCATACTTGTGTTGTATCATTATTTTGTTTTCTTGTAATTTCTCTGTTATGTTAACCTGTCCTACCTTATCGGACTGGTTAAGTCACAGTAATTAGATAGTAGCAGGCTAGCAAATATTTATGTAAACGTACTTACTATAATCTTGTTTATCATATTTGCTGAGTTTAGAACAAGTACGTGAATATTTCACTCCACTATTTGGTAATCTATTTATTATGTAAAGTTTTTGGCTGTTTGCATGTGTCTTGTCAACAATTTTGCATGTTTAACTCCCTATGAACATGAGAAGTTTAGGCTGGAATTTCTGATCTGTAATTTGAGTAAATCCATGGAAACTGACACTTTAAAGTTCAAAAAAACACCCTTCATAATAGGATATGAGGAAGATGACCACTATTTAAATGATTATTGGATGAAGGAAATGCAAAAGTAGAATCAATCTTCTCATTGTTGCACTAATTACTGTTTAACTGGTATCTAAATAAATATTGGATGAACGATATCCTCTTTATCCCTCATCCCTTACTATTACTCTTTAACCGGTATGTCCCATTTATTCTGGAGATAGCTTTCGCCCATTTATTTACCGCCACATTTCCTTGACAGGCATCCACTGATCCATCAAATCCAGTTACATCTACTGATGCTCATAAAATTTGCGAATCTTGCCCAGAAGCGCAGGTGTATGACTTAAGTTATTTTGGATGTTCAAGAATGTATTATAATTTGCAGCTACACATCTAGTGTAAGTTTTGCTGCTTATTGCTAAAACTTGTCGTATTATAACTGCTATGTACAAGGTGAAATTGTTACTGTTGATCAACTACTATCTAACTTTAGTTTATCGTATTTTGTTAACTATTGTGAGACAATGCAATCATGTTACTATTAAAGCTCACAGAACTCCTTTGGGTTATCAAAATTTTTTGTTTTTCTTATTTCCTCTTTACAATTACAAGGTATACCCTGTTCTAGCTTTGAGAGAGGGTCTTGTAGTAGTAACTTGTATCGCTACGGGCATTGTAGAGAAAATGAAGGGGGCAAAAATGGGTAGCAATATGCAAATTTATTTGAGACTGAGACATAATTTTTGTTGTCTTACCAAATGAATTAGGATAAGCGTGTGCTTCACAAACAAGTCATACCTAAAAACATTCTTCATGCGATGAATATAAAGGGGTAAGGAAAAGGTAGAAGAAACTAATGAATTTTTCCTAGTGGAAATATATGAAGATACTACTACGACCAATACATTAATACCTGCAGTTGTTCAACTTCTTGTTGTGTCGCTTTTCGGACATAAAATATGTGAGTGGTAAATAAAGATATATGGACTCTCTATAGCTAACATATTTTTATTGTCAATCACAATTCTCACCAAAATGATCATTTACTGGGTTGATCTTGTGCCATCAGAAAATCACAAACTAAGGGGTCATTTGGATGTTGGTTAGAAAGTGAAATTATTCATGTATTTAAACAAGCATAATTAGCACAATGTTTGGGAGCATTTTATTTGTATGTACAAAATTTAGCACACCGAGTACGGTGTTTAGTTACTTGTTGCAATCCTTCATAACTATTACATGAAGAAGTTATGAGGAAATTTATGTATTATTTATGCACGGTAGAAGATGCAGTAACTAATCTATAGGTAACTACCTAACTAATCCCCGTATTGCAGCAGGGGTGGCTCAATAAAATTAATGTCCTAAAGCCAAAGCTTAATAAGATATTATAAAAAATCTAAATAAAATTTATGATTTTTTTTCTAAATTTACTCTTTGAACTTTTTATATGCAGAGCTATATATTTATTTTAAGGATTAATTCATTCAAATAATTCTTTCGATTGATACAAAATTAGTTGATTTAGAAATATTAAGTTTAAAATGGAATATAAAACTATCACAAACTGCAAAAAAGAGAACAAACGTATGGTGGAAAAATCTGAACCAACAAGGGAGATAGATATATGTACAAATTACTGTGTAGTGACATAGTAATTTATTAAATCTTCTTTTCATATCATCACCTTTTTATTTCAACCTAAAATTAATTTCAAGTGTTCAACAAAAAATTTCTTATAAGCTAATAAATTCCTATACGTTTCACAAAGTTACAATTTATATTTTAAGAAATGCATTATTTCCTTATATAGTCAAGACATTAGTAGAAATTGTCACTTTATGTATAATCTTCTTGTATGAATTCCTATTTCCTCCATTGTTTATGTTTACTTCTATGATTTGGTGTTGCACTTCAATGAGCTAGAATCAACCTTGTTAGTTTGGTGAATAATTGGTGGTGTAAAAGGAACATTTACTACATGTAGCAATATTTTCTTAGAATTAACTACTTCTCTAAAGCTATATCTTGATGTTCTAAAACAAGATTAAGATTGATACATTAGTTCTTGATTTGTAACAAACAACATGTGTACTTAGTGATTTATCTCTTTTGGCTATTTTACTAAGTCTGTGTGATACTGTGAAAGTTGTATGGTTATTGTTTTGCTCTAATATTACATATCACATTCCCTATTTATGTATCAGGTATAAATGGCTGGTTGGTCGGAGCTTCCACAGGATTTGTTGAGGTTAATAGCTCATTTTCTTGCTACATACACTGATCCAGTCCAGTTCACATGTGTTTGTAATTCATGGAGGTCAGTGTTACCTACTATTTCGAGTATTAAGGGAGTTCAGCCATGGTTGTTGCTGCCTCGTGACAATAATACAAACGCAAAAACTTGAGAAGCATCTTATTAGCATACTGAAAAAAGAGTAGTTCACTACCTTGAGGTCCCAAAGGTCCTTGGTAAGGAGTTTCGCGGTTCGTCCTACGGAGGGTTAGTTTCTACTTTCTATTAAAGACACCTACAATCTGTTTAACCCAATCACTAGTGGTCAAATCACCCTTCCACCGAGGTATAAGTTCCCTGATGTGAGAAATATTGTGCAAAGAAGCTTGAAACTGAAAATGCGCTTGAATCCCATGATGTGACTTTATCGGATCTGGTCAACGCTCGTCTTTTATTCAAAGTTGTCCTATCTTCAAGCAAAGTTAACTCTATGGTTGTTGCCATCTATGGTGGTAATTATAACTTGGCCTACTGCAAACTCGGAGATAAAAAAAGTGGTTATCCATTTCCAAAACAGGATACCACGATACCATCTGTTATCACTACCAGAAGAAACGCCCTTTAGTGGCAATTAATTGAATATCGGTAACTTTCCTTTTGTTCAACTATTAGCGGCATTTGGAGATTAGCTGGGAATAAAGACCTTTTCACTGGTTATTGAAGAGAATAGCCACAAAAAGTTGATACTGAATGCAAATTATTGAAAGTGAATTTTTCCTAATTTTACCTTCCCTCCCTCTCTTCATTTCTCTCCTTGTAAACCTGAAATCCTATCGCCTGTTTTCCGATTTTTCAGTGTACCTGCAATGGTTTCATTGGGGATTTCGGATTTGTGGTGGATTTTAGATATTCTGGATAGGAATGATATGGAAAAGGAAAGACAAGTAAGCTTGTTTGATGCGGTGGATGACTCATCAGCATTGGCGAAGAAAGCCCATGGAAGCTTAAATGGTGGAAACAACATGACGCCTGATGTTTGATCAACAAGTGGTACGAAAAACCTTCTCACAGAGATTCTATGAATTTTGGAGAAGAGGAAGACTCTTCTGGTATGGCATCAAAAAGAGGAGTTCTCAAGATGATTAATATCCAATCATTGGCAATGCCTTCTCTGTCACCGGCTTTTTTCACCAGGTAATTCGAATCATCTCTCCCTATCTCTATCTTAATCTCTTCTCCATTAGTTTTGATTTTTCTTTATCATTAATGGTCTCTTTCTGTCTTAGCTCTCAACCTTACCTCTCGTCAGTTTCAATTGTTACCGGCCTACATACCCCGAGCCCTAGGCTTGTTTTTCTTTTTCTCCCTTTTCTTTTCTATTTTTGTTTTTTCATTGATTTTCTATTTTTAATAAATACTTTGTGCATCTAGTCTTCTGCTTTAGATTATGTTCAATTTCTTTAACGATTCTTATAATACAAGTACCAAACTATGTGCATATAGTTGTATGTTATGTGATTGAGATGGAACATTTAGCAAGGGTTGTAACACTTTGCTATTTACTTAGGAAATGACACTGCTTGATAAATCTAATGGAAATTTTGCTATTTTGTTCCTTTCTACAGCATATGTGTTGTTCTTCAGTGGATTTGGTAATAATTATGTTGGAGTACAAATTGGGAGACAAGAATATGTATATGTGGGAGACTACTCGTTATTGCTCATTTGGCAGCAAGTGTCATTTCTCTTGGATTTGAAAATATTGTTTGTGTTTTCGTGGCTGCTGATATGTTGAAGTCTATTAATTTTCAATAGATAACAGGGGATGTAGCTCAAATGGTAGAGCGCTCGCTTTGCATGCGAGAGGCACGGGGTTCAATCCCCCGCATCTCCATTCATTTTCGTTTCGTCTCTACCTCCACGAGGTAGGGGTAAGGTCTGGGTACACTCAACCCTCCCCAGATCCTACTCATGGAATTTCACTCGGTATGTTGTTATTAAATTTCAATAGATAATTACTTCCTTTTCTTATATGCTTTTCTGCTCTCTGATCTTTTTCAGAAAATTGCTGAGTTAACTCGCTCACATGGGTCTCTTGTACTGGTAGATAACAGTATTATGTCCCATATACCATCCCATCGTTTGGACATTGGAGCAGGTCTGCAGATACTTTTAGTTCTGGTAAAATTCTCAAGGTGCTGCCGTGCTGGTTACCTTAAATGGTCTGTTATTTTCAGATATTGTGATGCATTCAGCAGCTAAGTTTATATCTGCCCATAGTGATCTGATGGAGGGTGTACTTATTGTCACAAGGGAAAGGGTTTTTCCTCTTTATTTGGTTTCATGGATTAATTTACGCTTATCGCATGATTTCTCATCATCCTTGGTGCCCTTGAGTTGCTTTCATGGCCAAAGCTATCAGATTACCCTGATTGAACGAAAAAAGAAAAACCACCTCTTAGTAATAAGCTCCTTTAAAGTGTCAAAAAAATAAGCTCCTTTAGTAGATTCAATTACCTGAAGTCTCAAATACTAAATATCTGTTGCATAACTGGTCTATCGGGAAATTATTACCTCAATGGAACTATAGAAATATCTAAACAATAGTAGTTTGGAGTGCAAAGTTCATATTTACTTAGAAACAGATAGAGTACGTGCTAATGTTATTCTAAAACATATTCTATATCTTTTTAAAGGTGGCAAATTATGTAATCTTCTTGTTAGGTCATTTCTCTGAATAGATTCAATCACCTGAAGATTCTCAGGAATTTTAACCCAACATATACAAGCAAGTAAATTCACATTTTGTCAACGGATCTGTTTATATATTGTGGTATCGAGTTAATGTATTGCCTGTCTGAAGTTGGGACGTCACACATTTGACATTTGTAACCTGGGGGTTGTGAAAGTCTAAATTGCAGTCCTTTTACTAGGCTGAAGCTGCATATGATAAGTTCCCCTTATGCAGGCATAACTTACTTTTTCTAAAGACGGTGCCTGCCCCTTTTACTGAATGTGAAGTTTAAGATTAGCTCACTTACTTGACCTGATATTCAAATTATATATATTGACTTGTAAAAATCAGCTTGGCAAAGAACGTGTACTAACTTCAGAATGCAGAAAGTGCAGGCTTAGCCCCATTTGATTGCTGGCTTTGTTTAAGAAGGATTATAATGATGGTGTCGTGTGTAGAAAAGCAATAGGTATTAAATTTTGCTTGCATTTTAGTCTTCGGTGTTGTTATTACTTGCTAGATCCATTTTGTTTACCGTAGCTGTGAGAGTGACTTGATTGTCGATTCTTTTTGGTTGCACCATGAACAACGTCTAGCTCTCAAGAGGTTGGTTGACATAAGTTAATCCTCTCTCAGAGCAATTGACTAAGCCATTACCCAATGTCATGGTTTTGGTTAGTCGGAAGGAATTGTCTGGTGGTGCCCACAATCTCCTTCCAGAAGGTGTGATAATTGTATTCATTCTGTAGGTTCTTTGAATTGATTATCTTTCAAAGGTTTGGTAATCATGCTAGACCTGGAAACCTCCTTCCAGGTACATAATTGGTCGTCTGTGTGTGACAATGAATAACAAGACGAGTTGGAAATCCTACTTGTCTTGGAGCTTCCAGTAAGACGAGTTGGAAATCCTACTCATCTTGTGGTGATGAATCACAAGATGGGTTTGAATTAAGAAATTCAACACAGAAATCTTCAACTGTGGGCGAGGACAAACAAGTACCTTTATAAATATGACTTCCTTCTGTTTCAAAAATAAATAAATATATGACTTTCTTTAATACTTGTAGGGGTCGTTTGGTTGGAAACAAGTTATCCCAGGTTAAACCTGGGGTTAGCTATCCTGGATAACTTATCCCACCATGTATATGAGATAACTTATCCTATCACTATGATATAAATGGTGGGATAAGTTATCCCAAACATGTTAACCAAACAACATAATTTTTTTTTATCCAATCACTATTTCCTTATCCCATCACTATTATTTTTAATCTCTCACACCAAACGAGCTTAGAGCTCCATTCGTCCTGTATTAATTTCTTAAAGTCCGTGTATCCAATGACTTTTTATAATATATTTGCTCCCTATTTAAGAATTTTCTTGCCACCTTTTTCTTTTTGCTTGATCGAAAGCTTGAATTCGGAGTTGTTGTTTCCTCACATTTATACTTTTTACTGGTGAGTGCTTGTCTGACAAATCATAATATTCAAAGTTGTATAATAAATGGACATTGTGTGTTTCCACAAGATGGCAAGAAAATGCACAAAAAATTGCTCCTTGAGTGAAGATGGTTAACTGTGCTGGTTTTCCCGGCCATCCTGACAGATATTTTCACTATTCGAAGGTATGTTAAACCTACTTTTAGTATTCCTTTAATTTCCATTGGCATTTGACATTCCATGCTGGTGTTTTCAGGATCAGAATTGAGTTCATGTAGTTGAGGTCACCAAATACTTCAACATTTCAGTCAGTTTCGGTGAGTATACTCTAATCCTCTTAATCCAATATTAAAGATCAATCTCATTTCTGGTCCCGAAGTGTCAAGTCACTCATAAGTCTGCTATGTTTCATGTCCCATGCGGCTATACCTGTTGCAGTACGTGAGGCTAGAGATCTTACTGAGGATGCATGTAGTTCAAATTTCTGTTGGAATTGAAGACATAAATGATGACCTAAACGCTGCGCTTAGAACTAAGCCAGTATAGAATATAGATCGTTACCTGCCACACGTCTAAACAAGGATAATTGGCTCAAGGTCACGCAAAGATAGCTGCCAAGAATATCAGCTTGTTAAGGAAGGGGAGCAGAAGATGAAGAATATAAAAACCATCACATTGTTAAAGAGGAACCTGGGCTACAACATGATATCAGTTTAGTTGTCTTCAATTTGATAGTTCTTGTATTAAGTGAGTTTCATGATTCTAGTAAGAATTTTCCAACCCTATGTTCAAATACGTTACGCATTCATTAGTTAGATGTAAACATACAGATTTTAACCATATTTGAAGTGTTTGCAAATTGCAAGATTGCTCGAATACTATTATATAAGAACAAGATATTGGATGTGTTATAGGAGACCCTATTAAATTTGTTAGTACTTTCTCTATCCATTTTTACTTGTTTATTATATTAAAAAGGAAAAAGGGTCAAATATGCCCCTAAACTATTAGAAAAGGTCTAGATATATCCCCGTTTAAAGTTTGGCTCACTCATGCCCTCGCCGTCCAACTTTTGGTCTAGATATGCCCTTATGGCGTTAGTTGGCTTGCTGGAAATTTCTAACTCATTTTACATTTCTTTAAATGTCCTTATGGTGTTAGTTGGCTCACTCATGCCCTCGCCGTCCAATTTTATATATTTTTTCATATTTTTCCTTTTTTTATTAATAAATTACTCATTTTTGGGATTTGCCCAAAAAAATAAAAATTATAAAAAATTGTTGAAATTGTTGAATTTAAGGTTACTATATTTATTTGTGTATTTTTGGCGTTAATTTTATATTTTTTTCATACTTTTCATATTTTTTATTAATCAATTACTCATTTTTGGGATTTATCGAAAAAAATAAAAAATTTAAAAAATTATTAAAATTGTTGAATTTAAGGTTACTATATTTATTTGTAAATTTTTTGTGTTAATTTTATATTTTTTTCATATTTTTCCTATTTTTTATTAATCAATTACTCATTTTCGGGATTTACCCAAAAAAATAAATAAATTAAACAAAATTGTTGAAAACGGGTCGGATAGGTTATTTAAAATAGGGGTGATTTATGGGTCGAATAGGTGTTTTAAAAGTGGGTCGGATAGTTTAGGGGCATAAGCGACCCCTTTTCCTTTTAATATAAATGCCACGTGGCAATTCCATTTGTCATTTAAAGAAATGTAAAATGAGTTGGAAATTTCCAGCAAGCCACCTAACGCCATAAGGGCATATCTAGATCAAAAGTTGGACGACGAGGACATGAGTGAGCCAAACTTTAAACGAGGGGTATATCTAGACCTTTTCGAATAGTTTAGGGGCATATTTGACCCTTTTCCTTATTAAAAATAATGTCCTTTTTATTTGTTCAGTTTAGAAATTAAGAAATAATTTTTTATTTAGTTCTTAATTTATCTTTATTATAACCTATAATCATTTCCTAATGCATTTTCCAAAATATTGTATATTTTAAAGATATAGTNTGTTATATGTGAAAGTTGCTCATTATTATATTAAAAATAATGTCCTTTTTATTTCTTCAGTTTAGAAATTAAGGAATAATTTATTATTTAGTTCTTAATTTATCTTTATTATAACCTATAATCATTTCCTAATGCATTTTCCAAAAATATTGTATATTTTAAAGGTATAGTGATATAATAAAATTGTCATTTTATTTATACTTTGTAAGAGCGTGTCAAGTAAAAATAGACGGATGAATAGTACATCAATTTATTGATTCCAATTAGTGGGGTTAAGATTAGGTATATAATTATGTTGTTCATAATTAAGAGGAAGTCAAAAGGGTCTTCACAACCAGACACTCTTTTATCTTCTCACCTAATTAAATTTTGAAGACTATTTTTGAAAGTGAAATAAATCCTCTTTTTTTAACAAATTATTTATAATGAAACCATGTAATTATTATTTCTAAATTGTTTTTCAAAAAAGACATTAAATTTCCTTCTAGCATAGTTTCAAATTTCAATGTACAAAATTGATGATAATAGACTGACGTCATGATTATGTCATAGATTTATGATAAAATGATTTTAAGATAAGCTAATTTAATTTGCATATCCCATCAATAATATACGTTAGCCGTAGATGCTAATCCATATTTTGTCATGACGTTATACAATAAAATTAAATCAGAGCCATGCACAACTTGTTTAGGATCATATCATAGATGCTCATTTAATTAAGGGAAGAAACATAAATAAAAAATAATTCAATACACTAAGTTTATATTATAAGCTGATTCTATATTAAAAAAAAAAAAAGGATCGGATTGTAGTAGCTCTATCATATGAAAGTATGTAATCTTACTATATATTTATGTAAAAAGATATATTGCAAAAGTATTTCTTATGTAAATGAGAAGAAGATATATATAAGACATTAAAATTAAGACCGACGTTTAATTAATTAATTACCTACTTGAAGATGACCCCTATGTAAAATTAATGAATTCGATAGATCTCAAGCAATTAAATACTCCCTCCGTCTATTTTTACTCGTCCATTATTGATTTGACACACTCGTCAAGAAACAATGAATAGAATGACAATTTTATGTAATAAATTATCTCTTAAAATTTTAAATTGAACAAGTAAAAATAAACGGTGGAGTAAATAAATGTAGAGGTCACAATTCAAAAACTTAAAAATATGCTATTTTCATCAAATGTTCACATTATATGTTGAACTCAAAAAGTCTTCTAAGCTGCAGTAATTTGGAACCATATATTAAATGTCACTTGCAAACCAACTATATAATATGTTGTACTGAATTTAATAACTACCATACAAATAATTGAAAAACTACCATACAAATAATTGAAAACATTATAAGTAGTGTTTTTAGTATTTCTGGTTGGGAGATGGTAAGACTTTATTTTATTTTTGTAATAGAAATAATATGAGGTCTTCATCAAATGTTTCATAAGTTTTGTTTAGTCTATAAAAGGAATGAAATTTATATGGTACTTAATACTTATTGCGACCTTTACTATAACGATATTATTTATAAATTAAATTAATTCATGGATTGGATGTATATGTCAACTTAATATCATGTGAATTATTTACTAACTTTTAACGGTATATATTTACATCGAATCAATAGATGCATATAACATGTGTTTGCATATATACTTCCTCTCACTTAACCAATATTTATTTAACCATCGTGAGTTGATCGATATGATCAGTAGTGGAGTCAAAATTTTTATTAAGACTTTCAAACTATGAAGCAGTCGAATGAACTTCAACATTTACAATTTATACATAAAAATTGATTTGTAGGTCATGTATAAATACTGTATCTTTTGGAGAAGGGTGTTCGAATGAACCACCTGGATCCCTTCTACTAGCTCCGCCCCGAATATGATATGTTTTTAAACTAGATTATAAAGATTATGATTTTCACCTAATAATTAAGGACTATATATATAGCTAAATCATAACCATGTGCCTTGTATCATATTGGATCACATTAATTAACAAATTAGCCACTAGGTTTGCATATATAGACAGTGACATGAATCTGTCTATTTTCACAAACTTACAAATAATAAATGAAAAATACTGTAGTAATGTTTAAAAATAAAAAACTCAAGAAAAAACAAGTAATCTATTTTCAAGGTAAACTTAATAAAATGTCTACTCTTTAGTGAACCATAGAAACCAGACAAAAATTCAAAGAGAGAAGAATTAGTCACCAAACTATAATTCATGTACAAGAATGTTACATCTGTATTTTCTTATCATATCCAGCTAGTACGTGATATTGTCTGTTTTAGGCCTAGACTTTACTTATATACTCAACATATCTCATGTATTTTATCGATGTGAGACTTTTTATCTTAAGCTGGAATGACACATTTTTAATAATCGATTGATCATAAATTTTTAAATACATTTTCTCTAGAAAATTAAATGTGTATACCCCATAATTAATATAGTAAAATGATTTTATATAAGCTAATTTAATTTGCATTATAAGTCTGGTCAGAATTTATAGTAAACGTGAGGTCCTCATGAAATGTTTCATTGGACTTGTAAGTTTTGACTTGTCGATGCATTTGCGGCTATTCAATCTCAAGCACATATAATTTAATTATTTTTTAATCAATTCAACATTCAAAATTCACTGACTTAATTAATTTAAATTGTTGAATTTTGAATTAAGTTGTTGAATTTTGAATTTTGGAACAATGACTACAGATGCTAACAAATTTTGTTGTGTATATACGATGAACAGAAGTTATTAGATTCGATTGAATTCATATCTGAACTTCTAACTTTGCCTCTTATGAAAACCAAAGTGAGTAGCAACACCCTACTAATCTAATGTGTTGGCGGGTGACTAGCCGGGTCACTGTTTATTAAACTCTCGCTTATATTACTAGACTATAAACTTGGTGATTTTACTTTAATTGGTCTAGTTAGTATAACAATAAAAAAAAATTAATTTAATTAACCTAGACTTTTAAGCACTATATCTAACTAAATCATAGCCTTGAATAGCGCAAAAAGCCACAATATGTGTCTTATAGTGCATATGACTACGCCAGCTACCTTAGCAATACATCCCATATGGTAAAAAATTATTAATTTACGTCAAATTATATTAAAGTATTATAATTAAATAATTTAATAAAATAAAAATATATTTAATTAACTACTCTATATATTAAGTGAAAAAATTCTACATATAAACACATATTATATGTTTTTATTGATTTGAGATGAACGATTATCCATAGTGCCAAATAGTATTTTTACCAAAATGTTTCATCATTTACTATATATAAATAAGAAAAATTCTAACCTTATAGTCTATAGATATAAAATGTGATTTTCCGAGATTCAGATGAATCCCTTCCGCTTCTGTCGATGAAAATATGTTTTATCGAGCATATATGGACAATGACGTATATCATGTGGTGGTGCCAGAACTTCAAGTAATTAAGGGGTGTCAAAATATAAAAAAAGTAAAATCGCATAAAAGTCAGTGAGTGTCAATATGTAAAATATATACATGAGAAAATAGTTTTATCTAGCTACAATGTAATTTTTTGATAAAGAATATCGGTCAACAATCCTCAAATATATATGGCTCCATCACTGCATGTATCTATCTTTTTGCATAAAATACAACAACATATATAATATGTAATTTTACGAGTGGAGTATGAGGAAAATAAAGTATGTGTAGGCTTTATCTTTACTTTTGAAGGTAAAGAAATTATTTCATATAGACTCTCGACTTTAAAGAAAAACATTTAAAAATAATAATAATAACGAAAATGAAGAAAATGAAGCAACATTTTCAAAGGCTATTTAACAAACTATTGACTCTTTAAGACCAGACAACCTACAAGAATTTAAGAGAGAAAGAATTAGTCAGCAAATTAATTAGTCATAAAACCAATCCACGTACAAATATTTTACATCTGTCCATGCATAATAAATAGAACAATTAATTAAAGAGCATTTTCCTAACGATATTTTGTCATCTTGTATTAAAATTTTAGTGCATAGTCATCATAATATATATTAAAAAATATTTCTCTAAGATTTGATCTTTTTGTGCTCTAGCCTAACAATTCCAAATGGAATTTCATCTTTTGACCATTGTTAGGCAGGAAATTGGGAAACAGAATAAAAAAATCTTTAATTGATTATAAAGTATATAATTATTTAGATTAAAGTTTGTATAACTACTTGTCTTCCTAATTTCTATGATGAATTGGTCAAAAGGTGAAGTTAAAAAAAAGTTTAATTTTCAAGGAGAAAAAAAAGGTCATAATTAAAGTCAGTTTACTTTGTATAAGACTATAAGTGGTCATGTTAATTACTTTGATAAAGAAGAAAAATCATAGTTGTGCTTTAAGCATATTATATCTTATAAAATGAAGTGTATTCATTCCGGCAACCGTGACAGAATCAAGATTTTCATAAAAGAGATTCAAAATATTAAAAAAAGTATGAAAAAATTAAAGAGATCTGACCTTATATATACAATATACTTTTTCTAACAAAGAGGATTCAAATTTTCGTCCCTAGCTAGCTAGTGATTCAAGTTGTTTTCGTTTAAATTAAAATATAAGTAGAATATAAGTGGTCTAAATTATTACCAGAAGATTTTTGACAAAAGATTCTAGCTTTTATTTTTCTAATTTTCAGAGTTAAAGGTTAAAAGTTTTTCAAACGTATCAAAGAAAAAATCTTGATTTCACATGGCTAAATGTAAGTATGTGATTTAGCTGTCAAATGAAATAGTATAAAAATGACAAGACGTTAGGAAATAAAAGTCAGTAACAAAAGAAAAAAACAAAAAGCCAAGTAATATATATGTTTAAAATTTTCGTGGACAGAGCTATTCGGTAACAGAAAGTAACACGTAATCAGAGTCAAAATTTGAATATTATTACGAATTCTAAATTTTTGACGATATCAAATGTTAGTAATTGGGTTCTGATGTTGACATAAATATAGGGTTTGCATAGCTCCGTTCTTAATTGTATATATTCAATCAGATAATTAAGGTGCGTGTAAGCTGATCGGTATAATATAGCTATAAGGGAAAATGGCACTTAAAGACGCTCCAATCCAATTTGTTGGGGTTATATATATCATAATTATATGGGGTCACTCACATGCAGCATTGAAAGATGTCTTCTTATGAGTTATAATGATAAATCTTTTGCCTTTTTTTTCACAAAATGTCAACAATAATATCTTACTGTTTATTTAATTTAATGAAGAATATATTTAACTATGGCAAATTGTGACCTTTATAACCTAAAATGTTAAAAAATCAAAAGAAGGCAAATAAACAATATTTATGGTTTAACTTTAACCCCACTTGCTACATCTATAAAAAGACTAATTGGACTACCTTCCAATTTACAAGATGAGGTAAATTGTTATATTAGTTCAACAATCATATTTTTACCTAACAACGTTAAGTATAACAAAATTCTTCAATACGATAATTTGAAAAGTCCTATTAAAGATGACTTTCATACAATTTTAACGAGAGCTAAAAAAGACGTCTCTACAAGTGAATAACCGCATTCATATAACTGGTTGCAATGTTTCATTTCCTTCAAATGATCGATGTTACAGTTACAATTTTTCTATTTCTTTCAGAATTAGTCGTCATGTGTTATTACGATACGTTGTTAGAGAATGTATTATTATAAGCATCTTATATTAGTAAGTTATTTTTCTAACAATTGAAATGTGAATATTGAAAGAATAATAGAATCTTGGATTGGTAATACACTCTTTCCAAGAAATTCAAAACCAACATTTTCAAAATTCTTTTCAACCAAATATATATTTGACAAAAAAAAAAAATACAGATCATACACGAAATGCTAGTTGTAATCAAACTGTAATCTATTTTCTACTAATTAAAAAACCTGTAAGTCACGGGTTTGTTTAGCTTAAATGTTATTTAACACGAGAATGATTAATTTAAATAAATAAAAAGACAAAGACACGTCTACATATTCCAAAATTAAAATAAATCTTCTTCCAAGGAATCTTCTTAAATCAAGTAAACTTTCTCGTGATCAAAGAGAATAAATACAAAACATTGCTCTAACTTTGTTAATAATATTAGCTTAAGTGATTTATTATTTTAAGTAAAAATTAACCTTATAATATGTAGTAGGAAAAAAGGATAAATATACCCCAAACTATCATAAATGGCATGTAAATACCCTCCGTCATACTTTTGGGACATTGCTGTCAAAAAAACTAGAGCATATATATTCTTCACTCTAACGGAAGACTAAATAGGTGCATGTGACGCAATCTTACCCGTCGATCCGATATTTAATAAATGTCGGATCTATGGATAAGATTATGACATGTGTCCCTATTTAGTCTTATGTTAGTATAATAGATATTTTTGGACGGCAGGGGCACCAATGTCCCAAAAATATGACGGAGGGTATATATCTGCATATCATTGACGATATAGTTTGAGTTAAGACAAAAAAAAATATTCGAATGAAGCCCTTATATCAAATAAGTTTTTAAATATACAAATACTTGTAGTCAAACATCAACAATAACATATCCTGCCATAAAATAGGGTCTAAAGAGGGTACACAAATCTCTCGTAAAGGTGAAAAGATTGTTTTCGAAAGATCCTTAGCTGATGTGCAAATTCGTTAATCGACAAAGGTACAAAAATTCCAAATAATTTTTTTCAAAAAAAAAAAACACGTAGAAAATTAACGAATCTAATTTTATTTTATTATTTTAATTATTCAATTCGAGATCTATAAAAACTCTCTCTACCCACTCTCACATGCAACTCTACTCAACACTTCTCTCTACTTTCTCTCTCTAAATTATCAATTTTCCTTCTTCTTCTTCTTCTTCTCAAATCCCTCTTTTTTTTCCTTCACATTTCACAAACAACAACCAGAAAAACTTCAAAAAAATCATGGGAAATTGTGTAGAAACATGTCTACAAAGAGAAAACACAGAGGAATCACAGATTCGTGAAGATGAAAAAACAGTCAAATTTCCTAAGGAAGAGGGAAAAACAAATATGAGATTGAAAGTAGTTTTGACTAAAGAGGAATTGGAATGGCTACTTCTTCAATTGAAATTCAGAGAAGGGAAAAATTTAGAGGAATTTTTGGGGGAAATTGAAAAAAACAGAGGAAAAATTTGTTCAGGATGGAAACCAAGTTTAGAAAGTATTACAGAGAGTCCTGAAGTTCCAGAAATGATGGATAGATGACTTTTTATGAGAATGCACTTTTTGTTTTTTTTGTCGGTCGGATTAATTCAAATTTGTATCGCGTAGTGTATAAGAAGATCTGTTGTATTTTTTTCAAGGCTTTAACTCGAGACTTCTGGTTTTTTGTTTTACTTCTTCTTCCTCCTTATTGTATATTTGAGTTTCTCTTTCTTTTTGTATGGATGTAGTTGAAATCCATGCTTGTAAATTTTCTTGGTGTTTTATTCCCTTTAATAGAATGGGTATTTAAAGTTTGGTTCGGATTAATTTGAATTTGTGTTGCGTTAAACGAATTAAAGGAGAAGTACTTGTTATTATTAGAAGATTTATATTTTCGAAGCTTGAATTCGAGATCTATGCTATTTTGATTTCTATTTTTTTTTTTTTTTGTATATTTGAGTTTTTTACTTAATGAAACCTTATATATGTGTTAAAAATTCAGTTACTAATGTTTGAAGTTATTGTCCTAAAATTAAATATTTGTAAAATTTAAATTTGGAATTCGGCGTTTTTTAAATATATGTTTTGTTTGCACCATTATTTAAACTCATGATAAATGCTATTTTACATTATGATGTTTTTAAATTTTCACCATCTCCGAGTTTAAAGTTATTGTTTATTAATTCTCGATGCCATTATATTGTATTATTAGATTTGATTTCACTAATTTTAGGAAAATGAAAAGATGTTTTACAAAGAAAGAAACGGAAAGCCAAGCTTAAAATACAACAATAATAATATATTCAGTATAATTTTATAAGTGAAATCTACGAGAAAATTTTATGTAATCCTTTCTCTATCTTGGGAGGTAGATAGGTTGTTTTTCGAGTAATTCTCGACTCAAGAAAAAACATAACAAAACAGTTCGGGTAAGAGAAAAAGACATGGTAAAATACAAGGCAAACATAAGTGGAAAGGTAGAATATGAGTTGGAAGATTAACTTTTTTTATTATTCGTGTCCAATATCCGTATTAAAATTCAATTATTCTGAATTTGCGTCGCATAAGGCCATTCTCTTTTTTTTTTCTTTTGGATTCCAGAAAAAAACTTAGGAAAATTACACATTTCTAAGCTTTTCTCTCCACCTAATCCAAAAAATAATAATAATTTCTTTTACCATTTTCCTAAGTTCCAAATTAAGGGAAAGTTTTTTAAGCAATAGGTAGGAATTATTTGAATCTCTTTATTATCACCGTATCGTATTGAATATTAATAATTATCTTATTAATATTTTTATTCATCAATTCACTTGATGCCATTATATTGTATTATTTTAAATCTCTAGTTCATTTTCACTTGTTTATTAATTCTTGATCCCATTATATTGTATTATTAGATTTGATTTCACTAATTTTAGGAAAATAAAAAGATGCAAGTAAACAAGGAAAGGAAAAAAACGGAAAGCCAAACATAAAATACAACAACAATAACATATTGAGTATAATTTTGTAAGTGAGATTTGCAAGAAAATTTTGTGTATGCAGATCTATCCCTATTTTGTGAGGTAGATGGATTGTTTTTCGAGAGATTCTCGATTAAAAAAAAACATAACAAAACTGTTTGAAAAAGAAGTAGCATAAGTGAAAAATGCATAGTAAAATATGAGTACGAAGATGACTTTTTTTCTATTTTCCCATTCAGTCTCCAATATCCACATTGAACCCTGACTATTCTAAATTCGCGCTGCATAAAATCCATTCTCCTTTTTTTTCTTTTGGATTCCAAAAAAGACCAAGGAAAACTACATATTTCTAAACTTTTTTCTCCACCTAATCCAAAAATAATAATTTCTTTTACCATTTTCCTAAGTTCCAAATTAAGGGAAAGATTTTTTAAGCAATAGGTGGGAATTATTTAAATCTCTTTATTAAATATTAATAATAATGTTATTAATAATTATTTTATTTTTAAATTAAACATTTTACTTGATGATAGAACAACAATTTTGGGAAAATTGTTACAATGAGGTCCAAAAAGGAAAAGATTGAAGGCCCATTTACAATGGAGCCCAAAATTCTCTAACCCATATACAAAGCCCAAGTTTTATAAATATAAGGGAAAATTGTATGAAATAACAAACTATTAATTCAAATTAAATGTTATAGCCATAGTTTATTTTAATTGTTATTCGTAGCAAACATCCCCCTTTTTTCGCCATCTGATTCGGTATACAATTAGTCATTTTCGGTATATAATTAGTCATTTTATACATTTTGGTATAAAATGTGTTTGTGTTTGTATAAAGCGAGAGAAAAGTTTATATACAAATACAAATACATATATTTTCGTCCTATACACTTATAATTATACAAATACAGGTCTTGTTATACAAATTACAATGTATAAATGAATTTATACAAAACTGAACAATTTATATAAAATTGGATGTTTGTAGCGAATTACACAAATCAAAAGCTCCATAGCAAACATAAAATTTGCTATGGAGCGCAATTATACAAACTATATCTATAACATACAAATATGATTTTTATGTTTGCTATATGTGAAAGTTGTTCTAAATATAACTATGAAATAAATCATAAGAAAACAAATAGAGTAATTAAAACTACGTAAGACGTTACGACTAATGAGGCTGGCC
Organism: Solanum stenotomum; assembly: GCF_019186545.1. Classification (NCBI taxonomy): domain Eukaryota; kingdom Viridiplantae; phylum Streptophyta; class Magnoliopsida; order Solanales; family Solanaceae; genus Solanum; species Solanum stenotomum. The sequence goes on from NC_064291.1 coordinate 56,766,818, forward strand.
ATTAATATCCATTATATTTCGTTCTTGAAAAGGTAAATATTAACATAATATGTGAAATTTGTAACACACAAAATAATACAAACAACCTATTACATAACTATGACATGCTATGTAACACAAATAGTGTAATTTTTTTTACGCTATCAATATATTATAGTTGAATCGAGAAATTGAACTCTACAAGGCTCTAACGTTCTTCAAGCATAGTCTCGAGTGAACAATCATGAGATTCATGAATATTGCGACTAGGAGAAGAAATAACCCTAACACAATTAGAAGGAATTTGAACTAGCTCTTGGGCAACATCCTTAAATTCGAGTACCCCTCCTTCTCTACACTTCAACAGAAGTCTTACAGCGTCTTCTTTTCTCATCAAGATTTTCACTTTAACCCCGTCACTATTTGCATGATCATTATCATCACCGCCACCGCTAACTTTATATTTCTCCAAAGAAGTACCACTATTTTTGTTCAACTCCAAAAGGGTACTTGTTTCTTCTTCTTGCTGGCATTTAGGTTCTAAATCAAATTTCACTTGTTTTTTGATTTTGGGCTTTTTCTTATCCAACTCATCTCTACAAACATAAGTAAAATTAGTAGTACTATCAACCTTATTATAATTTTTGGAGTTGATTTTCCTACCAAAATATATTTCCTTTAGTAAAGAACTAGCAAATCCCATAGTTATCACCATTTGGATATTTCTAGATAGAAAAAAAAAGTAGGAATATGAAGTTTTTTATTAGAGAAAGTAGGATAATTAGAAGAGATAAATTGAACAAGTGTTTAAATAGAAAAGTGATGAATAATTAATATGTGGAAGGAGTCAAAATGAGTAAAATTAGGTGCAAATTATAGTGACATGATAAGTCACAACTCAATAATATGATTTTGTTTCTTAATTAAAGAAAATTTGGAAGTATTTGAAACTTCTATTTAATTTTCGTTTTCTCATTGACCCAGCGACATGTTACATGCAGTTTATTCCACATTCTATATACAAAAAAAAAAACCGTGATTTTACAAGTAGAGTGCGAAAAGTGTAAGATATATGACTTTATTTCAATCTTTATGAGGATAGATAGAGTGTTTTTGATAGACTCTCGACTCAACAATAATAAAATAAATTTGGGTATAGTATTAGTTAGAGGCCGAGTTCTAGCTAGAGGTGGAAGGGGTCATCCATATCTCTTTTGTCTGAAAATTACATTTATATACAAGATTAAAATTATTGTTTAATGTATTTATAGTAAATAATGAATCTTTTTGGCTTCTGAGACTATTTAAATTTTTTTTATGTTTAAAATTTCTTAGTGAAAATTATGACGTTATCATTAATATCGGCACCACAATTTTATATCGCCAAGACACCAACCAAACACTATAAGTTAATTATGTCGAAATTATTAGTAGTATTTTTTATGCCACTAATCAAATATTATATTACTTTTGTGGAGTTCGATCTACGTTGGGAAACAGTGGCGGAGACACCTTAGAGTTAGGGTCCATGTGACAAAAAATTATATTATTTATATATGATTAAAATAATTTTTTAGGTATAGATAGTAGATATTGAACTCCCTTCGACTACTTCATGTGTCTATTTTATCAAATTTTGAACCCCTTTATTAAAAATCTTGGCTCCGCAATTGGTTGGGATTATATATTTTAGTTGATGCAATCTAACCAAATTACCCCTTAATTAGTGTTAGTTAATTGCTCAAGTTAATGTAATGTTTTGCTTTAATTAGCCGAAACATATGGTTTTAAATTTTTAGGTAACTGATGAGTAGGAAGTTGAAAACTTTGCAATCTTTTGGTTTAGGAAATAATCTTTAATCAAAACACGTCAAGTACGTAATTGGACCTTTTATTCTTGACCCGAGCGCACGGAGTAAATCTGTTTTTGTGCAATAGCTTGTAAATCACATACGATATGTAAATTGCATTATGCAAGCTCAGCCCAAGGGGTTGGATTGAGAAAATATTGATAAGTGGAATCGATCTCTAGCCTAATTCCCTTATGGAATATCACTTGTTGCACCAATTCAGTCACTCTTACGAATACGTAGTTAGACTTTACTTATGAATATTGTTTATGACAAGTAAAAATTAATGGAGGAAGTATTTTATTAAAAGCTTTCAACATTTAATAAAGTTAGAATTTTCTTTTCAAACTTATCACTCGAATTTTAGTCAATTAACTAGTCCAAGAACCTTAAAACAAGTCTACTAGTTGGATTTTGATACTTTTGAATTGACATATGATATCTCTATAGCACTGTTAATCAAAGAAATTTCTTCTTTTTGTCTGTGATGAGAATTTTCTTCTTGTTTTCTTTTTCTTTTTCTTTTTGAATTTAAATATACTGAAAGTTCATAGAAAAGTCTTCGACCTTATTTAGAAATGAGATGTAATTATAGTTATATCTTGTGGGGGAGGTAGGGATCATTGGAGCGATTCATCTGAATCTAATACAATATTTTATGCAGGGAAATTCAATATTTGTTTATGAGTACATGAGTTGGTTCTTTTGTGTTACTTGATTTTTAACTAATGATTTATATATACTAAATGATTTTTCATAAGATTAACATAAAATTTAGATCAAAATTACTTGATTTTATCAAATTCATACCCTAAACTATAAACAGTATATCAATTCGTCTCTACTAAAATGAGTCTCGTGCTAAACACATTAAATATTGAATTTGTTAAATTTAAATTTTAAATCCGTCTATAAAAATCGGCTCGACCGTGAGGTGTTGGGATGGAGACACCACAGGGCTAGTAGACATTGGACTGGGGAACGTTACTTCTGCGACATGTCAAATAAAATTTGTCCTAATAAGAGAAAAAATGAACGTAGAATTAATGTAACCAAACGTGTTATATTTTGTTTCCACGTCTTCTTCTTTTTTTTTTTTCGTTTGAGAACAATATTAGTTCTTACTTCTTCTGTTTCATTTTATATGATATATATTATTCATATAAATTAATTATAATTAAGTTAACTAATTATAATTATCCACAAATTTTGACAGATTGTCATGATATTCTTAGTATTTTTATGACGATAAATTATCTTATTAAAGGTCAAATTATAAGCTGAAAATTAAATTATTTTTAAATATAAAAAGATATCCTTATTTTCGAATTAACTTATAATAGAATATTATACATTACATGAATTAAAATAAAGTATTTTATATTTTTAGAAAAGAAAATTTTCGATTGAGTATTAGACCAATAATGCATTGTTTGATATACCAAGTTACCTTTATTAAAATAATTTTTTGTCTTTATAAGTTATCTTCTTCTTTCTTCTTATATTCCATTAGTCAAAGTTAGATTCTTGACACCATTTCTAGGCCAAAAAACTATCACCTTTTACAAATGTCTTACATTAATTAAAATTTTATTTTTCTCTTTATTTTAACCAAGAAACAAAAAGAATTCAATAGCTAAACTTGTCACGTAGAAGTTTTATTATTTATTTATTTTCTCTATTTATCTTCTCACTCCACTTCTACTACATTTAATTTCTTCAGAACTTCACATCTTCTATTCGTTGTAATTTTAATAAATTTTTGAATATAAATTTTTGTTTCATATAAAAAATATTGAGTTTAGATGAATTTAATATTGCAATGTTACATCTGTCTCTTCACCTGTCTATCCTAGTAAGAGGTAAAAGAGACGGAGTTTTAAATATTACGGTGTTTTTAGTATGTCCAAGAATAATTATTTGATTTAATTAACTTACATTATCGTGATAATTTTTATAAGTTATCAACAAAATTTATCATAATATAACAAGTTATTTATCCTTTATTCTAAAATTATCAATTAATGTTATTACATAATATAAAGTTAGGTACAAAATAAACTCAAGTATACCTCCTAGAGGCTTGAGTAAAAAATAAATCATATACAAAATTCTCTAACCCATATACAAAGCCCAAGTTTTATATATACAAAACTATGAAATAAATCATAAGAAAACAAATAAAGTAATTAAAACTACGTAAGACGTTACGACTAATGAGGCTGGCCATTAATATCCATTATACTTCGTTCTTGAAAAGGTAAATATTAACATAATATGTGAAATTTGTAACACATAAAATAATACAAACAACCTATTATATAACTAGGACATGCTATGTAACACAAATAGTGTAATTTTATTACGCTATCAATATATTATAATTGAATCGAGAAATTGAACCCTACAAGGCTCTAACGTTCTTCATGTATAGTATTGAGTGAACAATCATGAGATTCATGAATATTGCGACTAGGAGAAGAAATAACCCTAACACAATTAGAAGGAATTTGAACTAGCTCTTGGGCAACATCCTTAAATTCGAGTACCCCTCCTTCTCTACACTTCAACAGAAGTCTTATAGCGTCTTCTTTTCTCATCAAGATTTTCACTTTAACCCCGTCACTATTTGCATGATCATTATCATCACCGCCACCGCTAACTTTATATTTCTCCAAAGAAGTACCACTATTTTTGTTCAACTCCAAAAGGGTACTTGTTTCTTCTTCTTGTTGGGATTTAGGTTCTAAATCAAATTTCACTTGTTTTTTGATTTTGGGCTTTTTCTTATTCAACTCATCTCTACAAACATAAGTAAAATTAGTAGTACTATCAACCTTACTATAATTTTTGAAGTTGATTTTCCTACCAAAAAATATTTCCTTTAGTAAAGAACTAGCAAATCCCATAGTTATCACCATTTGGATATTTCTAGATAGAAAAAAAAAAGTAGGAATATGAAGTCTTTTATTAGAGAAAGTAGGATAATTAGAAGAGATAAATTGAACAAGTGTTTAAATAGAAAAGTGATGAATAATTAATATGTGAAAGGAGTCAAAATGAGTAAAATTAGGGGCAAATTATAATGACATGATCAGTCACAACTCAAGAATATAATTTTGTTTCTTAATTAAAGAAAAATTGGAAGTATTTGAAACTTCTATTTAATTATTGTTTAAGTAATCAATTAAGGAGAAGAATGAACAATAAAAATAGTTAAATATAACTTTCTCATTGACCCAGCGACACGTAGTTTATTCCACATTTTATATATAAAAATAATAACACTTTTTTAATGTAATTTTATGATTAGAGTCATGAGAGGGTAAGATGTATGACCTTATTCCTATTTTTGTGAGGATACAGAGGATGTTTCTGATAGGCTTTCGAGTCTCGACTCAACAATAATAAAATAAATTTAGGTATAGTTTTAGCTAGGGGCTGAGTTCTAGCTAGCTATTGATATTAGCACCACAATTTTTTATGTCGCTAACCAAACTATATATAAGTTAATTATGTTGAAATTATTACTAGTATTTTTTATGCGACTAACCTAATATTATATTACTTTTATGGAGTTCGATCTACGTTGGGAATTGGGATTATTTATTTTAGTTGATGCAATCGAACCAAATTACCCCTCAATTAGTGTTAGTTAATTGTTCAAGTTAATGTAATGTTTTGCTTTTATTAGCCGTACCAATTCAGAGACGGAGCTAGGTGGGGGTTCATGGGTTCGTTCGAACTCAGTAACTTTTCCATAGACCATGTATTTGTACTAGAAAATTAATTAAATATATATGTATATTAATTTGTGAACTCCTAACAAAATGATTGATGGTTATTAATGAAATTTAGAACCCCCAAACTGTTAATCCTGACTTCGTCTCTGCGTATCATATGGTTTTTAATTTCTAGGTGTAAGTGATGAGTAGGAATTTGAAAACTTACAATCTAGTCGAGAAAATAATCTCTAGAAAAAACACGTCATGTAGTTGGACCTTTTATTCTTGATCCGAGCACACGGAGTAAATATGTTTTTGTGCAATAGCTTGTAAATCACACTGGATATGTAAATTGCCTTATGTAAGCTCAGCCCAGGGAGTCCGATTGAGAAGATGTTGATAAGTGGAATTGATTTATAGCCTAGCTACCTTATGGAATATCACTTGTTGCACCAACTCAATCATTCTTACGAATACGTACTTGAACTTTACTTATATATAATTTATGACAAGTAAAAATTAATGGAGAAAGTATTTTATTAAGAGCTTTCAACATTTAATAAAGTTTGAATTTTCTTTTCAAACTTATCACTTGAATTTTAGTCAATTAACTAGTCTAAGAACCTTAAAACAAGTCTACTAGTTGGATTTTGATACTTTTGAATTGACATATATATCAATAGCACTATTAATCAAAGAAATTTCTTCTTTTTGTCTAATGAGAATTTTCTTTCTTTTTCTTTTTGAATTTAAATATACTGAAAGTTCATAGAAAAATCTTCGACCTTATTTAGAATTGAGATGTAATTATAGTTATATCTTGTGGGGGAGGTAGGGATCATTGGAGTGATTCATTTGAATCTAATACAATCTTTTATGCAGGGAAGTTCAATATTTATTTATGAGTACATGAGTTGGTTCTTTTGTGTTACTTGATTTTTAACTAATGATTTATATATACTAAATGATTTTTCATAAGATTAACATAAAATTTAGATCAAAATTACTCGATTTTATCAAATTCATACCCTAAACTATAAACAGTATATCAATTCATCTCTACTAAAATGAGTCTCGTGCTAAACACATTAAATATTAAATTTGTTAAATTTAAATTTTAAATCCGTCTATAAAAATCGGCTCGACCGTGAGGTGTTGGGATGGAGACACCACAGGGCTAGTAGACATTGGACTGGGGAACGTTACTTCTGCGACATGTCAAATAAAATTTGTCCTAATAAGAGAAAAAATGAACGTAGAATTAATGTAACCAAACGTGTTATATTTTGTTTCCACGTCTTCTTCTTTTTTTGTTCGTTTGAGAACAATATTAGTTCTTACTTCTTCTGTTTCATTTTATACGATATATATTTTTCATATAAATTAATTATAATTAAGTTAACTAATTATAATTATCCACAAATTTTGACAGATTGTCATGATATTCTTAGTATTTTTATGACGATAAATTATCTTATTAAAGGTCAAATTATAAGCTGAAAATTAAATTATTTTTAAATATAAAAAGATATCCTTATTTTCGAATTAACTTATAATAGAATATTATACATTACATGAATTAAAATAAAGTATTTTATATTTTTTAGAAAAGAAAATGTTCGATTGAGTATTAGACCAATAATGCATTGTTTGATATACCAAGTTACCTTTATTAAAATAATTTTTTGTCTTTATAAGTTATCTTCTTCTTATATTCCATTAGTCAAAGTTAGATTCTTGACACCATTTCTAGGCTAAAAAACTATCAACTTTTACAAATGTCTTGCACGAATTAAAATTTTATTTTTCTCTTTATTTTAACCAAGAGACAAAAAGAATTCAATAGCTAAACTTGTCACGTAGAAGTTTTATTATTTATTTATTTTCTATTTTTATCTTCTCACCCCACTTCTACTACATTTAATTTCTTCAGAACTTCACATCTTCTATTCGTTGTAATTTTAATAAATTTTTGAATATAAATTTTTGTTTCATATAAAAAATATTGAGTTTAGATGAATTTAATGTTGCAATGTTACATCTGTCTCTTCACCTGTCTATCCTAGTAAGAGGTAAAAGAGACGGAGTTTTAAATATTACGGTATTTTTAGTATGTCCAAGAATAATTATTTGATTTAATTAACTTACATTATCGTGATAATTTTTATAAGTTATCAACAAAATTTAACATAATATAACAAGTTATTTATCCTTTATTCTAAAATTATCAATCAATGTTATTACATAAAGTTAGGTACAAAATAAACTCAAGTATACCTCCTAGAGGCTTGAGTAAAAAATAAATCATATACAAAATTCTCTAACCCATATACAAAGCCCAAGTTTTATATATACAACTATGAAATAAATCATAAGAAAACAAATAAAGTAATTAAAACTACGTAAGACGTTACGACTAATGAGGCTGGCCATTAATATCCATTATACTTGGTTCTTGAAAAGGTAAATATTAACATAATATGTGAAACTTGTAACACATAAAATAATACAAACAACCTATTATATAACTAGGACATGCTATGTAACACAAATAGTGTAATTTTTTTACGCTATCAATATATTATAATTGAATCGAGAAATTGAACCCTACAAGGCTCTAACGTTCTTTAGGTATAGTCTTGAGTGAACAATCATTAGATTCATGAATATTGCGACTAGGAGAAGAAATAACCCTAACACAATTAGAAGGAATTTGAACTAGCTCTTGGGCAACATCCTTAAATTCGAGTACCCCTCCTTCTCTACACTTCAACAAAAGTCTTACAACGTCTTCTTTTCTCATCTAGATTTTCACTTTAACCCCGTTACTATTTGCATGATCATTATCATCACCGCCACCTCTAACTTTATATTTCTCCAAAGAAGTACCACTATTTTTGTTCAACTCCAAAAGGGTACTTGTTTCTTCTTCTTGTTGGGATTTAGGTTCTAAATCAAATTTCACTTGTTTTTTGATTTTGGGATTTTTCTTATTCAACTCATCTCTACAAACATAAGTAAAATTAGTAGTACTATCAACCTTATTATAATTTTTGGAGTTGATTTTCCTACCAAAAAATATTTCCTTTAGTAAAGAACTAGCAAATCCCATAGTCATCACCATTTGGATATTTCTAGATATAAAAAAAAAAGTAGGAATATGAAGTTTTTTATTAGAGAAAGTAGGATAATTAGAAGAGATAAATTGAACAAGTGTTTAAATAGAAAAGTGATGAATAATTAATATGTGGAAGGAGTCAAAATGAGTAAAATTAGGGGCAAACTATAGTGACATGATCAGTCACAACTCAAGAATATAATTTTGTTTCTTAATTAAAGAAAAATTGGAAGTATTTGAAACTTCTATTTAATTATTGTTTAAGTAATCAATTAAGGAGAAGAATGAACAAGAAAAATAAGTAAAAGACTTTTTCAAAGTTAAAATGAAATAACTTTCTCATTGACCCAGCGACACGTAGTTTATTCCACATTCTATATATTAAAATGATAACACTTTTTTAATGTAATTTTATGATTAGAGTCATGAGAGGGTAAGATGTATGACCTTACTCCTATCTTTGTGAGGATACAGAGGATGTTTCTGATAGGCTCTCGAGTCTCGACTCAACAATAATAAAATAAATTTAGGTATAGTTTTAGCTAGGGGCTGAGTTCTAGCTAGCTATTGATATTAGGATCACAATATTTTATATCGCTAACCAACTCAATCACTCTTACGAATACGTAGTTGAACTTTACTTATATATAGTTTATGACAAGTAAAAATTAATGGAGAAATTAAAGTATTTTATTATCAATCAATGTTATTACATAAAGTTAGGTACAAAATAAACTCAAGCATATATACCTCCTAGAGGCTTGAGTAAAAAATATTCATGAATAATCATAGGGNATAACACTTTTTTAATGTAATTTTATGAATAGAGTCATGAGAGGGTAAGATGTATGACCTTATTCCTATCTTTGTGAGGATACAGAGGATGTTTCTGATAAGCTCTCGAGTCTCGACTCAACAATAATAAAATAAATTTAGGTATAGTTTTAGCTAGGGGCTGAGTTCTAGCTAGCTATTGATATTAGCATCACAATATTTTATATCGCTAACCAACTCAATCACTCTTACGAATACGTAGTTAAACTTTACTTATATATAGTTTATGACAAGTAAAAATTAATGGAGAAAGTATTTTATTATCAATCAATGTTATTACATAAAGTTAGGTACAAAATAAACTCAAGCATATATACCTCCTAGAGGCTTGAGTAAAAAATATTCATGAATAATCATAGGGAAAAAAAAACCTCAAGGGCTCTTAATAACGAAGCGGGTTGAAAATTATGAACAGTAAAACTAACTCACTATACATTCTTCTCGCCCCGCTCCACTGCCACCCCTAACTATTGACTAAGAGAAGAAATTAAATAACTTTAACACTACTAGAAGGAACTTGTACAAGTTGTTGAGCAACATCCATAAACTCAAGAGCCCCTCCATTTCTATACTTTATCAGAAGTCTCGCAGCGTCTTCTTTTTTCATTAAAATTTTCACTTTTATAATCCCATCATAATTTGCAATATTAACACCTTCTTGTACTTTTGTTTCCTCCTCTTGAGTAATTGTATTTTTCTCGAAAGTATTATTCTTTTCGTTTTCCTCTTCTTCTTTTGATGGATGATATTTTGGTTCTAAATCAAATTTCACTTGTTTCTTGATTTTAGGCTTCTTTTTCTCTAAATCATCTCTACACACATAAGTAGTAGTAGTGATATTACTACTTTCAACAATTTTGGTTTTTCTTGATTTACTTTTTTCACCAAAGTGAATTCCCTTAAGAAAAGACCTCCCAAATCCCATATTTAATTATTTTTTAAAAAATATTGAACTATATGGAGATTTAGGAGGAGTAATAAGGGGTTATGGCTATATTGTTGTAGAGAGGATGAAAAAAAAGAGATGATGAATTAAGTGTTTAAATAGATGAGTTAAGCTTTGAAAGAGTCAATTGGATTATAAATTGGGGCAGCCACATAAGTCATGATTGTGACAGTGAAGAAATAAAATATTCTTGTTGTTTACTTAAATAATTGAAATATTTAATCATAACAATAACATATTCAGTATTAATAGACGGTTTTTGATATAAATTATTTATTTTTACTTTTGTTCAAAATGAAGAAAAATCCACATAGTAAACAGGTGTCCACAAAATAAAATGAAAACTACAAGCATATAATGCACACGTATATTATGTATATTAATCAATAAATATAAATATTTTTGATTGAGCAATCGAATATATAATTATCATTTTAATTAATGTATATAATAAGAAGAAATGATGAAGAGTCCTTAAATGAATTCTTCTATTGTGGTCCTCATAGAGATTTTGTAGCATTAATTTCTTCCTACTTTACAAGCATATTACTTTTTCCTCAAACATTAATATTCTCTGGATTTAATTTTTATATGCAGAATAATTTACACATTTTTAATGGTAAAGTTTACGTTATATTGATATGTTGTTGTTGACTAGAGTTATAAATTGGTGTTCGTGAAAATAGGTACGTAAAAAATATTATTAACTAAGACAAAATTTTCAAATAAAAAATTATAATATTTATTCATTATTTACATCAATTCACTAAATAACATATTGTCTTGATTTATATATACTTGTATAAATCATGTTAATCATAAAAAAATATAATTTTAATTACTGACGTAATTATGATGAATTAATAATATTGAAGTATCGATTGATATAAATATCGGATGCAAATAATTTTGTTCAGAGGCACGAGGAAGACTAAAGAGGTCCTCAATAGTCTATTCTAACACTATTTTAATTTACTACATGTTGTAGTAAGTAACATTAGACTAAGTCTTGGGAAATTGAAAGTGACATGCTTCTTAATATTAATGAATTGGATTAAAAAGATAGTTCGATGTATAAAATATTTCATATTTAAGAGTCACACCTCAAAAAAATGTAATATAATCAGTTTATTCTAATGCAAATAGTAATAAATATTTTTAAAATCGAATTTGTAACGTATAAATGATATGAAGAACACTACTGTATTGTTTCTTTGACTCCCCTTAATTCCATTAATATTGAATAAAATGTAAGTCTAATTTTCTAGTAAAACGCGTTTTTATTTGTATGGTTTTGTTAATGTTATTATTATTAATCAACTGGTCAAGTTAAAGTGCTAATACTCATATTTTCTATGTTGAATATACCTACCAATAATCTTGTCATTATATGTCTTTTAGACAAGTTTATATATTATTTTTTAATTATGTTAGTTCTAGACCAAGATTCTTTTAAATCAACCCCTTTTCCCATGTGAACTTGAACGTGTAATTGTAGTACGTACGTACTATTAGATTTTATTATAAGAGAGTTTCTAATTTTAGACTATGATATAAGTTATATATGTAATTTTTTAATAATGTCAAGTTCTAGATCAAGATTATATTAAATTAACCTCTTTTTCCAATGTAACCTTGAATTGAACGTGGAATTGCAGTACGTAGTAGTAGTATTGGGTTTTATTATAAGAGTTTTTTCATAAAATTTACATTTAGACTATGATATAATTAGTTATATATATATATATATGTCAAGTTCTAGTCTTCTAGACCAAGATTGTCTTAAATTAACCTCCTTTTCCCATGTAATATATACTACTATTAGTGCTAATTATTATAAGAGAGTCTTTTTATTACATCTAATGTTGACTATGATATAAGTTATACATGTATAACTAGGATTACATGCCATGTATTTCAAAGCCTTTGAACATAGTCTTTTTATTTGTTGTCATTCTTTAAATTACACTCTGTTTGGATCATTGTTACCCATTGTACTGTATTGTATTGTTATCATACATACAATGTTGTTTTTATTGTTACTTAAAATGTTTTGTATTGTATTGTATTGTTAAATTTCGTTGTTACGTAACAATGAAAACCCTCATTTTATGGAACAACCGATTTGGTGTGTTCCCATTATTACTTAATTTATTTTTCTAATTATATCCTTACGTAATATTTCATAATATTATTTTACCCTTTACCCTATATTATTGAATCCCAGTCAAACCTCCCGCCTTATAATAATTAAGGTCATTTTAATAAATTTATAAATTACAAACAATAAAAATATTACTAAACATCAGCAAACAATACAGTCTATCCAAACATTATATCTATCATACAATACAATACAATACAGTACATTACAATACAGTACAATGGGCAACAATGATCCAAACAGAGTGTAATCACATCCATGATAGTAATTTGTAACTACTTTTAACTTATTTATGTGTTTGGACTTTGGTGAATGTCTATTCCGGTGCTTATAAATTTTTAAAAAAAATCAGTTAAAAGCTATAAGTTAATCATTCTCAACTTATTGCTTTTTATAATTATAAGCACTCTTGATTTAAACATCAATCTCCTATCCGTTTTCGATGTTTGTTCTTCTCCTTATACAAATACCTTTCAATTTATAAATTTTGGAAAATAATTTCAAGGACATATTGGTCATTCAAAAAAATTTCTTATCAACATTCTTTCACCAAACATATCATCACTTTATTATTTATTTCAACACTTCAGTCGAAACATAAAACTATTTTTTAATTATAAAATTTGTTTTAGTGCCAAAAAATTACTTGTCAAGTATTTTCAATCACTTAATGCAAAGATCATGAGAACAAGGTTTTAGGTAAATACTTGAATCATGCAACACTTGAGTATTATTATTAGACTATAACAACTCTAATCTTTTCAAAGTAATCAAACATGAAACTCAAAAATCTAACAAAATATATTATATTATATAAACCAAAAATAATATTATTACACCCTCAAAGGCACTAACATTATTCAGGAATAGCCTTGAGTGAACCATAATTACAACTATTATGAATAGGAGAAGAAATAACCCTAACATTACTAGAAGAAACAAGTTCATGAGCTACATCCATAAATTCAAGTACCCCTCCTTCACTACACTTCAACAAAAGTCTCGCAGCATCTTCTTTTCTCATCAATATTTTCACTTTAACTCCGCGATTATTGATCACATTATCATGATCATCAACACCTTCCCTTATACATTTCTTTGGTTCTTCATCATTACTAATTTCTACTTGATGTTGGTATTTAGGTTCCAAATCAAATTTCACTTGTTTCTTGATTTTTGGCTTCTTCTTATCTAACTCATCTCTACAAACATAAGTAGTAGCGTTAGTATTACTACTTTCAACTTTATTGGTTTTTTTGGAGTTGCTTCTTTTTCCCTTTAGGAAAAAATTAGCAAATCCCATAATTATTTTTCACTAGTATTTTTAATATATTGTATAAGGAGAAAGGTAGAGGAAATTAAAGTTGAAGGAGGATGAAGAAAAAGATCTAATGAATTAAGTGTTTAAATAGATGAATTAAGGTTTGAAGGAGTCAATTATATTGGATTATAATTTGGGGCAATAAATGCATAGTCTCACTGTCACAATCAAGAAATAATTTAATTTGTTTAACGATAAAAAAAGACTTCATGAGAGAGACTTTAATTTAATTTGTTTCTTTTTTAATTGAAATTCTTTTGATCAGAAAAGATTGTGTCTTTAGTAATGGAATTCGATAAGTAAGTGTTTACATAATTTTTTAAAGAAATAATTTATCGAAATAATGAGTCACCATTAATATCAACACTCTAATTAAGACCACCAAATGCTCGAGATCGTTCTTCTATTCCATCTTTTTCCCTCTTGGAGCACATATATCATATACGCTCCCAAAATAAAGAATCTTGAATATATAGTAGGAGAAAAGCACCTATGACGATTCATAAAAAATGTGGTAAGGAACCTGATAAAATTGGTTTTATATATATAACTAAGTAGTTAATTAGACGTGATTTTTTTTTAACTTATAAAGTAAACTACTAGAAATTAATCAATTTTCATTGGACATGTCTATAAGAAATAATCCATTGAAAAATTGGAATCTCCAATAAAAAAAATCTATCAGAAATGCTATTAAATTTTGATGGATTTTTTAATAGGGCGGTCTATCGAAAATTTACTGATTTCTAGTAATAATATTAAAACTTGGATCTTTGTTGAAATAGATAGTTGTAATTAGTTTATTAAGCAAGATTGTGTTTCCATTGCCTCATAATTAAATTAGACTACTTCTAGACAAATTGAAAAGTAACATGCTTCTTAATCATTGATTCGAATACATAATTCCAATACGTGTTTTTGCATTGTTTTATAAATGTTACTGTTAATCATTATTATTATTATATCAATCGGTCAAGTAATCCACTAAACTCATATTTTACATTGAATAATAGTATCTTCAAAATCTTGTTTATGTACGGGACTAGGTACGAGTTGGCTCAGACAAATTCATTAACTTTCGCTTAAATTTTGTATTTTTATTAAAAACTATTATTTATGTATAAATGTTGAATTATGAATTCAGTAACTAAACAAGATATTAGTTCGGGGGAAATTTAGAATCTAAAATATTGAAATATTAGTTCTTTATATTAATTAAAATATTGAACAGTCACTATTTTAAATTAAGTCTAGCTTTATTAACAATAACATATATCCAGTGTAGTCCCATAAATTGGGATGCGTGGAGGATAGAATGTATGCAGATCGTACTTCTACCTCAAAGTAGAGAAGTTGTTTTCGATAGAATCTCGACTCAAGATAAAAAAATTCATAACAAAAATAGGTCAAAGCAATTTTTTTATTAAAAAAAATCAAAATACATAAAATAACAAAAACAAAAGGGTCTTTTCCTATAGTTAATTATTGTACTTCAATCACATCATTTTTAGTCTCCAAAACTTTTCAAGTCTTTTTCTATCGAACAAAAACAATAGGGTCTTTTTTTTCTCTATGACCAAGTAAACGAATGAATAACTTCAATTTTGTCACACTTATTGGATTATTCATGGAATAAATTGGAAATACGATAAAGAACGATAAGCACTTCTTTCTCTTTTTAGGCATTCGAAAAAAAACTTGTGAATAATTGAACTTTTGACTCGTTCGTCACAACTTAAAAAGTCTATTTTTGCACAAGTTCTTGATTGTGAAAATTGAAATTCTATAATATGACTATTTTATAAATATCCCTCTGATATGGCTATTTGTGAAATATATCCTCACATTTCCACCTTCTTTGGCCCAACCCAAATCCTTATTGGGCTTTGCTTTAATTTAGGACTATGTATAGGGGCCTATTTCTCTAATTCTCTCCATGTGTGGGCCTTTTAAGAATAAGTCTTTTTAACCTGGTTCAGGTAAGCATGTTGGCCCGTGAGACTTGAACGAGGTGGGCCAGATCGGGTTGTCTGGTGAGTCTAATGGAATATAAGAAAGGAGAAATTACATAATTAGATATATTTCACTATTATATATATATATAATTAAAAAATATGTATATTATTATTATTATTACTAGTACTTTCAAAATATTACTTGTCTTATCATTAATTAAGGGTTTCATACCATATATCGAGGAAGATACACGTAGATACATGTATTTTTGCTACTAGATACACTAAAATATGGAGAAAGGCAAGTGAATTAGGGAGGGAGGCGAGCCAAATAGGGAGTGAGATTTGTTATGTATCCCAAATACATGCGAATATGTGGTATGATTCGCATGTCTCTGGGTGACAAGCGAGGATTGTTATGTATCTCAAATACATGTGAATTCACACAGATACAATGTATCTAAAATAAATTACACCTAATTTTGACTATATATATCTGGACGTATCTGGATGCATCAAAATCTGGTAACATACGTAATATTACAAAATAGAGTGTATTTAAGCAAGCTCTTAAACTAGTGAAATTTATGTAAGTTTCAATATAAAAAAACAAATTATAGGTAGATTTAACCATTATCTCATGTAGGTAGAATCACGATTTCTTAAAGACCCTATGCTCAAGTGATTTAATTTAGTGCAATTACAATTTTAAAATAGAGTATTAATTCAAAAATTACAATTTTGAAAATTCAACTTTTCAAGTTTCTAACTTTTTATAATATAATTTATTCAATGTGTACATATCCTTATTTTGTTTTACTTAAGTTGATAATATATTTCCCTATTTTGTTCTTTGAAGTTTTTGTTCTTCACAAAGACCCAATTTTTAGACCTTTTTTTCCAGTGTTTGGAGACGAAACAATGGCTGGAGCAGGAGCACATATCATGAAGAGAATCCCACACATCAAATTTCCTCAACGACACCCAAAAATTTCTTCTGGTATTCCCTGTTTGTTTTTTCTCCTTCTGGGTGTTCCTAATTTTCTTTTTATCTATGTATTTATTGACTTGTTTGATCTTCTTGAATTATGCTTTTTTTTCGCGTATTTTTTTTGTTTATAATTGTGAGATATAGTGTTAGAAAGCACTAATTTGTTGTAAAGATGAAGTCTTGGAAAGAAATAGGTCCAAATTGAGCTAAATGGATATAAAGAATCCATATTGTGGCTGATACATTGATTCTGCTTTACTGTTAGAGAACCACTGGTTTAATGTTAAGGAGAAAGAATGGGGTGAAGCATGTCTAAATGGAGCAGGGTTTATATAGAGGATTCAGATAGCCGACTTCAACTAGTTTGGGTTGCCAGTGGCGGAGTCAGAAATTTGGGCAAGGGGTTTGAAGAATATATGAGGACACACTTGAGATTTTAACTTATGATTTCAAGTAATTTTTGAACACCCTTTACCCCTAAGTTCTCTTATGTGAAGGGGATTCAATTGAATACGCAACGGATGATAAGTACTCGGAAATAAACATATCATAGATAAGATTTTCATGCCTCGACTCTCCCTCGGTTCGTTTGGAAATCATGGAAGGTTTTTACAATAGCAACATGTCTAGTGTGATCTCACAAGTGGGGTTTGGGGAGGGTGGGGTGTATGCAAACCTTACCCCTACCTTGTGTGAGATAGAGAGGTTGCTCACGATAGATTCTTGTCTCAAGGAAAGCATTTTCGAAAATAGATTTGAAAATCATGGTAGTCTTTTCATAAAGATTATTGGGAACGGAAATACCATTTTCTTCTCTTCCACTGTGGCCAATATGAGTTGACCTGGTACTAGCAGCTTTATCAGTGTATTTCTCATCTTAGTAGGAGATTCCCAAAGAATAAGCTTAGTAGCCACATTAGCAGCGCTTTCCCTTCCCATAGGTGGCTCTGCCCTATTTGAGGAATAGTACTAATAGTTTAATGTTATTTTTTTAATCTTACTGAAGTGTTCTGTGCCCATCAATTTGTCTTTATGTGAAGAAGCTATTGACAAGGTGGTTCGATATGGGGAGAGGGGCATGGTCCACATCTTCCTTTTTCTGCTTTTACTATATTTGTTCGTCATGGTAAATGTCTGCATTTAGGAAAAAGCTTGAGATTATCTGATTGAAAATAGTAGAAGTTTTGAGTAATTGTGTTTGCTTGCTCAATTCATTTAGAAACTGAACTATTCTGAGAAGATATCTTAAGTTCTTTTCAATTAGTTGATACGTACTAGTAAAGATTGTTAACTCCCAGTCTCAAACTCTCCCAACTTCTTAGAATGTAGGATGTTCTGACCGAGGAAGAAAAGGAAGAAAGGTGTTTATAATGAGGGTAAAATCCCCGTTTTTACAATTTGCAATAAATGGTTAAAATCATTTTATCAATATGAGTATCCTATATCGATAAAATATTTATTTTGAAATCACTTCTATATTAACATTTCAAAGATTGCTCCTCTTAAGCAACAAACATGACTTGCTCAAGTGAAAAAAATTCAATCCAAAATGCATGTTCCATCCCATTCACCTCAATCAGGCACTGGTTTCCTTCTGCATCAAGATCAAAGTGCATACGCAAAAGTTTCTAGTTTAGAAGTCTATGGTGCAACTGGATACATAATCAATAGCTTCTAATCTCTAACCTTCTTGATGCAGCAAGTTAATATCTTACTATTCCAATTCCTTTGATTTCTCCCTATCGTATTCCAATTCTTCTGAGTGTGTGATGCCTAGGGTCGTTATTATGTTCTAGGACATCTTCTTTTGAAATTCAGTCAGTAAACAGAAAAGGTGGGAGGCTGGAGTTGGAGCAGGTGCTGATAGAGGATCTTGTTTGTTTAACATGGAGTCCTGTCTGGCATGCAATTCTATGATTTACTACTTGCGCTTAGCTTATAGCATGATTGATTGTTTGCAGATTTTCCATATTCTTTATTCAGAAGTTTCTTGCTCTGCAGGTTCCACGCAGCAGAACTCACAACATATGAAAACTTCCGCAACTGATAATGTTCCTCAAACATTCTTCTCAAGATCCCCATCTAGCATGTCTGTTGCAGGGAAGGCTTCTGACCAACCTAAAAGAACACTGGTGTCTCAGGAGGAAATTGAGTCCATTTTGGTATGTATAAATTGCTCCCTTAGGTACACTATTTCCTTACTAGTCCATTCCAAAAAGTATGACACCTTTCTGAATTTGGGAATAATTTAACTTCAAATTTTTTGTTTTACCCTCAGTACATACTTGTATTTCTATGTAGTCTCATGCATTTTTTACATCACAAGCTTCGAAGTCTTTCTTTCTTTCTTTCTTTCTTATACTATGTCACATAATTGAAATGGGGGGAGTATTAACTAGTCAGCACTTCACATGGTAGGAACAAAAAAAAAGAAGAAAAAAGCTTATCATTTACTTGGGAAAGTCTTAGTGAATATAGGAACCTTTAATAAGATAATCTAGTTATAAATCATTAAGGTTGTTGTTTTCTTCTGTTTTGTGCCAAGTGAACTCGAACTTTATTATAAGGAATACCCTATATATTTCTTTATATAGTATGGGCTATATCATATATTTCTTTATATTGTTGAGTGCTTTGCTTTCCCATTCATGGAGTATTAGTATTAGTCTTGTATTTTCGCATTCTTAGATTTCTATTTCTATTGGATAATTCTTTAGCTCTGATTATTGCATTTTCTTGTTGTTATCCCTGCTTGTTGTTATTGTCGGCTTGTTCATCTGTTTTGAGCCATGGGTCTATCGGAAACAACCTCTCTAAGGTAGGGGTAAGGTTTGTGTACACGCTACCCTCCCTAGACCCCACTTGTGGGATTACATAGATAGGAGCTACTGAAATTAAAGGGTTTCATCTAAAGGTTCTTTGTATGGGCAACAGTCAACACAATCTTTCTCTCTTAGTCTAATTGAGATACTGTCTAAACAAAAGCAAATTCGTAATTGGAAGAGCAGTGAAAGAATGTACAGGGCCTCAATCAATATGTCCATGCCTTACTGTGTTAATTATATAATCTTCATTTCCTTCCTTTCACATTCTGCAATCTGCATGTAAGATGTAAACACAAACATATAGATACTGACCTGGGAACACAAAGATTCACGATGCCATATTTGATAAAGTTCAAGCCAAACAATTTTTTCTAGAGATAGTTCTATGCAAATCTGCCAATAACCGCCCTTAAAATATTTTTCCACTTTTACAGTTGGGTGGCTGCCACTAATTTTGAGGCGAAGATGTGCAGACAGAGGACATAGTTTTCGACGTCTGGCTTACATTTGGGTGATTTCTTTTGCATGTATGGTGTAATTGACACAGTTTTCTGGAATTATAAGTGTATTTTGCAAATGACGTCTTTAATTAATGATCATTAGACAATGGAGGTTAATGTGTGGATTGGCTTACTACCCTATTCCATTGTTAAGCATTATTGAATTTGAACCCTTTGATACTGAATGTAAACATTTGCAGACTATGCATGAAAAAAGTTTGGTCCATCTGTTTGAGAATCTATCAAAGATCTTGCAGTTTGCACCAATTGTATACTCTCTCTCAGGCTAGCTAGCATTATTGAACTTATCTACATCGATATCGACCTGCTGTCAAATTGGATGGAGTCTAAAATCCACCATATCATATGGTCCATGTGTGACATCAGAGTTTCCTCATGCTTGTGAAAAGTAAGAATTGTTTTATTACACACTGTTAAATACTGTATGCCATTACTTCTGCTAGACTTTCTTTTCATTGTTGAATCTCTCTTTGTTTGATCAAGTGTGATATTTGAGATCCTCATTGCTAATGGAATCTAATGATCTATGAATTGATCAGAAGAACATTACAATTGGCTAGGATCCATTACTTGAACGAAGCTAGATCTTGTGCAATCATATTGAATACTTGACTGAACAATCTGTACGTTGTTTGAAACTCTCTGGACAATGAACCCACCCCTCTACCAATCTGAATTATCTGATTCTTATTTTTTTCGTTGTTTTTGTTAAGAGTTCTTTCGAGAGTTAACTTCTCAGTTGGAACAGATTCTTCCCGCACAAAAGCATTCTGCATATCTTATTATGCCATTGCCATTACAAAACTAACAGATTGTATGTACAACAACCCAAAAGACAAAAGAACAAACAATCTACTCAATAAAAAGTGAAGCAATTCAAGCTTCAGAGCTGTTTTCTACCATCTTCTCAAGTATCACAGACTTAAGATTCACCATTGGTGGTCCTTTTTCTCTACGTTCAAGTTCTTCGAGCCTGAAAGATATCAACCTATCCCAATTCCCACCTTCAAAAAGCACAGCAGCTTTCCCATCAGTAATCCTCTGCACAATCCCACAATACATATAATATGGATTATTAGAATTCTTGACAATAGCAATCATCCCAGGTAACAAAAGTGGTAGTTCAGGTGGTTTTGGTTTCTTCACAAGACTTTGATTAAAACCAGAAACCATACTTGATTCTGTTTTCTTGGGTGGTGGTGGATTTTTCTCTATGAATTTCTTTAGACCCTTTTCACCTCCCGGAAATCCGCCAGTAAACCCCATCATTTCTTTCTCAAATCCGTCCTCCGGTATCTCCCCAGTCTCCTTGTTTTCTTGATTATCATCATCACTAGCTGCTGCTGCTGCTGATCCTGCTGCCTTTTGTTCTTCGGAAATCGACTTTTTTAGCTCTTTCTCTATACCCTCTTCTCCATTACAGAGACCTCTACCTCCAAGAATCTCATAAAGATTGAATTTTGCTATTGGTGTAACTGAGTTTGAAGATGATTTCATAGTTGTTTTTGTATGAACACTACTATTGAGGTTGAGGTTGACAGATTGACCAAGAAAGTTAGATTTTTTAAGAGGTGGGGTTTGAATTTGAAGGCTTGAGAGTTGAAAGGAAGAAGCAGAAGCCATGGTTTTGATTTTTTCAAGAACTTGGATTTGGGAAAGATGATAGTGGAGGATGAGATGAGATGAGATGACAAGAAGTGTTTTGTAGAAATGGGAAACTGTAACTTGTCCTTTTAAATTCTGACCACCAATCTGTTTTTGTTTTGATATCTTCAATTGACAAATGAAACACATGAATGGTGTTACAGTTTGAGATAGTACATTATCTTTTTAACTTTTGTCTATCTTCCTTGGAAAAAGATTTACTTGCACTTATGTTTACACCATACTTGTAAAAGAATCAGGACCACACATGAGGGATCGCGTTAAAGGTACATAACAATTTTTATATTTATTTGTAGAATTACACTGAATATGTTGTGTTTTCTTTATTAGTTTAAGCTTTTAGAAGAGATGATTATATGCTTTAACATGATGATCAGAGTAGATAAAGGTATTAGGTTCGTGCTATGTTGCTACCTGTTATCAAAAGGAATTTCTAAAAGTCAGGACCACACATGTGAGAGGGGTCTTGTAGAAGATATAGTTAATTAAATAAAAGTGTGCATTTTTAAAAATGTTTAATATATATGATTAAACACAATTAGAGATAAAAAAAAAAAAAAGTATTGACAAAAGTTGTATATCATGTGTTAATTAATCTAGTGTAAACATTGAATCTGCATAAATTTGGGCATAAATTGTTCCTATCAATAGCCAGAATCCGGACGAAATGAGTTTTTTTCTCTATACGATTCATTAAATATTTGACAGTAAATTCAATTATTAAAATATAATATTATAGAAACTCGTAGATTTCAAATCTTACATTTACTTATATAAATAAATAGTGTCGTACATCGAACACTTGTAGGATGTACTCGTAGAGAATCATGACTTATAACAACAACATACGCAAGCGGAGTCTGAAAATGGTGGGGTACATGCCTTATTTATATTTTTGTGAGGTAGAAAAATTATTTTTGATAACTTCTCAATTTTTTTAAACATGGTTCGAAAGAAATAAAGAGAGAATCATGACTCGTAGATGGAATTCTAATTACAAATTAGTTAACGACATTTTTTATGAAGTTTATCTTTGTAGTTAGTTTTACTAATTTCTTATGAGGTTAAATTCACCTAAATTCAATTGTTAATGACTCTTAAAGCAACATTTGCTCCATCTCTATGCTAATTTTTACTATTATGTGTATCTAATATATGCTTTGAAGTTTCACATATGAAGAGAGAAGGTCAATTATATTAGACGCTCCAATGTCTCTAAAAGTATCAATGTCTCGTTTCTTGACTAATTTTCAAAGCTTGAAACAAGTTGTTTGTAGAACGAGAGCGATTATTTTCTACTTGATATGTAAAAGGAGAGGAAAACAAAGTTTAGTGAGCTTTATAAGGTCGACTATTGCATAAGCTATTAGCGGAGAAAGCTCGAAAAAAATCTAGTTAAATTTGATATCATTAAATTTACGAATAGGATGAAATCTAAACTCCTAAAAATTCAATCGAACTTGAGCTCGCTTTAGAACCAAACTAAACTTGGAGATTTATAAACATATCTAATTCAACTTGTTTACATTTTTTTCATGTTGTTCATGATTTTTTTTTTTTTTAATTCATGACTAGGGAATTTGGCCGCACTTCGCGCAATTATGAAATATATATGTAATTTTTTTTTAAAAAATAATTATGATACAAAAAAATAAAAAATCAATTATAGAAATAAGAAAAATGATAAAATCACAATACAAATATTTTTGTAGAATTAGAGTTTAAGTGAATTACATTTTTATTATCAAATGTTTAAACAAAATAAAAGACTAATTTATTAAGAAAAAAATTCATATATTATGATGTTAATATATAAAATTCGGATAAACATATTTAAGGACTTGATTTTTTTTCTTATTTTTGTCAAATGATAAATTTACTATCCAATGAATCTTCCTTTAGTTCAGAAAAATAAGTGATGAAACTAAAAATAGGAGGAAGTAGAGATAAATATTTCTATTTCATTTCTTCTTCGATATTTAAACCTTTCTTTGTCCTTGTTTTTTCTCTTATTATCATCGTCTAAATAATTATTTTTCATTATCATCTAAATAAACCTCTATAGCTAATTTTTCGTATATATCTTTTATTATTATGGTGATTCATTAGAAGTAGAAGAAGTGAACAAATTTAAATGGTTCTTCACCATAAGAAATACCTAATAATTCCGTATTTCAAAACTTAAGATGCATTTTTTTGAGCCATGAGTAATAAAATTTAAACGTCTATTAGCGTAGTTAGTTGTGTTTTGACAAAGTTACAAATAACTAATTTGAGCCTAAATGAAAATGTAATTTAGTAAAATTAAAAAAATTATAAGAACCTAAATTTTTAAAAATATATATAGAGAGAGAACATATGAAAAAGTAAGTAAAAAGAGAAAAATAACAACACAATTTTGTCAAGTCCTTAATCACAAAAACAAAGATGATAAAAAATCATATAATCAATGCAAGTATTTTTGAGCTTTTATTAGACACCCCTTCTATCCATATCCAAGAGTCTTTTCATGGAGTCAAATATGATACTATAACAATAATATAGAATATCACTATTTCAACTATGGAATAAAAATAATAATCTTGAGTAGGAATCTAATGAAAAAAAATGAATTTATATAGACAAAATTGAAGAAATTAATATCATAAGGTATCTTAAATTTTGAAATTAAATAATTGAGGGTTATGAATATAAAAATTTAAATAAAAAGAGTTAATAATATTAATTAAAGTAAAAGTTCAATTAGGTATAAGTTATGGAGATAAGAATTTTAAAATAAATAAAAGTAACATTTTTTGGGTGTTTAAGTTTTATTAGGAAAGTAAGCAAATCAACTTCTTCTCTTTTTGTACTACTCCATTGTGTTTAACAAAAGTGAAAGAGGAAAAAAAAATACAATAAAAAATAGACAAATATCTTGAAATATTAAAGTAGTAAATATTGAGACTTTTAATTTTTTGTAACAAAGAATAATAATGAGTGTAAATAATTTTTCAGACATTTAAGTATAACAATAAATAGAGGAGTAGTAATTGATGTATTTATTTTTTGTATAATAATAAGTAAATAGAAAAATATAAAAAGTTATGGAAAAAAAGATAAATAGAATCTTTGGCCAGAGAGAGGTGCAACTTCATTTCTCTATGAGATTTTTAAGTACAACAATATGTAATAGCTATATATAAGAAATGTATCATAGATAATATACTTTCAAGCATGGCAAAATTTTAGAATATTGAAATCAAAACAATACATTAATGAATCTTTAAAATATTGGAAGCATTCAAACTTTATACTAATATGATCATCTCTCTTGATGAATCTTTCAACATAATTAAACTTCCTTCTTCACTTTGATAATCTTGTACTAAATTAATGTGAACATCTCTCTATAATGAATTTTTGAAGAATATATCTTTGATATCTTCATCAAAGTGAAGAACATATCATGTCACTATCTTTTCTATGATATCTTATGGAAAAGATGAAGAATAATTTTTATTTTTTTTAAAAGAGAAAAAAAACTACACTATTAGAAAGAAATAATGAGAAAAAAACTACTCTAATAGAAAGAAAGAATGAGATAAATAAAAAATGAATATTCAACATCTCTATGGATGATTGTAATTTATAAATTTGATAATCCATAAGAATGAGTTGAAGATACATGTTATTTAAGTAGAGAATATGAATATATTGAGGTTTTTTGCAACTCATTAGATTAAATTAGAATAGTAGATATGATTGTTTTTTTTTTATTTAATAAATAAAATATTTAATGAAAAGAATTAAGAAAAAAAATCTCAAAAAAAGAGGAAAAAAAATGGAGACTATAGAGAGGTGTCACATCACCCTGTCTATGTTTCTCCTTTATATTATATATAGATATAGATTATAATCCAAATAATAAGTAGATTTTCCTTAAATTTATATTATTTTTTTTGTGTAATTTTCAAAAGACTAAAAGAACAATATAAACAAATTTAAAAAGAGTGAGTGTTATTACTATGTAGAAGGGTTTACACGTAGACACTTCTTCGATGAAAATATAAAAAATTCATAAGTACTCATTGGTTAGAAGTAGACATGTCGGCGAAGATGGGTCAAACTCTTTTAGAGAGTAGTAAAGTAGAAATTCCATTAATACCCTTGGCTAGAAGCAAACACGTCGATGAAGAGCAGTCAACTTCTAGAAGCGCAAGCACCTTATTCGAGAAATAATAGAAATTTCATAAATACCCTTCGGCAAGAAATAGACACGTCAACAAGACGCGCTTACTTCTAACTTTTCTATACAATAGTAAATAGTATAGAAATTTCATAAATACCCTTGACTGGAAGCAGGAACGTCAACGAAAACCTACACGCTTCTATAAACAAGCACCTCTTTGGAGAAAGTATAGAAATTTCATAAATATCCCTTGGCTAGAAGCAAACACGTCAACAAAGAGGCTCTTGCTTCTAAACTCTTCTAGATGGAAGTAAAGTATACAAAATTTATAAATACCCTCGGTTAGAAGCTGACACTTCAACGCAGAGGCGCCTGCTTCTAGACTCTCCTAGATAGTAATAAAAAGAATAGAGTTTTCATAAATATCACTCGGTTAGACGTGGACACATAAATAAATAGGTTTTTGCTTCTAGATTCTTCTAGATAGTAAGTAGTAAGAAGTAAAAAAAATTCATAAATACCCCTCGGATAGACACACCGGCAAAGAGGTGACTGCTTCTAGACTCTTCTAAATAATAATAAGAAGTATTGAAGTTTCATATATACCCTCGGCTAGAAGTAGACACGTCGACAAAGAGGAGCCTACTTCTAAACTCTTATAGAGAGTAATAAAATAGAAATTTCATAAATACTCCCGGATAGAGGTAGACACATCGACAAAAAGAAAGTTGTATCTAGACTCCTTTAGAGATAGTTGTATCTAGACTTTTTTCTAGATAGTAGTAAGAAGTGTTGAGATCTTCCCTCGGCTAGAAGTAGACACGCCGACGGAGAGGCGCCTGCTTCGAGACTCTTCTACACAATAGTAAAATATAGAAATTTCATAAATACCCTTGACTAAAAACAGTTCGATATTTAATCGAGTACTTATAGAGGGTATATATAGTAGGTGTTAGCCCTAACTCTATGGTAAAAACAAACAATCATCAAGGTTATTTTCGACATAACATCCCATTATCTGTGATACCCCAATTCGAATCCACATTTCAATTTTTAGCAGCCAACAAACTCCATCGCCTCCGATCTTCTCTCTCAATAAATTTCCCCAATTTCTCTTCTCTCTCTATAAATTCTCTCTCTATACGTATCTATATACGTTTACTGTAGACTATATTGTTGTATTCTATATCGAAAACCGATTCGAAGAATTAAGGTCAAGAGCTTTCTGGAAGTTTCCGGCGAGTTTTCCGGCAGATTCGAATCGGTTGCATTCCGGCGGTGGGGGATTCTGATGGAATCTGTTTAATTGCTGTTCTGTTGTTGTTGTTGTTGTGGAACTGGAAGGGAGTTAGGGTTTGTGGAAGTTTGTGTCATTTTACTGATTGGGGGAACCGGCGGTTGATTGTTAGATTTGAATTGGGTTTAGAGTGTTGGAGAGTGAATTAGGGTTTCGGAGGTTAAGGGATTGAAAAAAGAGGTTTAGGTTTAGGTTTTGGGATATTTACAGTCATGCCTCGGAGTTCAAAGCATAAATCGCATAAGCAGAGTAAGCATAGTCCGAAGGAGGGTAGGGATTATTCGTACTCGGATTCGGATGAGGAAATGAAAACCAAGGAGAAAGAGAAGGAGAAAGAGAGGAGTAGTAAGGAGGATAGTCTGGCTAGGGTTTCTAAGGATTCAATCCATTCAGGTTCTGGTGAGAAGAGAAAACATTCTTCCCAATCTAAGGAAGGTAAGGATAGTAAAGATCTAAGTGGGTATGGAAATGGTGATGCTTCAGAGGAGTATGTTTCTTCTAAGCGTCGGAAAGAGAAGGTAGAGGCGGGTAGTGGTGGTGCTGATAGATGGAATGGTGCTGCTGATAGTGCATTGAAGGGAGAAAGTTTGAAAATTGATGCAGATAAGGGTTCTAAGGGGAAGGAAACAAAGAGCTCAAGTGATTCCAAAAGTAAAAGCAGTAAGAAAGAAGGTAATGTTGCCTCATTGGTGGAAAAAGAAGAGAGTAAGAGTGGAAGAGTGGAGTCAAAGAGGAAATCTGAGAAGGATTCTGGTCGAAAAGAAGGCAAGGATTCCAAGGAGGTGAAGGAAAAGGAGAGAGGGTCAGACAGGGAAAAGAAGGGTCATGAGAGTAAGCGCGATGATGTTGACAATGTGAAGAAACAAGGGTCTCAATCTGGTGATGCTAGTGAAGAAAAGCAGAACAAAAAAGGTAGAGAAACTGCTGGTAAGGTAACTTATTTGAGTGGTATTTGCTTTATTGGAATGTTTAATTTGGTTATAGGAAGACTTGATCATGCTCATTGCTTACTGTCTTAGGTTTTAGTGAGTTGTTGTTACTACCTTCTAGGAATATCCCAAACATAATTTTAATAGAAAACGATAATTGATATCATAATTTGTTCAAGTTCTAACATTTCCGAGATTAAAACGATAATTGAAATCTTAACATGTTCAAGTTCTAACATTTCCAAGATTAAAAATGGGTATAATATTCTGGTCCAATGTGACTCCAGGAAAGTAAATTCTGTACCCTTCTTTTGTTCAAGCATCTAAGTAGGTATGGTTGCATAATGAATTTGCAGTGGAGATGCACATGTCAAATTGTTTTTCCTTTTGGTGGGGGAAGCTCTCACTATGTCTGGTATAAGAGTAGCAGGATCCCGTTGTGAATTTTGTCCAGAATTTAGATGATTCTTTTCTGCGTTAATTGAGTTGGGTACACTAGTGGGAAACTGTTTTAAACTCTAAACTAGGAGCCTTCATGGAAATAAGGCAAAAAGAGATCCCTCCCTCACTCTCGTTGGTCTGGTAGATGTGGAGGACACGGTCAAAGGAAATGGAGATTGTCTCTATCAGTTATGACATGAGTGATCTTGTTCCTGATGGTGAATTGCGAGAGAAACTGCTGTAGTTACGTTTGTATTGCATTCATTTGGTCTTGTCTTATTTAAGAAAATGTGTATATTTGGGTGTTTGTTTGTGGAATTTCCTCTATGCTTCCATGTAGTGAACATGATATTTTTTGTAACTTGATGTTAGAGCTGTAAAGATTGGTGTTAGAGGATTATCTTACTCTCCCCTCTGAGTTGTGGGTTTTAACTTGGCTTTGAAGTTGAATTTTGCTAGTCAATGAAATTGCTTTGCATGAACATTACTATTCATTTTTTCTTTTAAGTGTGCAAGTGTTCCTTGGATATACTAAGCCAAGCTGTAGTAATGTCATGGTAAAGAAGGATTATTTGTTGGATCATATACGTCTATGTAATGTGGGGGACCTGTAAAGATTGGTGTTAGAGGTTATCCAGTAAAAATAATTATGGTATCAAGATACTTTTTGGTGTTGTTATTTTTATTGCTTCATTGCTCTAATCGTTACTATGTTGGTTAATGTGATTCCTATTCATTAAAGGGGTAATTGCTAAGTGTTTAACCTTTATCTTGTAAATTCTCTTTGACCTTTATAGAGTGGACTATCCAAAATGAGGTACCAAATATTGACTTGGACAAAGATGCTGAGAAAAGGGCACGGAAGAGAAGAGAAATCCCTGGTGATCGGGATAAATATGATGATGACATAAATGAGAGCGATGACAGACGGTTATCTTCGAGGTCTGAACGTACTAAAGGTGAAAAACAGCGACATGAGAAACATAAAGAGTACAAGGAAGATGTCGATAAAGATGATAAGCACAAGGATGGTAGGTATCGTGAGGATGTTGATAAGGACAGAAAACGGCGTGATGATAAATATCGAGAAGATAGTGATAGAGATAATAGACGTAGAGATGACAAGTACCTGGAAGATGTTGACAGAGATAGCAGACGCCGGGATGACAAATATCGTGATGATGGTGACAGGGATAATAGGCGCAAGGATGGTAGATATCGAGAAGATGGTGAAAGAGATAGTCGTCGTAGGGATGACAAATATCGTGAAGATGGTGACAATGATAACAGGCATGGGGATGGTAAGTATCGAGAGTATGGGGAGAAAGATGGCCATCATGATGAAGATAGATATCATGAAGAGGGTGAAAGAGATGATAGGCAGAGCGACATCAAGTATAGAGAAGACAGTGAAAGAGATAAAAGGCGCAAGGATGAGAAGCACCGGGACGATTTTGAAAGACATGGCAGATGCAAGGATGGTAGTGAAGCAGATGAAAGTGATAAAAAGAGGAGACTCAATGATGCCAAGTATGGGGATGAACGTGCTCCGAGAGACCATTCAGGTGACCGGTCTGATGCGAAGCGTTCTAGGGATGAGGGTCATTCTTCTGATTTGCATTTGAGGAAGTCAGGTATGCATGAAGGTAACCCTGGTTATGATCGTGCAAGGTATAAAGATGAGCCAGGAAGAAGGAGAGTGCTTGATAAAGAGGACCTTGGAGATATTAGATCTCGGAGCAGTAAAGATCAGCGATCTGAAGCAGAGAAGAGATCCATAAGCAGTGCTAGAGTAGAGTCTGTCACTGATCGTGGAAGGTCTACCTCGAGGAATGCTGATGCAGAAGTTACTCCACAAAAAAGCAGGTGGAAGACTTCGCCTAGTGCTGGACCTCATACTACAAGAGATAATTACAGGCAAGTATTTACCAATTTTCTTCTACATGCTGTTTCTTGTATGCCAATGTAGATGTGATCCATGAGCGAGAACTGAAATCATCTATTTGTTTACTTGATTTCTCGAATAATCATGCTTCGACTTCTTATTCTCCCATGTTTGTAACCTTGTAGGGTTTGAACCTCTTTTACGCCAACGTAAGTGTGCTTTTCTTATTTTTGGCTAGTAGCTACTACAATTTGTATTGCCCCCTCAAGGCGGCTAAGTAGATGAGGTGTAGGCGATAAACCCAGAATTCTCAAGTTCTTGTTGCTGCTACAACCCTTGGTGTGAGCTCATTGTTATTCAGCACTTCCTGTTGTGTGTTGTAGCAGGTTGCATTGTAGATTAGGTCAAGGTGTGTTTAGTTGTCCCAGAGACCACATTTACTGTAATAAGGTGGTGCGATGTAGGGCTGGAGAGTTTTTACCAAGGAAAATATTAGCTGGTTGATTGAATGATGAGGATGTTTGGTTAACTTCTTTAGACAGCACCAGTTTCAAATTTGAGAACTAGGAACTTATTTTTTTGAACATATGCCAAAACTGAACACAATGACGTGGTGAGCACATAGTGAGCGATATGCTAAAACTCATTTTTACGTCTGATTATTTAATGCGTCGCTGATGTTTATTCCATGAGCAGAGATGAATCTGTCTTTATATGCGGTCTGCTCAGTTTCAGTGGATTGGCAAAGCAAGCGATGTTTTTTGGTTTATGATATGTTCTTTCCAAACTGATTAATTTGATTTTATTATGAAACAGCTACCTCGTGGGTTCTTTAAAGTGTGGATTTTGTGATTTGTAGAATAACTCACATTTATAAATGATGTACGTTGGCTTTCCTATAACTTTAGTATTATTTCTCTGGTTACTGTGATTAATAGGCTGTGATATAGTTCAAAGATGGGCTTGTTGCTCACTGAAAAATGAATGCTAGTGGTGATTAGCGAATTTGCGCATAACCTTTTCCGTGTGCATTTCAGAAGCCTTTTTCCCTGTTTTGATTGAAGGTATATTGGTGTGAGATAGGTGAAGGAAGATGGTGCCGCTACTTATGATTACAACTTTTGGTTTTAGTAGTGGTAGTCTTCGTACTGAATTTTGGCTTCAATCCCTTTTAAAATTCGAGTAACTTATCAGGTAGTTAGAATACAAATTATTCTGTTTTGTTTCCGCTCTTTTGGTTTGGTATTATTCCTTACCAAAAAATCTTGGAATTGTTGATCTCCCATATAGTTTCTTAATCATTGGTTATATTGCTCATGCCTTCTCATGAACAATTTCTGTTTGTTTTAGTGCAACTTTTGGATGCTAAGTTGAGGTTTGGAATTTTTGTGCTAATATTTCAAAAACAGCAGCGGTGCTATGTTTCGCTTATGGTATTACCTCACATTTTCAAAAAAGACATATTACCTTACTCAAAAAGATCTTGTGCGTCACACCAGAGGATTTAATAATTTTGCTCGATAAAACCTTCTTGATCGCAAACGAGAGATCTAGTTGTCTTATTGGACCTTGTGTTTTTCTGCTTAATGGGTGATGCTAATGTTGATTAATTTCCTGTTGCCAACAGTCTGTCTGTTTGCTCGATCAGTTTTAACTTTTAACAAAATCTGACATTGATATGTTCTGCCTTCTGTGCCCACCAGGCTGTCAAAACAAGAAGACTCCAAGTATCCTTATGAAGAAAGGATTCGACATGGTGGAACATCTCGAGATTATGGTGGTTCTGGTGCATCAATTGAGAGAATTTCTTCATCCCGTTCAACAGAGAAAATGATTCAGAAGGAGGACATCTTTCTTGGAGATTACTCAGCTGAACGACGGCTTAAATCAGATGTTCGCAGTTCTCCCATGCAGTTGGTGGATAGATCTCCTACTTCAGCGAGCAATGAGCGAAGACACTTGAATAGATCCGAGGTTCGCCGGAGTCTTGATGTTGAGGATTCAACACAGAGAAGTGGTGGTGGTTCCAGGGAATTTAAGGAAGGCAGAGGAAATCGTGACTTTGCTGGTGATGCATTTGCAGGTGATGAACTATCTCAAATGGATGGAGATAATGCCTCTGATTCTTCTCCTTTTATCAGAGGGAGTCACTTTTCAGGCAGTTCAAAGTCTGCTTTACCTCCCCCTCCTCCATTTAGGTCTGGGGTTGACAGCCCATCAATGTTTGGCTCTTTGGACGACGACAGTAGAGGGAAGTCAACCAACCGTCACAGAAGAATTAGTGATCCTACTATAGGAAGAATGCAAGGAAATGCTTGGAAGGGGGTTCCAAATTGGCAGTCACCTCTGGCAAATGGTTTCATGCCTTTCCAGCATGGTCCACCTCCTGTTGGTTTTCATCCCGCAATGCAGCAGTTTCCCGGACCACCAATGTTCGGTGTTAGGCCTTCAATGGAATTGAGTCACCCTGGGGTTCCTTACCATATGCCAGATGCAGACCGCTTTTCTGGCCATGGGCGCCCAATGGGTTGGCGAACTCCACTAGATGATTCATGCGGTCCCCCATTGCATGGGTGGGATGCTAACAATTTTGGTGAAGAAGCTCACCTTTATGGAAGGCCAGACTGGGACCAGAATAGGACTTTGTCCAACAATAGTCGGAGTTGGGAGACAATTGGTGATGTATGGAAAGGGCCAATAAGGGGCACCAGTGTGGAGCTGCCATCTGGTTCACAGAAGGAGGTCTGTTCAATTCAGGGCCCAGATAATTCTTTTGCTGCTCAGTTGGCTCAGCAAGCTCTGGGTGAGCAAAAGAAGACAGATCAAGATACTGAAAGCAATGATATCAGTTTTCAGTCCAGCAGTGTTCCTGGAAGGAGCACTCTAGAAGATTTGAAAATTAATCATGAAGAGCTACCAATTGATGTTGAGTCATCAGGGAAAGAAGAAGCTAGTCTTAGCAATGTTTACCTCAAAAAGCTTGATATCTCGGCAGATCTGACAGAGCCCGAGTTGTTTGATCAATGTACTAGTTTAATGGATGTTGAGCAGATCTTGACATCTGATAACTCAAAGATCTTGTTCTTGGAGGTAAAGCGGGTAACTGAGTTATTTCTTTGTTTATTTATATCTTTCATCACTGGAAGTTAACGTTTATTCTTCTTCTAGCAGGGTGCTGTAGAATCTAATGTAACGCTGCCCAGCAAATTTTCAAGTGTTCCACTCATTGCTACTGTGGCTGATTCTGTTTTTCAGGTGTGTGCGTTGTGCAAGATGTATATGCATTTCGAGTTGGGAAGTGAAATACCGTTATCAACTATATTATTTTGTAATAATTTTGTATGTTGCTATGCTGCTTATGCTTCTGTTACCTAGGATTAGTGTCTTATATTATGTACTCTTGAAATGCATGTTTGTTGGGGTTACTTACAGTTATGATGTCTTGTTAATATTATTCGCTCCACATATCTTGTTTCACCTTTGTTTTAGGAGAAAAACAATCATACTTCCGTCTTGGTCTCCATTTCATTTATGTGCAGAAGATATTTGCTCTTTATGATGTTTTTTTAGCAACGGAGAAAATGCGGGATAGTATTTGTGTTCAATTTTTATTTGTGAGATGAGAACAGAATTTTTCATGGGTTATAGTTACCCAACCTAGTTGCCCAATTTTTAAGTGAATCAGTTTTGTCCTTTATATACATAAATCCACGCTGTCTAACTTCTCTTATCTAATAATGTGATGATGTGTCCCTATTGCAGAAAGCCATTTCCCTTTACAAGAAGAGGAGGGAGGAAATTGAATTCACAAATGGTGGACATTTTACTTTTTCTGGTCAGCTAGGTGTGTCCTATCCTGCACCTAAATTAGAGAATTCAAGTTC
This sequence comes from Solanum stenotomum, assembly GCF_019186545.1. Classification (NCBI taxonomy): domain Eukaryota; kingdom Viridiplantae; phylum Streptophyta; class Magnoliopsida; order Solanales; family Solanaceae; genus Solanum; species Solanum stenotomum. The sequence continues at coordinate 56,801,319 of NC_064291.1, forward strand.
AGTATATGGTAAACTTGAATGCTCCGGTCTGGCGGATGATGGGCTAGTAGAAGAGGGTGATGAGGGGACTGATCTCCCTGTTAGTTCTCTCAGTTCTGAGGAGGTTGTACTTTCACAAACCGCACTTCAGGAGCTGTGTGAGCCAATGGGTTTGAACCCAGGCGAGAAATCAAATCTCCATACTTCCATAGATGTCCCAGCCGAGAAATCAGATCACCCTACTTCCATAGATGGAGGAGCTGTCCTGACCAAGAAATCAGATCTCCCTACTTCCATAGATGAAGGAGCTGTCCCGACCGAGAAATCAGATCTCCCTACTAGCATGGATGAAGGAGCTATTCTGACTGAGAAATCAGATTTCCCTACTAGCATGGATGAAGGAGGTGTCCCAACCGAGAAATCAGATCTCCCTACTAGCATGAATGAAGGAGCTGTTCCGACCGAGAAATCAGATCTCCCTACTAGCATGGATGAAGGAGCTGATACAGTTGTGGATGTGGCTCAGGAAAGTAAATTTGCAGAAAACTCGTTGTCTGTGGAAGAGGTGGGCCAAACTGATGCCCTTGCTCCTCTTGTGTGTAAAGATTTGATGGGGGCTGATGATAACGTCAAAGAAGAGAAGTTTGTTGATGCTAAATGTGGTACTCTTCCACACACTGATGTGTCTACTGAGGTATTTGAGGCAGCGATGCCAGAGTCAATTGAGTCAGTAAATTTAAGTCGGATACAGCATTCTCCTGAAAGTACACATTGAGACAATTTATTTTTCCGAGTTTTTGAAATGCCCCCCCTTATATTCCCATCTTCTGTTTTGTCTGCTTGCTGCGCTTTAGCTAATCAATAAAACTTTTGAGTTTTCTTTATGCCCTTGCCTCTTTCGTTCTTGTTTTTCTGTTCCCAGAAAGAGACCGCAATCCATTACTCTCCTACTAATGGGTTGTGGGTTATTTGTCTATTTTTTTTGTTTTCGTATTATATTTGGAATGCTGGTATATGCTATGCTATTCAAGTGCTTGTTTAGGTTGGGCAAGGATTTGGACGCGTATCTCACCATGCCATTCACTGATTTCTGGTATGGACGTCCATCTTTTTTTTTCGTTATCTTAATCATGTTCCCCTTTTTTCCATTCTTCCCTACAGTTTTTTTCTAATTTGCATGCGTCTTTGCCTTACGAAAGTATTTTTGCTTTTTTCTCTCTTTAAAATAAACTACTGGAAGTGTATCGTCATTGGTTTTGCTATTTGCTATTTGCTATTTGCTATTTTAAGCTTCTCATGGCAAGGCTTTTGAACTGCGAACAACAAAATCAGAAAAGCAATAATAATGGCGGTCTGGGTTTTCGTGAATCGTAAAACTTACACCATGTTCTTTCAACCAAACATTATTTTGAGGAAAAAAGACAAATAAAAATAATTTTATAAATGACTGCAAAATTTGTTTTTTTTTTTTAATACTTGGTTCTCATTTGTGCATATTTTCTTACTATGCTTTTTTGAAAAACATTTCCTTTTTCATATTTTACCCTGAACAATAATATTTATTCATTTACCAAATAATTTTTAAGTTTATTGAGATTATACACCATATGAATATAATGGTAAAATAGATTCTTCATGTGTTTGTTTCCACTGTCAGTGACAAATTTGAAATCATAGTTGAAGAAACACAAAATGAAGTTTACCCTAGTTTGTGTGATTGATGGTATAAATTTGTCCTATAATCAAATCAAACACAGTAAGATTTTATATGATGCTTAAGTTTGGATATCCTTTTATTCCATCAAACTTTGGTATTGTTTTCTCCAGGAATAATTTAGGTTAACCAACAACAATTAAAAAGTTTAGTTAAGGCGTCTCACGTGATGGGTTTGTTCTAATACTTCATTATTTTTGCTTAAATACAATGACCGGTGCTCTATTTTTTTAAAAATCATTGTATTTGACACATGTTAATGCAAAAATTTAAGAATACTCTGAACAGTATAACCGCAAATAATTTATTTACTTCTTAAAGAAAAAGGAGATTTTTTTTTCAAAACAAAATAGTACTACTTTTTTGCGAGGATGCCTTTAATAAAATAAATATAGAAATATAAAATTCAATCTGCAAAATCGTTTCGTTCGTTCTTTTTGCAAATGTCCGTCACCTTAATGATTTCACAACGCAAAATAAGTTAATACACCACTATTTTAGTCTATGACTCGAGGCGGATATTCACGTGGAAGGGTTGGTTCACGTGCTTTTATTAATTGTAAATATACGCACGCTTAATTTCTAGTAAGATTTGATTAAGCCTCTCAAGTAAATAAATTTTTGTTCAGTGTTTCCAAGCTATATATCCCCATGTAATCTTAATTATTGAATAACTAAAACTTTAACAAACACAAATATTTTCAAATATACACATACTTAAAAGAAGAATCATATATTTTGTTAAGCATCTTAAACACGAGCTCGTTAATTTAGGGCATTGATCCAACACATTATAATAGTATATAAATTAACATAAATAAAGATAAATGATTCTTTATACATCAAAACTAAACATTCTAAATACATCAAAAATTATGATTTAATCATAACTAATCTCAATATTATTCAATATTATTGTTATAGAACGTCAACGTCACAAATGATAGATAACGGGGACCAAACATGATGACTTAACAACCATAACATCCATCATAGCAAGTCTTCTCTTCGTCTTCGTCTCTCCATACCTTCGTTTTTGCCTAATTAATTATACAGGTTCGTTGCAATTTCTTCCATTAATTATGATTTTTCCAGATAGGTGCAACTTGAGAATGTTGAAGAGCTGTTTCTGCTTTTGTTTCATGGAGTAATTTCGGTTAATTTTTGTAAAGACTTGAGCTTTAGTACTGATTACCCTAATCCCAGAAATTATTAGCTCTGTTACATTTTTAGAACCAATTTTTGTTTCTTTTAGCTGAAATGCTTTAATTATGATGATTTGGAGAACTGATCTCAGCTAATTTGGGATCGAGAAGTAGTTAATTTAGATAAAGACTTGAACTTTACTACTAATTACCCTAATCCCAGAAATTATTAGCTCTCTTATATTTTTTGAACCAATTTTAGTTTCTTTTAGCTGAAATAGTATGATGATATGTAGAGCTGAGTTCAACTAATTTGGGATTGAGAAGTAATTAATTGATTGATTGTGTTGGGGATTATGTTTAATTTGTAGTTGAGTATTGATACTAGCTTAAGGTTACCGTTCAAGTTATTTTGTGTTGCACTGATTACAACGACAACATACCCAGTGTAATTCCATTAGTGGGGTGTGGGGAGGGTAGGATGTATGCAGAGCTTATCCCTATCTTCGTGGGGTAGTGATAGATTGTTGGCTCGAAAGGGATGTCACTGATTGTATCCTAGAAATTATAGTTATGAAAGACAGAGGTTGAGGTAAAGCGCTCAACGGTTACCTTCTTATTGAATTGGAATAGAACTCTTGATGTAGCATTGTATCCTAGAAATTATTGGGATGGGTAGAATGACATTACAAGCAAAAGAAAATGTTTTTATTATAATGAATCATCTGATGAGTTGTACAGCCGACTCCAACTGATTTGGGATTGAGAGGTAGTTAGTTAATTGATTGTGTTGGGGAATATGCTCGGTCATGTTTTATTCATAGTTGGGTACTAGTAATAGCTTTTAGGTTACTTTGGAGAAGTTTTATGGTTCAATGATTGTACTCTAGAAACTTTAGTTATGAAGGACAGAGGTTGAAATTAAGCTCAAAGGTGGTCTTCTTATTGAAAATGGAATAGAACTCTGGATGTAGCGTGCCATCGGGTCATTCGTAGTGGGAGGGGTAGAACATATAGTTGACATGGATAAAATGACATAGTCTAAAGCAATATGGAGTGTGAAAGCAGTTAGTTAACTTCTTTGGCAAATGTTTTTCCGTGTGTGGTTCCTGATTTCAATGGGAAGTTGGTAGGTAGATCCACCTATTGGTCTTGCTTTTGCTTTTATATGCGGAGTTGCATAGTGGAAACTTTTTCCTCTTAATCGTCACATTAAATCCTATTTCAAGTGGATGTGATCCCTATTTATAAACTTCTTTAACTCGTCAAGGTACAGTTTAAAAAATTGATCCATAATAATTGAGCTGTTCTCCTGCTATTTAACTATTAGCGTAGTGCTAGACAGAAAAAACTTTCGGGCCCATTATAATTCTTCCAAGCAAGCCAATGCTTACAAGATACTGTTCTGCACTCCAAATCTGAGGCATGTCCACTATTTACTGATTCCTGACAGCTACTATGGATTTCGGCCATGACAGGGCATGTTACTCTTTTTTTTTTTTTATGACTGAAAAGTCCGTTTGGGCCAACCTCTTGAACCAACCACAACTTTCAATACTCGGGGATAACAGGGCCCCCCTTCTACCCCTCTCTACTTAAATACCATGTTTAGTTCACAATTCCCTAATCCATTGCAATTTGATCTAAGCCTTGGGGCTGCTACATTGTTTGAAAGGCACTTCTATATCAATGGTAAATAGCTCTGAATCAATTGTCAGAATCAGGAAGCAAAACTTTATGTCCACAAGAAAGGGAAATCCTGTGTTGTATTCTAAAATATTTGCTGAGTCTCTTTGAAAGTATACTCTCATTGTAACACACCAATGAAAGCACTTGTACAACTTCTAGACATGTATATGTTGTCTTCCATTTGCAGATTGCAGTTTATTACTTGGAAATGCTGATTTGCTGATAATTCTTGTTGTACTTTATCCAGTCACCGATTTGTGGGTTTGCTGGAAAATATTAACTTCATGGTGGTGTACCTCGAGCACTAGAATTTTTCTGAGAGATTATTTTCAAGCTTCAATAGTTGGTGAGAACTCTATTCAGAGACCAGAATTGTCCGTAGATTTGGATGCATTTTTTTCTTTGACATCTAACTTAAACATTCTTAAAGTGAAAAAAGTGTCATCTTAACAAAATTAATCTCACCTTTATCTCTTCGCTTCTTTCCTGTTGAATAGATCTATTTATAGATTGACTTGAAGAAAATTGAGAAGTTCTGTATCAATGTTGAATATGTTTAGCCCCAGGAAGCTACCTTGGGTATCTGGTACAGATGACCAGAAAAAGGTACTAGCTTTTTCTTGCTTATGATCTAGCCATCTAACTTGGTATTTCCTAGTTAATTGTTCTCAAGTTCATTCGTTATCTTTGTGAATTGAAGGAACACTGAGTTTGTTGTGACTTTGCAGGTAGTTTTAACTGCTGTAGAAGTAGAATCTCTTCGATCAGAAATTGCTTCTTTGGAAGAAAGAGAAGCTCATTTAAAAGCTCAGTATGTTTTGATGCTTTAATTGTGCTCTCTCATTATGTCTTATGCTCCTCTATTTTAGTTTTTTTTAAACACATTTGTGTTTGGTGTTGTTGCCTCTTTGATATGACTGTACTTCGATTTAGCATGGAAAAAGGTTCCAAGAAATTTTGCAGCTTAATGCGGTCATATAATTCTCGGTACGATGCTTTTGTAATGTAGGGATGTCTTAAACATGGAGTAAATTACTGTAACACCTCTTGCTTAATGAAACTGAAGATCTTTTTTCATCTCTTTGGAGGTAGATTATCAGCGTAATGTGAAGTATGAACACATCCATAGATGCATATCTATCTACACTAATTACAATGTGAATTCATAGGTTACAGCAAAAGCATAAAAGCTTCGCCCAAGTTCTTTTTTTCTTTAGGTGACTTGGCCTTTAAACATGGAGTCTTTCTATCACATTTATATAATGTGCAGAATGTGCTAAGGTGGACTATGACATGCACGCATAATAAAACTGCCTTATATGCCCAAACTCTCTACATATGAACTTGCTTCAGTCTTTGGTTATGTAAATCCTTTGGTAAGAGGACACATCCTGAGTGCCTCTTCACATGTGGGTACATAGAACCATCGGGGACCGTTGATTGGATAAATAAGAGACGAAAACAGAAAGCAGGAAGTTCTTGTCATCTGCCAACTTGGGAACTAAGGGTCAAAAATCCTAGCAGAGGCTACATTAGATGAATTCTTCCCACCTACCTAAGCCTTGATGGCAGAGCTACCTAGTGCCTGGCTGGTTGGAGGCAGCTGATACTTGATGGACTAGTCGAGGTGCACGCAAGTTGGCCTGGACACTGCCATTATAAAAAGAAATAAATAAAAGGAAAATTTTGGAGTAAGGAAATGTGAACACCCTTCAAGATATTGCCGTGAGAGTTCTCTACAATGAATTAAGACACTTCCGGTCCATGCTTTTAAAACAAGAAATAACACATTGGGAAAGTGAATAATATCGTATTTCTAGGTAGTAGAAAGTTGAGATGTAACTGTAACATGGTATGACTGGCTTTCTACTTGATGAGAAAAGACCTAACAACAACTTACCCAGTGTATCCCATATGAGTTATCAATATGATGGCATCCTTTGGAACATCCTCCAGTTTCTTTTATTGAGAAATCATGGATTTGTCTAAAGCAGTACTCTTATTTGAGTTCTGATATATCTATATATATCTTTCTCTTCACAGATTAGAACATATTGACGAAATACTGCAGTCTGCTCGCATGTCGGGTTATTTGTATCTGAGAACGGTACTGAAATACCAACATCTGTCCTTTTCTTGTTATCTCTAGGATTTATCAGACTTAAATTATGAAAATCTTATTCTTGCTTTTGATCGACAGAGATGGGAGGCTTTACCAGGAGAACCTCTTCCAATCGATGATGACACTGAAGTTGATGACTGGCTTCCTAAATTTCTTGTCCTTCAGGGATCGGGTATTTTCTTGTATTCATCATCCATAGGTAATTATATTGAAACTTTCAATTTCAAGTGTCGCGTATTTTTTTTGGTATTGCCCTATTTTGGTGTAAGTGCATTATTCCAAACTTTTAATGGTGTACCATTACTCTCTGTGTTTTGCCTCCCTTTTATTGGCAAATTCTGAGTTCCTCATAGGAGGCTGAATCTTCCAACTATTTATCAGGAAAGTCTAGAAATCTTAAATGATGTCTTGTAAGCTTATGCTGATTAATGGTATTCATTGTAGTATGATGGACGTCAAATTTGCTCATATAGTGTCTCTTAAATTTTGATGGACTTCTATGTGATTTTAGTTATTAGAGATGGAAATTCAAACCCTCAACCTCCCAAAGGGACACTGCCCCTCAACCTCACACACCCCTCGTGATCAGGTGGGTGAAGTTTTTGTCAACATCAAAGTTTCAAAATCAATTAAGAATATATATGAGCAAAATGGGCGAACAAACAGGAAGAGGGTGAATGGAAACAGACACAAGAATGTCGAAGATAGTGGTGGAAGATGTGAAGACACAAGGAGGGAGGCTGCAAAATGAGTTGAAATGTTGCAGCTATCCAAAATTATGGAGTGAAATAGTTATTCGTTTTAGGTAGAGAATGGTGTGTTGGTATGTCTAAATAACTTATATGATACCCTCCCCCTGCCTCACAGTGTATATGGTTTGATGAAATTCCAATAACTCATCCTCCAACTCCCCTGTTCATGTATGTAGGTCAGTAGGTGGAATAGGAAAAGCACCTATGGTAAGGGTAGAAATTGTCATCTCTATTTGGTATAGCTCACTGTTGAGTTATACCGGGATTGGCTGACCGTTTAGTTGCATATACATAATTAATCACGAGCTCCATGCATCTGATGTAGAGATTGTCATCTCTGTTTGGTATATCTCTATTAATGCTATGCTGGGATTCTAATTGCATATCTTTTAATTCCTCATGAGCCAGTGCATCTCTATCTTCTCTTGATTTAATAGACACCCATAATATCTTTTATTTACTTGGACAATCTGATATCAACTAACACAATGAAGAATTTTCTGATATCTGTTAACACAACAAAGAGGCTATGTCATGAATACATTTGAGTATAACTACTAAACATGATGCAGATCTGAGTCCTCAAGACTCAACTCTCCTATCTGATGTTGTTGAAGTTGGAGCCATGCCTTGTCTGACACGAGACAACGGTGATATTCGATATTGCTTTTTTATTTCAACTCGTCATGGGCTGAGATATGAATGCTCTAGTGCTTCCAAAATACAGGTAATGGTTGTATCTGGATCATCTACTGCTAGTACCTAGTCATGGTATCTTCTTCCATGTGTTGATGTTTGAAGTTCATAAATGGACCTTCGAGTAAACGCGAATTCATATGCACCTCTCTGTGTATATGATCTTTTCCATTATTTCTATGCATGATTTGATGGAGTACGAACTGTCTGTTAGTAGTACACTAAAAGTGTTGCCTTGTTCTCTGGACATGAATGCTTTATCGGAATCCTGCCTTTTCGAATTAGTACCTCATGAACGATTAGATACTTAGAAGTCCATCATTATAAGTAGATGTTACGAGTACGTCTAACAGTAACACATGTATTTATCAGGTAAGTAGTAATATAGATGTCAAAGTAGCACGTTATAATAAGCCTGTTTGTTTATTCGTGTTAGTGCTTTGCTCTCGAGAATGTTGTCTTCCCATAACTAAAATCTTCTCTATAGATTCATTACATTCCTTTCATTATCCAGTTGCATGCTATAGAAGCTTTCTTTGTTTTGCAGGTTGATTCCTGGTTGGCGTCATTACAGAATCATTCTGATCTGCAATCTAACTGCACCACGCCCGATGAGCTAACCAAGACTTGACATGTTCTTCTGTCAGTATTCAGTAGCAACAACCTGTAAATATGCCATAAACTGAAGCAAAGACGGCATCATTGTTCACTTGGAAGTTTGATTGAACAACTTTTAGCATTTATCCATTATTCTGTACATAGCTTATTTAACTGCCATTGTCAAGTTACTACTACTATATAAATAAAATGTGTTCACAGTTTAAGAATTTCCACTACATGACATCTTTGGCAACAAATCATTATGTAGTTCAGATTGCAAGTGGAGTGTCAAAGTGAATCAGCTAGATAGTACCTCCAGCACCATCAAGAAGTGTGGCGGGATGACAGAGATTCCTTCGCCTTTAATTTGGTTCGAGCTTTGATAATGGAGAATCTCTTTTGACAATAGCATGTGTGATCCCCCTTAATGAGCCTATCCGACCTGAATTTGAATTAATTGTGTCATCGAATACTAGATGTCTAAGCGCAACCCGAAAAATAGCTTATGAAAATCTACCAGTGTTTCAATGGGATGACTGAGATTCCTCCGCCTTTAATTTATGACCTTTGATAATGGAGAATCTCTTGGCAAGTGAATGTTTTATCCCCTTAATGATCCTATTCGATCTGAATTTGAATTAATCGTGTCAGTGTATTTCAGATACTTAGATGACTAAAAGCAACCACACACAAAAAAAAAAAAGAGGATAAAAGAATATAGAATAGTACCTCCAGTCATGTAAAATAAATGTTTTTTTTTGGTTGATATTGTTTATGATAAGTTCCTCATTAGCTAGTAGGGTGTGTGTTCATAAAGCTAGAACACAATAATTTCATTTGTTTTTATACTATAATGGGGTTGCTTGTGATTAGTATTAAACATGGATGATAAAAACAAGAAGTAGGCAAAGTGACAAGATAATTTTTTTTAAGAGACAAAATATAATGATGTTAAAGAAATCACCAAATATGTCATTATAGCTTTTAAATCAACAATCATTCAAAAATGATTGCTCCTTTCAGAACCATTAGACCCCTTCAAGTAATGACAATCTAATTATACTATAAAAAAGGTGTTAAGATTAATGTTACCACTCATTGATATAATCAATTGTTAAAGAGTGTAACTCTATGAAATCAATTTCGATTTTTCTAACTAAAATTCGGGATTTGCATTCAGTGAATACTATCATTTTCTAGCCCAATAAGAAGAAAGTTACAATGTGTGAAATCGAATTCTTACTAATAAAGTAGAAGTTGAAATAGTCAATCAACTGAGTTTTTAATATTCTCCGTAAATAAACATGTAAACCACAACGTAACAATTGGGAAAGTTAACGAATCAGATTCGGTTTAACCCGTTTTGTGTTATGGATCGACTATTCAGCCCAATAAAACTTGGGCTTTAGGGTTTGGCCCAGCCCGAATCCTTAAACCTTCCTCTCTCACGCGTCCTAAATGTGGGTGTGATCACGCGCGACTTCATTGGGAACCTCACATATATAATCTATGTTAGTTTCACTCAATTTCTCACTCTCTTTCTCTCTCTATCACTTCACACATTTTTTGACTTTCTCTCTCTAAAAAGCTTAGAGATGAATTCTCAGATTTGCAGATCTGCTTCACGAGCAGCTAAGTCACTCCTTTCTGCTTCATCTAAGCAGACTTCTCGTGCTTTTTCAGGTATAATTTTCATTTTTATCGCAAACTGACTCGAACACTATAGTTATACTACAAACAAATCATTTTATTTCTTCCTGATGTGAATTATATAGCTGAGATTTGTAATTGCTATAGTTTTTAATTGATGAATATTTGAGCTCAGGTTATCAAAACAAATTAATGAATGTTTGAGCTTTTTTAGCATATGATCTTTGTTACTAACACTTATGTATAGTCAAATCTCTTTATAACAACGTCATTTGTTCACGAGCAGAGTTCTCATGCTTTTTCTGGTAAATTTTTTATTACTGATGTGGATTATAAGCTGAAATTTGTTATTGTTATAGTTTTTAATTGATGAAGGTTTAGCTGGTTAATTATAAAAAAAATGTTGTGAAGTTTTGAGCTTTTAGCTTGAGACTCCATTTTGAAAAGAATAATGATTTGTAATTGCTATTGTATTTATTTTATGAAGTTTTGAGCTGGTTATAATTAAAAAAAAAGGGTGAAGTTTTGAGCTTTAAGCTTGATATTCCAATATTTTTTTAGAAAGTCCTAAAAGCATATGATTTTTGGTGTAAAACTTGTATATTTTCAGAAATTAGCTAAAAAAAAAGTACCACAAATCTGATTTTTTTTGGTAAATGTTCCATAATATTTTTAAAATGTTAAATATCTGGTAATGGAGATATAAAGTATTTGACTTTAGATTAATAATGTGCGGTTAGTTTTTCTGTAGAGGAAGTGATTGTTTTGAAGTCTGCCTAGTAATTTATTTATGTTCGACTCATAGTAATGTTTTGAATTTCATTTTTTGGTCCCGGCGTTTGACTTTTTGGTATGTGGATTTGAATTTTTGCTTCTGTTACTGCTGCTTTGGAATTAAGGAGTCTATGAATTAGTACATGTGTTCCAAATGAATTGTGGTTACTACACATTTTGACCTTTATCTTTGTGGTTTAAGAAAGATTACCTTTTGACCTCAATGTACTGCGGTTCCAGCATTTGCACCTCAAACTTGGACTAGATTTATGTTTATAAGAATTAAGTTGCATAGTTAAAGTATGCACATATTATATGTGGTGTACCTCCAAATCATGGATTTTCTTCACACGATATGTATGACTAATGTGAGGTACTTGTTCTAGCTTTGCTCATTGAAAATAATCCGTTTTCTTATATGCTTGGTTTCTTGTTGGGAGTGCCTTATGTGTCATATATGTTTAAAGATCATCTATGTTTGGTTATATTGAAAATGCTGATTTCTGAGTTCTCTTTGTTGCAGGAGGACGAGCAGCAGCTGCAGCTGCCACAGTTTCTTTGAGAGGAGTGGTGCCTTCTCTAGCCTCATATGGCAGGAGTGAATCTGGAAATGCATCTAGAGCTTGGATTTCTGGTGTCCTTGCCCTTCCTGCAGCAGGTTTGTTCAAGTTTATTTCTCATGGACTTGTTGCATGCTCCTCTCTGAAAGCCTCTTGTGGCGAAATTTGATTCTTTGAGGAAGCTTCTGCTTTGTACCTTTTCATATAGTTACTGGCATTTAGGTGTCTACATTTAAGCCTTTTACTAGAACGCTCAAAACAAGAGTTGCATTAAAACCGCATGTCCTCCTATGTGAGGCGCCAGAAATACTCGCTACTACTGCCAGCTTATATTTTTCTTTTGGATGAAAGCAAAACTCGATGAACGTATGAAAGGTTAACTACCTCCACCTCTACTTAAAGAAATAGTTTTCTGTGGCTCGTATAGTTCAGTTGGTTACTGAACTTTCACCTTGTTGGTGAGGATTTGATTCTCCACCTTGAAATCCCGTCCCCCATTTCCCCTTCTCCTATACCCATCAGAGGAAGAGGAGCCTTGTCTCTTGCTTAACATTAGCATTATGGCATCCGGAACTTCTTCTATAACAAATAGTCTATGCTCTTGCATGGTATGGGGTGAAAAGGTTTGCTGTACTTGTGCTCATAATTGAGCATTTCATTCCATTTCTCTCAGACAAAAGTTATAACTTGTCCTGCCTTTGTTTCCTTGTTCGAGGAAATAGTTATTTGTATTCTAATTTCATCTTTTCCCTCTCTTTATTGTTTAGCTTACATGCTCCAGGAGCAAGAAGCACATGCTGCTGAGGTATCGTATTCTCAGCCTTCCTCTAGATTGAGATGTTATATTATCCATTTTATTATCATTTTCATTCTTTTTAATAACATATATGATATGTTTGTATTTTTCAAGATGGAGCGCACCTTTATCGCCATCAAGCCAGATGGAGTACAGAGGGGCCTGGTACGATAATGGTTTCTGTTGCTACTTCTATTATTTATATGATCTTCCAATAATGTGCTCCCACCCACCAATCCCTTAGTTGAAGAGGCAGCTGAAGTTACTTTGCATTTTAATATTTTATCTGGATGCTTGATGGGAAATGTATTCTCTTTTACGGTTGGCTGATAAATTTTTGTTGCATTTCAGATTTCAGAAATCGTATCACGCTTTGAGCGCAAGGGCTTCAAGCTGGTTGCAATCAAAGTTGTGATTCCTTCAAAGGAATTTGCAAAGAAGCACTATCATGACTTGAGTGAGAGACCATTCTTTAACGGTTTGTGCGATTTCCTTAGCTCTGGCCCTGTCTTAGCAATGGTAAGTAAGAGGATTTTACTAGTCAAGTGCCATTTTATCTCTTTGTCCAAACTACTTCAGTATGGGTAACTCCATACACTTTTCTTCAGGTTTGGGAAGGTGAAGGTGTAATCAGATATGGAAGGAAGCTTATTGGAGCCACTGATCCACAGAAATCTGAACCTGGAACCATCAGAGGCGATTTAGCTGTTGTAGTCGGAAGGTAATAATATACAAGATATAACTACGCATCAATCTCAAACGAGTCATTCTGCTTGTATGATTGCGTAAATATGAGTTTTAACATAAGCTGCTATACAGGAACATCATCCATGGCAGCGATGGCCCCGAGACCGCAAAGGATGAGATCAACCTATGGTTTAAACCAGAGGAGTTGGTTAAGTACACCAGCAACTCTGAGAAGTGGCTATATGGTGATAACTAAGTGAATGTACTCTTTGCATTAATCTAATTAATTTGCCATTAGATAGGCATGAGGGGTAGCAACTCATAAATCAAAATAATACCATTTTTTCCTAAGGCGAGTAGCAACTTTACATTTAGTATACTATTTAAAACCACCACAATAATATGTATTGAAACATTGAATTTCATTTTTCTTGTTCCAATGCAATGATCTATTGCCACTATTGGTGGGATGTGTAATGAAGTACTTCTTTCGGAGTTAAAACTTTCGTTTGTTCTTGCAAGTTTCCCTGCAAAAAGCTCTCTACGCCTATTCTTAAAAGGAACACTATTTTTCTGTAGTTAGATAACCCAAGTGGCTTAAAGCGGGGAGGGGAGGATTTTGGGTAAAAGCTTACCGTGTTGAATGTTTACGTCAAATAAATAGATGCATAACATAATAAAACTATGATATTTAAACTATGATATTATTGTTAAATGTAGTGCATGCATCTGAAAACATAAAATATTCAATAGGGCATGTGTTGCATTTGGTATGGCTTTGGGAAAAAAACCACTTACGACATTTGATAATATAAGAAGATTTATGATGTTTGATTCTTTGACGAGATTGGACTATAGCTGATTGTTTAGTACATTTTGATCCAATTCATCTCAGCTAAATAAAATGTGAGCGATTCAATCACAATCTATTTAGTTCATTTTAACTTATCGAATTTTAGTATAATCTGCATATTTGAAACCCAAAGTTATATATAGTTATATATAATAATGTGATGGGAAAAACGATAAGCGAAACACTTAAATGTAGACAACGGAAAAATATACTATCGTATGCGTCTCTTTTAGCAAGTTTTGTATATTACATGGTCGATATTCTCTCAATATATATATGGAAAAGAAGGATTTAAAANGCAAATTTAATATAAAAAATAATATTAAAATGCTCAATAACCAACAGATTCTTTGACGAGATTGGACTATAGCTCATTGTTTAGTATATTTTGATCCAATTCATCTCAGCTAAATAAAATTTGAGCGGTTCAATCACAATCTATTTAGTTCATTTTAACTTATCGAATTTTAGTATAATCTGCATATTTGAAACCCAAAGTTATATATAATAATGTGATGGGAAAAACGATAAGCGAAACACTTAAATGTAGACAACGGAAAAATATACTACCGTATGCGTCTCTTTTAGCAAGTTTTGTATATTACATGGTCGATATTCTCTCAATATATATATGGAAAAGAAGGATTTAAAAACACTGATGATTGAAGTATTACTATAACCAATTAACCATGAGTAACCATATGACATAATCATAATTCATAAATCAATTAGGAAATATATAATAGGAGTAATTAGTTACGATCAATAATTGCATTTATCATCAGTTGGGTTGATTTCGAGGAGTTGAACTCAATTTTTTTTACTATAAGTGAATACACAAATAAGTTAAGAATCTTAGTATATTGTAATTTTTCAACGAGCAAAAGGGTGATAATTGACTCTTCTTGAACAAGAGTAGCTCTGACTAATATCATTATTATTTTGACTAATATCAATAGGCAAAAGGGGGTGTAGCTCATATGGTAGAGCGCTCGCTTCGCATGCGAGAGGCACGGGGTTCGATTCCCCGCACCTCCATTTTAAAATTTCATAATTTATTAGATTAAGATATGTTTTATATATATCTCTCCTGTCACTTAGATTTGTTGTTCTTGAGCTGAGGGTCTCCCGGAAACAGCCTCTCTACCTCCACGAGGTAGTGGCAAGGTCTGCGTACAATTTACCCTCCCCAGACCCCACCTAGTGGGATCTCACTGGGCATGTTGTTGTTATTAGATTAAGATATGATTTCTGAATTTTGATATTGATTGAAAAATTTCATTTTTATATATATTTATCTTTTTTAACTACTATTATAACCGCTCTCTCTGTCCTAATTTATGTGACATTTTTTGTTTTTCGAGAATTAAACTGTTTAAATTTGACCGAGAATTTGTGTAAGGAATCTTTAAATTTTTTTTTAAATGAAATTTATATATTTGTAAACTACGTAAAAAGTACTATAATAAGTCACAATAATTAATAATTCAAAATGATTAAAAGATCTATAAAAAACTTACGATAAAAAATAAACTTGTTTGAATCTTGAAATCTGAAAAGTGCATATAAAAATGGGACGGACGGAGGGAGTATTATTCTGTCCTATAAAAAAAAGTTCTATTTTTCCTGAAAGTATTAGTATAATGTGTCATAGTACAGTAGTAGTGTAATATTTTGTGTTGACACTTTTTGTTATTTGAGAGTTAAACGATTTAAGTTTGAACATAAATTCACTTATGGAATCTTCAATTTTTTTTTATATATTTATAAACTATATAAAAAGTAGTATAAGTCACAATAATTGACAGTTCAAAATATTTAATTATATTTTGCTTTTTTATTTTACCTCAATACCTATATTCTGTTGTACAAATAGGTAGTTATGCTGTGAACAATTCTCACACTCTCTTTTTGTTCGTCTTCTCCAAGCTATCGATCTTCAATTTTTTCCTTCAAATGTCGAGTTGTCAGTCCACCGGAAAGATGCCGGAAGAACGGCTCAGCATTCCCGGACGACCAAGCTGTTCAAAACCTGAAGATGAACACTTGGTGGAAGACCTTTTCTTCAAGACAAATGTATGATTATTGCTTTTTTGATAGTGTAATTTCTTCCAACTTTAACAATGTTGTGTATATATATTTCAGATTAGATTTACCTTGGTTGGAAAACAATGTCTTCTCGGGGTGGATCATCAAGGACATTGCTGTAGGTGTAATTTTTTCATTTTCAGTTTTACTTGGTTTCATTATTTATGGGTTTTTCTTCTCCGATCTACAGCTTGTTGCTGGGCTTTTGCATCTACAGAAGCGATTACTGCAGCTCATGCTTTTAAGAACAAAGAAACAATACCATTGTCGAAGCAACAACTTGTTGATTGCATATTCATTCACTATAAAAAACCTTCATGGTTTGCGGATTTGGGACCGAAACAGTGTTTTCCATCTTCCTGTACGAAGGCCTATGAGTTTGCTACTGATTTTGGAATCGTTGAAGAAACGCAATATCCATTTACTGAACAAAGAGGTGACTGCAAGGGACCATCACCTGGAGTGGTACGTATTGTTCAGTACTATAGTACTATTCCTTCTGTTCCATTTTGTGTGACGTTTTTCCGATTTCGATATTTAAATAAAAGTCTATTTTTTATCTTTTATCGTAAGTGATCTTTTAAGCAATTACTGTGACTTATAGTATTATTTTTTTTACGTAATTTACAAATATATAGATTTCATTTTTAAAAAATTAAAGATTTACGCAAATTCTCAGTCAAACAAATGAACACATAAATTGGGACAGAGTGAGTACTAATTAAGAGTTAATATTCCAATGGATCACATAAAGTCACTCAATCATATATATATTAGACAGACGCAAATGGAAGTTTATCAAACCATAGTATATAGTGAGATGGTTCAATTATGGGCTTATCCGTATCAACTACTATTTTCTTTGTCACATGCAATATGTATTAATTATTAGTCTCAATAATATATATTTCCAAACTAATTTGGACAGTAAAAGTACTAACCACGTCTTTATTATTTATTATTTAATTTATTTTATCTTTTATCTAACTTTTTCGGTGTAGAACTTTGGTGTACCTACTTTTTTTTAGATTTATTGCTCAATATGTGACACTATGTAATGACGGTTAAAGATACAGTCTACCCAAATATTATATTCATTAAAACAGTACGATACATTATAAAAATAAATATTTAGCAACCATCCAATTAGAGTGTTAATAATTTCATTGAAGCCGTGAAAATATGTACATGAGGCTTTTGGAGGAGTACATAATTGTTTTTTTTTTGAGTTAATTGTAACTTGTAGGTATTTTATTTATTCACTATTTCAAAAAATAAGTAAAAATAATTATTTTTTAAATATTTTATACTTAGTATTATTAATTATTTAATCCCGAATTATTTTTAAAGACCTAATACTTAACGTAATGTAACAAGGATAGGAAGGGCTACCATATTCCGGCCCAATTTGATCCTCTTTCCAATTTTAGGATTTGTGAGAGATGAATTCTCCGACGGCAGTATTCATGAAAAAATTGGTGGAGAAGGAAGGAGATGATGAGAATTTTCAGGCTCAAAAGAAACTTAAGATCGGAGATGATGAAATCTCCGACGTAAAAGAGTGTCTGGTGCAAGAGAAAGATAAATTCGATGAGGATATGAATGGCACAGGTTCCGATCCTGAAATCACGGATTTCCCTGAGTCCGATGAGGATCTTTCCCCGATAGTAAGTGTTTGTTGTACCTATGATTCAGAGGAGGATTATTGCCCAGATTATCCAAACGGGAAGATGGATAAGCCTCTTTGGGACAAGTACTACAAACAGATCAAGGAGAGCGAGGTAAAACCATTTTATTTTATTTTATTTTAAATTGCTCTATGACTAATTTCTGTATGATGTTTGGAGTTAAAATTAGCATTCTTACAGAAAACAGTGTAATGACCTTAGCAATGGAGTGTGTCTTTTGCATAATCTATGCTTAACAATTCTAAATGGTTTCGTTCGTTGTGCTTTTAGCTATTTTGATCTTTATTTGCATAAATTAGCTTATAATTAATTGGTCTATCGGAAATAGCCTCTGTGTACAGTTTAGCCTTCCTCAACCCCAGTCATAACAACATTGTATGTTCACCACCTTTGATGCCGTCTCTGCCAATAGGATGTTCTCAATGACCTTAATGAATCCCAATTGATTGTCAAAGATCAATTATTAACTTTAGGAATAAGAACCAGACATGTATGAGTAGGCAGATTGGAACCTGCGAAGAAGCGCTTCACATACTCAAACCATATAAGTTTTGAACTTTTGATAATATCCCATGTTTTCTGAAAGAAATGACCAGTGCATCCATCCGGACCAGCTGAGCTGTTAGGATTTGTAGCATCTCTTATTGCGTTCTCTGTTAGAATAGTTTCTAACGCTTCATTATCCAAATCAGTTACTTTGCTCTCCAAATGCCTCATATTGCTTTCACCAACAAAATCTGATTGATAGAACATGTCACTGAAGTAGTTGATTGCAGATTGGGCAATTTGATCAGTGTTATTAATCCATGTGCCTGAGGAGTCTTTGATTCTGAGGATCTGAGACTGTCGTCTTTTTCTTTTGATGACACTATAACAATATTTAGAATTGGTATCCCCTTCTTCATCCCATTTAATTCTGGCTTTTTATTTCAAAATACTCTCATGAACTTTCAACCACTTTATGTACTTGGCTTGGGCTTTATGAATCATGATTC
Source organism: Solanum stenotomum (assembly GCF_019186545.1). Classification (NCBI taxonomy): domain Eukaryota; kingdom Viridiplantae; phylum Streptophyta; class Magnoliopsida; order Solanales; family Solanaceae; genus Solanum; species Solanum stenotomum. The sequence goes on from NC_064291.1 coordinate 56,820,107, forward strand.
TGTTATCATCAGAGTAACAGTTTCATATTGAGTTCTTGACAACATTTTAAGCTTATTCTGAAGGATCCACATGGGGTTTCCTTGAATCTCATTTCTCCAAGCTTCTTTAACAATATCAAGAAAGCTAACTTGTTCTGTCCAAAAATTCAAGAATCTAGAATATTTGATACTGTTAGAATTTTCCTTGTCACTCTGAAGTAGAAGAATATTCTGATATGATCCAGTTTAAGGGAAGTGATATACTCTAGTAATAGGAAATCTCGTAGCCCACTCTTCATTAAGAACAACTCTATCGAGTCTTTTGCAAATTCCTCTTCCTCTTCTTCTACCATTACACCGAGTATAAAAGGATTGTCAGAGAAGTGATGTATATAAGTTGACAATCATTTAAGCAATTAATAAAATCAATACTTTTGGCAAGGGTATGAGGTAACCCTTCTTTCTTTTCATCAGCCGATAAGATACTATTAAAGTCTCCAAGAACTGCCCACTGGCCATTAACTTGACGATGACCTGAACGCAGACTTCTTCTCCTGCAGTAGTTGTTTTTAGCATAAACAGTTGTGACCCAAATTTACTTTGTATCACCCAGAGTGTTAATCTTGAATGTCTATGATGGTCTATAAGATCCCAATTTAAGGAAATATTCCCAAAACACCAAATCTTTCTATTGATATTGGACAGTGCATGATCAAAGCTAGTCATGACTAGCCTTAAATTCATCATTTTGTGAAGGATGGAGAAAACACTCTTGTAAAGCTATGAAATTGATTTCGTGGAGCTTGATTAAACTCTAGAGTCTTTCAAAAGATCCTTTAGATTTCGTACCCCCAATGTTCCAAATGATTGCTCTAATCATTAAAACTGATAGGGGGAGGGGATTTTGTGTCTCTAGGCTTACCTTGTAAACAACCTGTCTATATTTGTTTGATAATTCTTGTTCTCCCTTTTTTTCACTTTTGTTCCTCTAGGGGGAGAGATCATGTTTTTTTGTTGCATATTGAATATCCTTGTTGATAGTATCTACATGTTCACTAAGAATAGAGACTGCTCCTTGTTAATCTTACACCAAGTTATTCATATCCATCTCATTGAAGTTATCTTGTATTTGATTCATCTTGAGAGGGGCTAAGTCCACAACTAGTTTCCCATTCATATCTTTGACATAAACTCCAGGTAGGGTGATTCGTATTCCTTGACTGAGCTGTTTGTCCCTGTATATTAGTGTCTTATTGGCTTCATTGTACTTTGGTAGGGATTTGATATCCAAGATTTTCCTGGACGGTGTTGGATGACGACCGTCTTTCCCCTACCATACTATTTGGATGATCCCGAGAATTATAACAAATTGAAGGACTATGCTTCAAAGGCACTTAAGCTATACAATGATGATAATGTATGCACTTTTCAGTCTTTCAAGTTTGTCCATTTTCTTCGTTTTCTTATACTAACAAAGAAAATAATCTCTCTGGTTTTTTAGGGCACGTGCTACGAGGTCGATAAAATGTTGAAGGTGAATGGAGGTGGTTGTAGTGATTTTATCTATTATCTTACCTTTACCGTCAAAAATGGTGTGGAGGACATTTTTCAAGCAAAGGTGGTGGAAGAGATGGATTTTTCATTAGAATTTCCTATCGTTAGGCCAAAACCTAAGGCTTCAGACTTGTATTTTAGTTATTGACAGTTTGTCTAACATATTTCAAATGCTTTGTTTCTATTTAGTCTTTTTTATTAGTTAGATATCTTTTGTTGTATCAAAAATGAGTAAATGACATGTTGTGTTGTTGCAGAATTGATACTATTAGGAATTTTGTCACAACACCTTGTAGTGGAAACAAATTAATACCACTCTGTTTAAAAACAAAAACAAGACAAATCAATTTGGATCTAAGTCAATCTCAAAATTTATATTATAAAGTGACGATAACATAAGATCTTACTATCCCTATATAATTATCCGCGCTAAAGGGTAAGAATATCCAAAGCAAATATCAGGTAAATCAATAGTTACGATGGACCTAAATCTAACTATCAATATGAGAAATAAGTATTTGAATCTAATTCAATTTTAAAAGTTAACTCATAAAACGAGACTTGTCTAAAATTTGGTTTAAGTTAACCCAAAGTGTGAAAATTAACTCAACTTGCATTCATATCCGATTATTCAAATTTACGATGGAGAAGTTTGTGGTAACAAAATACTTATCCTTTATTGCATCATACGTGATGTGAGTTCAAATTAATCGGATTAAGTTTTAATATTTTTAAAAAAAGAGTAGGGACAACGCATATTGTTGCGCCATTTATTTTACATGTATGACCAAGTCCTTTTCTAATTCCTTCAAACTAAAAGAAAGTTGCCTTTTCTTGAATTGAATTTTTTCACTTTATTTTCCAAGAGGGGTGGGGTAGAGGGCGTGGATTTCACGTGGCTAATATTACTAAATTAATACATTATATTAGTCAAAAAGTGGAGGGGTGGATAACTCATTATCCTCAAGAAATTCCAACTGTTTTTTTCAGTTATAACACGTTACGCCATAATTAATGCAAAGGTGGCAACCATATGACAGTTGACAACTACCAAAAGTGTAAAAAAATCTTTTAAGAATACTACTATAATATAACACGGTCGATAATAATATATCCAACGTAATCTTATAAATAGAATCAAAAGAGAGTGGCGTATATGCAAATTTTATATCTATTTTATAGAAGGAAAGAGATAGTTTCTGAAAGGTCGTCTACCCAAGTAAAACAATTCAAAATATGTTTGAAAAATACAATAATGAAGAAGTCCTTTAAAAAATAATAGTGAAAGGACTAAAAATATACTCTTTCTGTCTACTTTTAATTGTTATGATTTCTTTTTCTAGAGTCAAACGATAAGAAATTTGACTGGCATTTTACGATGTATTTTTTCATCATATTGATATACAAAAAAATTGCAATTTATAGTACTTTTCGTATAGTTTTTGAATATCTAATTTTTTTTTGTTTAAAATATCGAATTAATATAATATAATTTAACTTTAAAAATTAGTCAAATTGATTTTCGAAAAGCGTAATATGACAAATAGAAGTGGACGGAGCATAAAAAAAAAAAGTCTTTGCTAATCAAGAAGACTAATTAAAGTCATGTATATGATCACTTATAAGTTGACACTTGGANCAAATTAATTTTCGAAAAGCGCAATATGACAAATAGAAGTGGACGGAGCATAAAAAAAAAAAGTCTTTGCTAATCAAGAAGACTAATTAAAGTCATGTATATGATCACTTATAAGTTGACACTTGGAAATGTAGTAAAGGTGGTCATCTTAGTTGGTCAACTAAAATCTCCCCTTTAAGAATAGTTAATTAATTACCATTTCCTTTTCAATTTATATAGTGAAATTTGACTAATTACAAAGTTAAGATCTTTGAAGTTTGTAATTTATAATTTTATGCATACAATATTGAGAGTAAAATTGAAGGATATGGCTAATAAATAGAACGTGTCTTTAAAATGGAAGAAATATGGTTTATTCATTATGTCATTAGAAAATTAAAAATTGAGATTTAATCAAAGTTCAAAAACTTAGGGCTTAAACAAGCATTCCTTTAATTTAGGGGGGAACCCTTTAATTTGCCCCTTTTAGTGTAGAGTACAACAACACAACCTTTTTGTTGTTTTGCAATTAGTTGACTCGGGTAATATGATTCCTCTATTCTTAATTAAAGATTTTGAATTCGAATTCTGAATATACATAAATAAATAAAATTAGGCATCATGCATATTCTTCTTAAATGAGTCTTATGCAACACGAGTCCAAATTAATTGAAGCTTCAGTATAAGTATCGAACAGGTGAAAACCAAAAATAAATAATTCTTTTTCTCTATTTTGGAATAAAGCTAATGTGGGATTGTCATGTTTGAAGATGTAGCAAAAAGATAAAGTCCCTTTTAACATTATCCTTGTTTGTTATTCATGTAAAAGATATGTGGTACCCTCAAATTGTTTAACAAATTGGACCACATTGTGTACACCTGCCAAACCTAAAATGGAAAGTAAAAGAAAACTACTAGAAAATAAGAAAAATTTCGAGAAACTATTATATATATTTTTTTATCTTCTTAACATAGGAGTACGATGGAGTGTTACCCACTATTGTTTCTAGATTCTATTTGTGAAAACGGAAAAGGATCAAAATTGTCCCTGAACTATGCGAAATAGACCACTTATATCCTCCATTACATTTTGGGATCAAAAATACCCCCGCAGTTATCCCAGGAGACCACAAATACCCTCAAGAGTTAACACCCCAATTTTTTAGTGACGTGGCAAGCCACATGGGACTAATCCCTCCACCTAAGCATTGCCAACTAAGATTCACTACAAAAGAACTTGACTTTTAGTGGCGACAAAGTCGCCACAAAATCCCAAAATATTGCCACTAAAGGTTATGAGTGATTTTTAGTGGCGACTAAGGCTCCAACAACCATTCGCTAGTAAAACCTATTTTTTCAACAAAAAAATATGATAATTAATTTTCNAAAGTAATTAGTCATTTAATTGAGGGTATAATAGATAAAAAAAATTTGTCCTTTCTTGATTTGTCAAAATGGACAAGTAATTAGGGACAACTATAAAAGAAAAAATGCATAAGTAATTAGGGACAAATGGAGTATCATTTATGTAAGGTTATATGGTGATTCATTAATTTTTTGAATTTCAAAATACCAAAAAAGGTCATATTTGTCAAAATAATTAATGCCATACGAAAGGGAACTATTGGTGGAATAATTAAAAAAATACATTATTTGCTACTTTCGGCAGATAATACTCCTAAGTTTTGTTGCTAAGGATTTACATATAGTAATTAATAGGAAAAAACATTAATTTTCAACAAATTACGCGTTTTATTAGATAAGGATTTGCATTAAACCAAAACATTAAATGACCTTAATTATGACTCATTTATAGAAACAAATAGAAAAAAACAATTTCATATCTTCTTTTTTTTCACCTAGGATAACCTCATGTCGTTCTAATCTATGTCGAATTCTTTTTCCTTCCGATAAGTACTCTGTGATGAGCATTTTGTGCAAATTGTGTAAGTCCTGCATGGTATAATAGCCAGCAAACACACAAAGAATGTAAATTGTATAGTTGTGTGTAATAGCCTACAAGGCTACAATCACACAGAGAATATAATCGCATTAGATAAATCTATGTGACAAACTCAACTTAAAAAGTATTGAAGAAATTAATTCTGAATCATTCGTGTGGATAATTATCCTTCAAAACAACTGAATCATCTAGAAGGATACAATTTTAAATCTTTGTTATTATACATTTGGAAGCAAATAACAGAAAACATACCCCTCGAAAATCAACACATAGAATAATTTATTTATTTTAACTTCCACACAACTTTTATTTTTATTTTTTTGCTATAAAATATGATCCAAAAGAACTGCTAACAGAAAATTAAGATTCTGGGACTGGACAAGAGGATACAACAAAATTTATAAATTTTCACGATTCCCAAGGTGAAATAAAACATGCTACAGAAAAAACCAATAACAATAAAGACAAATATTTAATTAATATTTTAATCAATTAATTACCTACCTAAACCTTGGACATTAGAAAAAAACAGTTGGTATTTACCAATTTCGACCAGCTAAGATTAATTGCATGCATCGTCTTTTTCTTTTTTTTTTTTGCTAAAAGCTTAGTCATTAACTAATTTTTTGTTCTGATTAAATTTAGATTTGCAATAAATAAAATCATTTAAGAAACATATAAAAAATTATGATGGTTTGTATATGATTTCTTTATTTTTATCCAAATATCTCGAATATAAATTATTAAAAATATTTTATTCTTAAATAAATTTACATTTCAATAAAAGTATCAAATAACGTACTTTGAAAATTAAAAAAATAAATAATAACTAAGTTGTGAAGTAGATTGCATAAATCTTTGTATATTCCTTCGAACTTCTATTATATTAAAAAATTAAGTATGCAGAAAAATAAGATTATTTTAAAATTATTATTATTTATTTATCTACCCTTATTTTTTAAAACTTTTACTTTAGAAAACTGACACAAATGCAATAAAATATACACTAAAAAAAAGTTGACTATTCATTTTTGAATGTGGGGTTAATCATGAGTTCACAATATTAGAAAAAAATGTTGTGGAGCATATAGGAATCTAAACTAGAATCTACAGAGTCCTCCTTAATCTAGACACAATCCCCCATATTTTTATTTTTATTAGGAGTTCGATATTCATATTAAATCTTATTAAATTAATATTCTCTCGAAAAGTCTTTTGTCGGAGTAAAGTATTACTTGACATACACGATTTCATACCCAAATATCAAACTTCTGATTATAAATAAATGATTTCTTGAGATTCTTATCTGTCATTCGATATTTATATTAGATCAAATTAAATTTTCACAAAATGTCTCTAGTTGGAGTAAAGTATTACCTAACAAATTTGATGTCGTATCGAAATATCAAAACTTGTGATTAAAAATGAATGATTTTTTGAGATTCTTATCTACCGTTTGATATTCATTAAATTTAAATTCTCTAAAAAAATCTCTTGTCGAAGTAAAGTATTATCTAACAAACACAATTTCGTACTCAAATATCAAAATTTTTAATTAAGAATGAATGACTACTTATCATTTTTGCACATGGTCAATTGCCTTAAATTTTATTGGAATAAAAATAGTTCCAAGTAGAAAATCAAATTTATTAAGATTTGCCATATTTATTTAAGGTAATTTTTTTATTGAGTTAATGAAAAAAAATATATTTTTCTTTGAAATTTCTCAAAGCCACCATCTGACCTACACTACCACGTGTCCCTTTACTTCTTCATCTTCTTAGCCTCCCTCTTAAAAATTCTTGAAAATTCTTTCAGCCCAATTAAGTAAAAGGCAAAAAGGTGCAAATTTTCATTATTATTTTTTGCCCATAACCGTGTTTTTTTTTCATTTTTTTTTTTCATTTTATACACCTATAAAAGCTTGGACTTAGGAGTCTTTGTTTCAAACTTGTCAATAACAAAAGAACAGATCAGATTTTTTTCTTGATTTTTGGAATTCTTTTTTACCAAAACTCAAATCTTGTTATATAAAATTAAGGGTTAGTTTTTTTAAAAAATTGTTTTATAGTACAATATGTCGAAGAGTATACTTGTGACAGGGGGAGCAGGGTATATTGGGAGTCACACAGTGTTGCAATTGTTGCTTGGTGGTTATAAGACTGTGGTGATTGATAATTTGGATAATTCTTCTGAAATTGCTGTGAAAAGGGTTAAGGAAATTGCTGGTGAATATGGCTCTAATCTCTCTTTTCACAAGGTATATTTCATTTTTCTGTTTTTCCTTAACATGGGTTTTTTTGTTTGTTGTTTTGGGTGAAGAATTGTTGTGGGGTTTATGGGAAAAGGGGGAATTGTATGAATTTGAGTTTTGGGTTTTCTGTTTTTAGTGTAAAGATTGGATTTTTATGGAGTTTTGTCTGGTTTTTTGTATCAGTATATTGTTGTTACGTGGTTAATCTCTGAAACTTACTATTTGTTTTGAGGATGGAATGGATGGTTGTTTCTGGAATTGTATGAATTTGAGTTTTGGGTTTTCATTTTTTGGTGTAAAGATTGGATTTTTATGGAGTTTTTTTGTATACTGTTGCTATGTGGTCAATCTCTGAAACTATTTATTTTGAGGATGGAATGGATGGTTATTTCTGGAATTGTATGAATTTGAGTTTTGGGTTTTCATTTTTAGTGTAAAAGATTGGATTTTTATGGAGTTTTGTCCAGTTTTTTTGAATCAGTATACTGTTGGTTAGGTGGTCAATCTCTGAAACTTATATCTTTTTTGAATAGAATGATTGTTTTTGGAATTGTATGATTCTGTGTTTCCTTGAGTCGAGGGTATATTGGAAACGACCTCCCTATATCGAGGTAGGGGTAAGGTGTACCCTTTACCCTCTCCGACCCCACTTTTTGGAACTATGCGGGGTATGCTGTTGTATGATTTTGAGTTTTGGGTTTCAAAGATTGGATTTTTATTTGGTTGCTGTTGCTTTCTTTTTTGAATTGTATGCCATGAGCATAGGTTGAATAGTTATTTCTGGTATATTCCCTTTTTCTGTTTTTCCTTTTCATGGCCCCTCTCTCTCTCTCTCTCTCTTTTTGCTTCTCTTTTTGAGAACTGTTCTGGGTTTTGTGGATAAGGTGGAATTGTATGAATTTGAGTTTTTGCTTCTTTTATTTTAATGTAAAGATTGGATTTTTATGGGGTTTTCCAATTGTTTGAAATCTGTATTCTGTTGCTATGTGGTCAATCTCTTTGTTCTTGTTTCTTTCTTGAAATTATTATTGCTGGTCTATCATGTGCTTCTTTTTCCATTTAACAAATGTTTTGGTGAAGTATACACTTCTGTTTTTTCTTTCTATATGTAAAGTAACTGTTAAAATTCCAGAAATTTTGATGGAAATTAGTCTCAGTGGTCTATTGAATTTGGTATTTTTCATTTGGAGGTAATAACTATTGGCCACAGTTAAATTTTCTTCTATGGATACATTTGCTTTTAATGGCTCTATTTGTCATGTAATGATGGTTCTCCTGTGTAACAGTACTTTTACATGGATTAAGCTGATTTTTTCTTACTTTCTTTTTTAAATTTCTTTAAGTTGGTGGCTAAATTCTATTGTTTTGTCTTATTACTATAGGTGGATCTACGTGATAAGCCGGCAGTTGAGGAGATTTTCAGGTCTAACAAGTAAGTTCTAACAAAAATAATCTGTCTTAATGGTTTTCAAGAGACACTTTTTTTCTTCTAATTTACACAGGATTGAATCTAATGTAGTTATATTGTACACTCTGATGATGGTTTATTGACCGTGCGGTGCATGAATTATGGACTATTTCACATGAAACTAAGCTTTGAAGAATAGTTGTTGAATGTCTGAATCAGCATATTTGACTCCTTTGCTCAAATTTTATAACCTTTTGACACATTGGTTTGCCATCAACTACCTTTTTTTATGTAGATTTGATGCTGTTATCCATTTTGCTGGACTAAAAGCGGTTGGTGAAAGTGTTGAAAAACCTCTGATGTACTATGACAACAACCTTATTGGAACAATTACCCTCTTGGAAATCATGGCAGCTCATGGATGCAAAAAGGTATTCCTCGCACTTTGATTTGCTTTTATGATGCATCTGTTTTCTTGTAAGTCCTTAACTGGTTTCCTTCTCTGCTTCTCCAGCTTGTGTTTTCATCGTCAGCTACTGTTTATGGTTGGCCAAAAGTGGTTCCTTGTACTGAGGAATTCCCCCTGAGTGCTGCAAATCCTTATGGACGGACAAAGGTATTGTCAATTGGTTCATCTCGCATTTTTAGCGCTCAACTTGTTGAAGTCCAAAATAGTCTGTTTATTCTATCTGTTCATGATCTAACAAGTCTCAATTGTCAGCTCTTCATTGAAGAAATATGCCGTGATGTACAAAACGCGGACTCTGAATGGAAAATCATATTGCTGCGGTACTTTAATCCTGTTGGTGCTCATCCAAGTGGCCGAATTGGTGAAGATCCGCGAGGAATTCCTAACAACCTTATGCCATTTGTTCAGCAAGTTGCTGTTGGCAGAAGAAAAGAGCTGACAGTTTATGGAACTGATTATGGAACGAAGGATGGTACAGGGGTATGACTATATTTTCAATAGCAAATCTTTACGTGTTAGATACATTTTAACTTTCAATTTACTCCGGTGTCTTTTTTACACGACAACCTATGATTTACAATGTCCAGCAATACTGTTGTTTAGTAGTTTGGCTAAATGTGACAAAAAACTGTCCTTTTTATGAGATTTTCCTTGGAGAATAATCATGTCGTGTGTTTTTTCCAGGTCCGTGATTACATTCATGTTATGGATTTAGCAGATGGACACATTGCTGCCTTGCAGAGGCTATCTGATCCTTCCATAGGTGTGTACTTGCTACTCCCTCCGTCCCTATTTAGTTGTCCATATTTCCTTTTTTAGTTGTCCCTATTTAGTTGTCCATTTTGACAAATCAAGAAAGGACAACAATTTTTTTCCTATTATACCCTTATTTACACTTCTTGAAAATTGTAAAAGTGTATGTTGTTTCCCTCCAATTTATTTCACTTGAATTCAAAAAAGTGGTTGTAATTTTGAAGTGAAAAGTTGTCATAAGGGTAAAATTGTAACTTCACTGTGCTAATCATTGTTGCCTTAATCTGTGTGCCATTTCTAAAGTGGACAACTAAAAAGGGACGGAGGGAGTATTTGATATAGAGTTTTTATCGTGATACTTTATAGTATTGTTCTCCGTTGGCTCATTTTTACAGCTGTATTGCTATTTCTGCTGATTTTGATCGATCTTTTCAGGCTGTGAAGTGTACAACTTGGGAACTGGAAAAGGAACTTCAGTCCTTGAAATGGTGGCCGCATTTGAGAAGGCTTCTGGAAAGGTAGTTTTCAATTGCATTCCACCTTGATGTATCGTTATAATGTTGCATCCAATTCCTCTCAATGGCGGAGGAAAAAGGAAATCACAATTTCCCTCAAGCCGGGAGGCTATTTGTGGTTACTAGTGTTTTCTTACTAGTGCTAGCTCTCTTCTTTTTTTGGGGTACCGATGCCCTTGCATGCTTTTGACTCATCTAGACTAATTCGTCCGGGTACCTCCCACCAGTACAGATACGGTAATTCTGTCTATCCAAGCTAAGACAAGTGCCTAGCTCTTTCCCATCTCATAGCTGAGTGACATTCATTTTTCGTTTTCTACTTCCTTGTGAATAGACTTTGCTAATTATTGAACCTTTTAGTTGTTGTAAAGACCCTTATGAGTGTTTAGTTTGCACTACTTACCTATTTCTGCACCTTTTTGTTTTCCAGAAAATTCCAATGGTTATGTCTGGTCGACGCCCTGGAGATGCTGAAATTGTATATGCTGCTACAGAGAAAGCAGAACGCGAATTGAAGTGGAAGTAAGTCATGTAGTTCACATTGCTTTTCAAGATTCTAACACACCAATACACACGTACTGCCTTTAAATTCTGAATTCGCCTCTAAACACTCCGGTTTATGTTGCTTGCAGGGCGAAATATGGCATCGAAGAGATGTGTAGGGATCAGTGGAACTGGGCTAAGAAGAATCCATATGGCTATGAAGGAACTCCAGAATCTAATAACTGTCACTGAAGTCTACTTCAACTGCATAATATCGTCATAGTCGCTGCGTTCCTGTTGCTGCATCGTGTATGGAATCCATCGAGTCTTCGAAGGGACGATTCAACGTATAGTTCTAGGGCTATTAGAGGGGATTATAATGTTTATATTGTCTAACTTATAAGTTTCAGAATGTAATTGGAGTTTCAATGAGTCAGTAGTTAGATAAAAAAAAGAAAATCTAAGAAAGTTGATGAATAATATAGCCTTTTTAATTTAAGCATATAGTAGTATTTCATTTGTTCTTTCATTTCTTTTTCTTTGTATAATAATAACTATCAGCATTTGAGTCTTGTTTTAGCACATCGTAACAGATTTCAACTAGTTTGGGATTGAGACGTAGTTGATTGATAGATATATTGAAAGATCTGTTCTTGATTTATCTTGTTTTATTATGGTTGAACGATTCACAATCTGCAAGGGTGATTGAGTTGGTGTAGTAGAAGTATCCCATTACCGAGACTATAGATTGAATCCCACTTGGTTCTTTCTTAGTTGGTTAAGCTTGGAGCAACGATTTTCAATTGAGCTTGTTGTATCGGACCTGTCTAATACGATTTATATCTTCAATGTGTGACAAAGCACTCTTTGAGAGCAAAATAAAGGTAAAGTCCCTACAATTTTTTCTTGTTTTCCGCTCAATATATTTGATATCTATATAAATTTAGATTCGCATCGGAAAGTCGACGCTGAGTAAAATTAAACAGATTTAAGTACAATAATATGTTGTATAGTTCACATGTAGTATGTGATTTATCTGTCGGCAGTAGCAGTTACCACATTCGACATATGCCATGTGAATATTCCAACAATTATTTTGTTTTTTTATTTTTTCAAAAAAAAAAAATACTTTTAAATAATCGTAATTTATGTTTGACTAATCAATTTATGTTAAAAACATATTTTTTTTTCTCCTTATAACTTCACCCAAACACTTTTAAAAATCCGTCTTTTCAAAAAACAAACAAATTTTTAAAAACAATAGATAAAAATACGCAAATAAGAACTCTCGACTTTCCAAAAAATTGATCAAACAAATTATATGTCTAATTTCTTTAATTTAACAGATCTGAAAAAGAAGAAGTCATAGTATATATTAGGATGAACGAAATTCTTCTATTTATAACAAGAAATTTTAAATTTAAAATAAATATAAATTAATTAAATTAGTATTTTTCTTGAGGTGTACTACTCAAGCAAAATGGACGGTGTTAAATCCGAAAAGAGGTAAAACAAACAAACAAAATAAAGAAAGAGAGGCATATAAGTTAATTTAGTATAACTAAATTGTTAATGACTAACATTTGTCTAAATTTAGCTAAAAGGCAAAACAGTCACATAATTTCCATTTTGTTATCTATACATCCTGCCAATTTGCTGACTACTCTTTCCACATCATTATATATGTTACGCGTTGAATAGCTAATACATTTATTTCATATCGAATTTTTTTTATTGGATCATTATCGATGTTTCGTAGAGGGATCTTCTTCTCTGCTAAAAATATGATTTATTGACTTGACTAAGTTTACGATTACTTTCTTTTTGATAATGATAATGGTAAATATTTTTGCACGACTTGGTTATTTAAAAGTTATATGTCATTGTATGTAGCTAACATTTTGTATATGAAAAAGACAAATAACTAATTTGTTTCAAATCGGTCAATTTACACTAGACATGTATACGACATTTGCACTATCAAAATCAAATAGTGGTTGATACATTTTTAATATGGGGGAAAAGACAGTCCGATGTATTAAACTTTTGCTACGCACAAAAAGGTCCAAACCATAAAAGTCTATTGTATGCGGTCTTATTCTGCATTTCTGCAAAATGTTATTTCCAAAGCTTAAACACGTAATCTTCTCCTAATCACATGACAATAACTTTATCAGTTACATTAATGCTTTCGTTTAAAATCAAATAGTGTTATGCATAGTGAAATATTTTCAGCAAATCAATTTACAGTTAAATGTCATTATCAAAGTTTTGCACCGCCCATTAAATATATTGGGCCATATGGATCACTTGGAAGTTCTGTTTTTATGGGCCCAAAGATAATCGATCTAATTGGGCCAACAAAGTAACTTCAAGCCTTACCCAATAATGGGTCCATTATTCATAAAAAGCCCAAAAAAGAATTAAAAAGTTGAAGTATAATATCTAATTTTCTAAAAAGTATTTATTATTGCCAATGTAGCTGAATTTTAAATTGTAATAATAGCCTTTAGTCATTTACTATACTTCAATATGCCAGCTGATATTGAAGGTTTGAAGTTAGGCTTTGTAGTATTTTTTAAGTTTAAGCCTTTTGAATTGTTCAAATTTCAAATATATAGCGATGAAATCAGAAATTTTGTTTAAAATATTAGAAATTTAGTATATGATTATGTCATTCAATTCTTGATGAAAGATATCATCATTTAGAATATATTACTTACGTCATTGGAAATTGAGAAATGTCAAATCTAATTTCATGTTCAAATGTGTAAAGTTTGATATTATCTACTCTAGATATCTAGACTTAAATTTAATTATACAACTCTAAAACTTCATAGTCGAAATTTGCAACTTCAATCCTATATTTTCAAACTTGATTCCTGAAACTCCAAACTGAAAAGTTTCAACTTTAATCAAGTAAATCATTGATCGACTATTTTAACTTCTACTTTGAGAAAGAGTTTAAATTTTCCATTTTATAATCATAATAATCACCACTCCCATCTCCCCCTATACCTACCCCTAGGAGTAATAATAATAATTTTTATTTTAAATAAATAAGAACTTAATAATAAAGTGGCTAAATATTAAATACTTTTATAAGTTTTAATTATTCTTTTGATATTGGCCCTCCAAGTGGTTATTTGTGCACATGTCCTTCAAGGATGAAAAAAGAGAAAAGAATATTCCTCAAAAAAAAAAAAAAAAGCAAGAAAGTAATTAAAAAATATATACTCCCTCCGTTTCACAAAGAATGACCTTTTTTCCTTTTTAGTCAGTTTAAAAAAGAATGACCTCTTTCCTTTTTTGGTAACATTTTACTTTTTGCTTTCCACGTGGCATGTTTAAGACCACAAGATTAAGGGCAATTTTGTACATTTGACATAACCTTAATTTAGGACCACAAGATTCAAAAGTCTTCTTTATTTATTTAAACTCCGTGTCAAGTCAAATCAAGTCATTCTTTGTGAAACGGAGGGAGTAAATAAATAACAAAGGGAGCTTCAATTTTAGTCTCTTTATAGAAGGAAGAGACAAAACCATCAAAATTGTTGTAAAATCGAAAAGGACAGTTTAACATCATCGTCCCACCTCCTTCTCCAGGCTCCAGCTGACCTATTTGGAAGGTGGGTTCTTGAAAATCTTAGAAAATGGCTACCAGCAATGATATTGTTACAGCTACAAAGGTTGGATCTTGAATATCCTTATGTCATATAGACTAAAAATTCAATCTTTGTAATGTTCTGTCATTTTTTCCTCTAAAGATTGCATTTTTTTTTTGTTTTCCTAGCATGTTTATTCTAAATACTGTATCTTTTTTGTAATGTTTGTGGTATTTTTGTTCTGTTTTTGATTGATCCAACTTGCTGGCAAAAGGGTATTTTGAATTTCTATACCTTGAGAAGTATCTGAGCAATAAAGCAAATGCTACTCTGTAGATGTTCCATGTTAGATGTTACATTTTGCTATTCAGAGTTTATATGTAAGCAATGTTGCTATTAGGAAAGTTTTATTTTTTTCTTTGAAATAAACCTTAATGTGGTAAACCCCACCAGTAGAACCCCTGCATCCAGGTTCCTTGAGTAGCTATTTTATACTATGCTACTTGGTGATTTGGATCCTAACTTTTATGGTTTGAGATAGAGGGTCCTTAACATTAGGCTAACCCCATGTCAATTGCTATATATATGTTTCTTAGACTATTCAGATTTATTGTTTGTGATCTATGCATTAGATAATGGTATGGAGGTTGAGGATTGGGGTAGAAGGTTAGTAGGTAGCGAGTGGTGTAGCACCTTTAAGGGGAAGAGTCAAGAGGTTAGTCTCCTATGCTACTTTTCTCTCTTTAGTAGTATTACAATTTAGTAAATGAGTAGTCTTTTTTTACTTTGTTTTATTTTTACTTGTTGCTTCATTGATTGTGTCCATCTTGCCTCTTTGCTATTTTTGTTTTTTCTAGCTGCTTTGATATTGCTACTTTGTTGTCATATTATTCTTGCAATTATGTTTCGATAATTGATTTTCTAAGCCGGCGGTCATTGGAAATAGCCTCTCTACCTCAAAGGTAGGGGTAAGGTCTGTGTACATCATACCCTCCCTAGACCCCACTTGTGGGATTACACTGTGTATGTTGTTGATTGCAATGCCCCTCCTAGAAAAATATTTTGATTAGGGTAGTAAATGGTAACTCTGAATCTCTGAGAATCATGTGAAATGGGAATTAACTTTGATGACCGTCTTCTAATCTTGCTATTGGTTCAAGTTCATACAGTAGTGCATCGTTATACGTAATATAGTTTGTACCAAAGAATGAAGTTGGTGAACTTCATTTAGCAGCTCACTTCTTGCTTAGTGGCACTTTTGATGGCAAGGTTAAACAAGTGTTTACGGATGCTAGCAAAACAGAAGAATGCTGAAGAAACTAGAATTTGAACCCCCAGGAGATATACTCAAACATGAATGTGAAGTTAGGTATACTTATAATTTTCTTTATAAACCAATAAGAGTTCTATAAGAGGGGGATATGCGAGATTTGTGTCTAGAGACACGACTATCTATGAAATGATATCACTGTTATTTGAACCATTCAATTGGGGCAAGAACCATTGGTTAAAGCAAAACCAACTCACTTAAAGCTGGACAATTCACCCATAAATAAATTCGTGGTTCTGGCACTTGGATTGTTGAGGTTTAACTCAGCGTCGTCCCTTTTGTACAAGTTCTGTAATAGAGTTGGTCTTGCTAGAAGCTTTTTAATATCAATTATAGTGTGTGTGGAGAGTAGGCTGAGATATGGTATAAGAAATTACTCGACTACTCTTAGCTGGACGACTTGATGGCTAGTAAAATTTAGAAACTATTTATGGTAACAACAGTCTACATAATGGTTCAGATGGAGTTTTGCAACACTTCTCATGATCGTCACTGTTGTTGTTTCCCCATTGTGTTTTGTGCAGGGTCAAGAAGAACAAAATGTATTAATCTCAGAGAAGGAACTTTTTGACCAATGTGGACCTGTGCACCTAACTGCTATTGACTGGTGTGTAAGTTCTTTTCCATGTTTATTTAGTTAAATAAAGGTTTTGCATATCATAAAGGTGATGGAATTATCGGAGATGTAATATCTGATAAATTTCTAGTTATACATGGAACACTATGAAATTAATGGAAGTACAAAGATGTAATATATTTAGTATTGAGGAGTTGGGCATATATTCTCAGGAGTTAACAAGAGTGTAGTGCTCATGGATTTCAGATCTGCTTGCCATTGTACCAAAGTTACAAGTCTTACACTGCCATAACTATTTAGTTCTTGCAAAGGAAGACGTTGAAACATCAAGTGTCTTGATCCATACTCAAATTACTACCTCCATTCTTGATTGATTCTCGTCTTTTCTTTTATGGGATGTCGCAAAGTAAATCCCTTTAAAATAATGGATTTCTCTCCCCATTTCACCGGTTTGCAAGTTGTTCGTCTCAACTATGAATAAATCAGGGTAAGTCTGTCACATATAACATCATAATGAGAACCCACACCACTTTTCCCTGACTGAAGGATAAGTAGGTTTGGGATGCGCAGAATGATTTTGCCTTTATACCCTGGGTCTACCAAGTGATGAGAGCGCCTCCAAGATTTTAGATCACTTTGCTACAGTTGTGTAAGTGCCCTAGTATACCTTGCACCCTATCATTTTAGTGGCGGATTCAGGATTTTCACTAAGGGGGTTCGAGAATAAAATGTAGTGGCTGGGATTTGAACTTGAAACCTTGAGGTAAATTTTGAACCTGCTAAATTACTGAGTCAACCTCTAGTCTAGTATTTAGGGGATTCAAAATCTATATATGTACATAAAAAATGAAAAAATACTATATATATACAATGTAACTTTTTGTCGAGGGGGTTTGGGTGAACACCCTCCGCTCCCCTTGATCTGCCCCTGCCTATCTAGGATGAACATGAGCTTAACACTTACTCCATGGAATAGGACATAATTTACTTTGGTCGCACTACTATTGGTAAAGAGAGAGAGAGCCAAGTTCTCTGAGACGATTTGGAGATGTCATGCCTGCAATTGCCTAAATTAGCATGACATTATGCTTAATAGAATGGGTGTTATGCCGGTTCTTTTCTAGAAATAAGTTTCCTTGATCTTTCACCCAATAAACAAAATAGATACAAGAAAGTAGAAACAAAGAGGTATAGAGGAGCTGATATTAGCTTGAACTATATGCATTCATCATCTTTTCCAAATTATGAAGCTTAATGCTATTGTTTGGCAACACTACTCACTCTCATGCTGCCCAACACTTACTCTTGCTTGAAATCTGGAAGTGTCCAGCCATTTTACAGAGACAGTTGTTACGAGTAATATTGTTCTTCTACCTAATGCAGGGAAAATGTTGCTCATCAACGATCTGTGGCTGCCAGTTTGGTTCAGGGCGTCTACATCCTAGAGCGTGACAAGCAAGAAAAACGGAAGGGAAGTCAAGCTCTTGCTCCTCCATGGTGGAGACATTTCCAATTTGAGTTATATCGCGTGCTTGTTGATGATGTTGATTCCTGCATTTTTGGTGCTATATATAAATTTGCACCCTCAAAATCTTATTTTGACGGTTCCAAAGATAAAAGCCAACGATTTGTTATTGCTTTCCGTGGGACCTTAACCAAAGGTGATGCATTTTCACGAGATATACAATTGGATGTCCACATTCTCAGGAATGGACTTCATCAGACTTCACGCTTTGAGACAGCCATTCAAGCTGTTCGACATGTGGTTGCAACATTTGGAAGCTCAAGTATCTGGCTAACTGGTCATTCCTTAGGGGCTGCAATGGCAATGCTTGCTGGAAAAACCATGGCAAAGACTGGTGTATTTCTAGATGCATTTTTGTTTAATCCGCCATTCTTGTCGGCCCCAATTGAAAGAATTAAAGATAAAAAGGTGAAACATGGAATCAGATTTGCAACCAGTGTTATAACAGCTGGACTTGCTTTTGCTGTGAAGCATAAAAACGTGAATAATCAATCTGGAGATACATTTGTTGCATTATCTGCATGGACACCGTGCCTATATGTGAATCCATCGGATCCTATTTGCGCAGAATACATTGGCTATTTTGAACACCGGGAAAACATGGATACAATGGGAGCAGGAGTTATCGAGAAGGTAGCAACCCAACACTCACTTGGTGGTCTTGTCTTGAATTTCATGGGGAAGGACTGTGATGAGCCATTGCACCTTATTCCATCAGCCAATTTAACAGTAAATTTGACTCCTCCGTCAGACTTCAAAGAAGCTCACGGGATTCACCAATGGTGGAACCCTGATTTACTTGTAGAGTCCAAGAAACACCAGTTTACATGAATGATGATATAAAACAGATACCACTACACCGATAGATGGTATGCTTGTCTAATTTGTTCCCTTGCTCGAGTATATTTATAGTTATCGACACATTACATTTTGCTCTTAGCTTAATAGTTGTGCCTTCTACTGGTGCTGAAGTTGCTTTACAGATGCATTGTCATCTCTTGTTACCTTCGACTCCAGTTTTATTCGTTCATGTTTCTATGTTTTGGTGAATCTATCTATCAGTTCTGTGCCTCATCCTATTACCTATTGTTGAGTGTTACAAATTGAAATTGTGCATATACTACCCATTGTATTATTGATAATATTTTTGTTATAGAAGTATCCCTTGTGAGATTATTTCTGTTTGGTATTTTGTATTCGAACTAATGCCGTGTTTCAAGGGAACAACTTTTGAGATTCTTTTCACCATTTGTCAAGTTGAGTCGTCGTGGCAGAGCAATCGATTAGGAAAATTCCTTATGATCTTTCGAATATATACAGAGCAGTAGTTAAATAAGACAAGTATCCCACACTCACACATCCAAGAAGGAATGTGGGGGGAAATGGAGAGGAGACGGATCCGAAACTATCATATTTGTAAACACATATGGTAAGATAAAAACAACTATTATGTTGTTGTATATTGTGCTGTCATCAATAAAACCTGCAGGTACCCCTTATCTGTTTTGTCACTGCTGCCATTGAAGGTCTTTTATTTGGATACTGAAAAGTACAGCAAACTGCAAGCTGTAACAGAAGGACCATTTGCTCAGCACTACTCTGGTCATGTTTAGGCAGCAGGGTGTCAAAAACATCGATGACCGGCTTCTCTTGAAACATGGAACGGATCCACTTAGGTAAATCTACTCCTTTGTTCTTGGTAAATGCATCTAGTGGAGCTTTACCAGTTAATAGTTCCAAGAGCAGAACACCAAAGCTATAGACATCTGACTTTTGTGAGACTTCATGAGCATTTGTCACTTCTGGTGCGCGATAACCAGCCACGAGCTCTAGTCTTGTATCTGAAGAGAGAATTCGTGCAATGGAAAACTCAGATAGATGAACACCTGATAAGGAGTCGGTGAGGAAAACATTGGATGATCTTATGTTTCCATGGCAGAAATCCGAGCCTCGGGAATGGAGAAATTCGATTGCACGGGCAACTCCATATGCAATGCTACTTCTTACTTCCCATGTAAGTGAGGCCTTACTCCTACCTTCATTCCCTATATATTTAATATCAAAGTTAAAAGTCAGAACTCTCTATAACAACCTTCAACAAATGTTTTCTAGGGAATCGATTGTTCATGTTATACTATATATTCTCTATAATAGCATTACACTATAGCAGCCAAAAAACATTGGAATAAACAACGTTGTTATAGAGAGGTTTGACTCTATCAGATCACTATATAACAATCATCCTCTACAACATTTCACTATAATAACCATGTCTTCTCTGCAACCGATGGTTTCTGTTATATTATATGTGCTCTATAACAACATTTCACTATAGCAACAAAAAAACTATCGGAATAAACAACGTTGCTATAGAGAGTTTTGACTCAGTCAGTTCTCTCTATAACAATCATCCTCTATATCCATGTTTTTTGTGGAACTGATTGTTTGTGTTATGTTATATTATATGTTTTCTATAACATCATTTCACTATAGCAACCAAAATATATCAGAACAAACGACGTTATAGAGAGGAGATAATGATGAAGAAAACATACCATGTAAACGAAAAGCTAAGCTTCCCATTCTAACATAATCATATACAAGAAGAATTTCATTCTGATGCCAACAATATCCTCTAAGAGGAAGCAAATTTTCATGAACCATCTTTCCTACTTCACCAATTTTATCTCTGAATTCTTCCTCAGCTAAGCAACCAACCTTCAATCTTTTCACAGCTACTGCATTTTTCCCTGGCAACTCCGACTTATAACTCGTCCCGAAAACGCCTTTCCCTAAAACTCCGGCCGTTGAACGTAACAATTCGTCTAATCCATAGCCTCCATGATCACCAAAAAACACCAATTCAATGCCTACAATGTCTGTTGGACTCCAAGGCATTGAGTTCTGTTCGAATTAGTTGAGGTGCAGGCAAGTTGGTTCGAATAGCACGATTATCGAGAAAAAGAGAGAAGGAAATATAGAAATGAGAGATCCTTCAATGGATTAATGAACAATTGGTATTGAAGATTTTGTCAAAGGAATTAAAAGTGTTAAAAGTCTTTAGGTTAAATGTGAAATAGAAAACATTCTTTTTCTTGATTTGACTTGTTCTTTGGTTGGTGTTCAGATTAATCCATAAGAAGGTTCACAATTCAACAACTTTATAATGTTTTAATAATGATTTGTATTTTTTTAATGATTAATTTTGTTCTTATGCCAAATCATTTATTGGAGTCACCTCTTAGAAATAAAATTTGTTTGGTTCTTCTATGGGTTTCAATATATCTGTGTGTTTGTTTTGGCTTCCGAGCAAAAATGATAAATAGGCGATGTATCTACAAATGTTTTTCTTGACTTTACAGATTAAATGGAGTTTTTGAAAAGAAAAAATATTCATTTTATTATTTCGTCGAAAAAAATATTACTATTCTTAAGAAGTCAACGAAGCATTTCCCATCAATAAAGTAACAGTTAACAAATGAGAAAGTTCAATGGATTTTCCAGCCAACTAAAGTCGTCAATTCATTATTGTAATTGAATTATTCTTAAAAACTATTTTTGTAGCTTCATCTTCAATAATGCAAGTAGGCCAAGAATCCTAAGGCATGAAATTTGTAAGAAATTACTTTATAATTTCTACTAATTTTTTTTTGGCTATATCTAGCTCTTGAATCCCGATATTTTTTAATTAGGGTTCCATAAGAAGTCGGAACGAAGTGTGACATACTGACATTCCCGCATGATACTCTGATATCATGTCAAATTAGGTGTTAAATTTATCTTACAGTTCAAAAGGCTAATTCAAATAGATGAAGATTGTCAAAACTTTAAATGAGTCTAAAATTCTCGTCCCGATACGGGATCATTCTCATAAACATAGACCATGCTATTAAATGCATAAATGAAAGTGATTCGAAAAACTATATCTACACACACATATGAATGGATCCATTTGTTGAGTGGGAATTCATCCATTTGGTGAAATATACCTATCTTTCTAAACTTTAATGTACATAACTATTCTATATTCATATTGATGAAAGATAATAGATATCTCGTAGAGTTAATCAAATTAAATGATAGCTGACTTGAAAATCACATGCTCCGTTCCAATCTTTAGAATGTCCACTATATACATAAAAATAAGGACATTACATATATATATTTTATGTAATTATGTATATATCATAAATGTTGAATCACCTTCAACTTTTTTTCATATGCTTACTTGTTCCTATTTTGAACCATTTTAGCGAAAATTCTTATTCCGCCACTCATGTTAATTATTTTGAAAGAGCATTGGATGGTGTCAAGTTAGATCCATTTTCTACTCACATAGATAAAAAGATTGAAAAAGAAGTTCCCTACAAACTCTAATCCCAAGAGACCTAACCCCACACACAAAAGTAAAATGTTTGCAGAAAAGGACACCATCAATTATTTCAAATATTGGTCCATACAATTCATGTGGTGTACCCACTAGCCACTGTTCATGGGCTATCCATTATCGAAACGACTTCAAAATTTAAAATTTATGAATTTTTATTATAGTTTTAAATTAATATATAATAACAACTTAATTAATAATTAAATATTTCATAAGTTTTGAAATATATATACCATGTTTAAGTTTATGTGGATTTATAACTTATGACTTATAAGTTAAGAGAAAATGACATAAATAGTCTCTTAACTATTTGAGTAGGTCTAAAATGGTCTCTTAACTATACACTTAATAAATTTAGTCCTTTAACTATTCAAAAAATTATCAGCTTTGGTCCCTTAATTATACACTTACCGGTTTTAGTCCCTTAACTATAAACTTACCAATTTTAGTCCTTTAACTATTCAAAAATTTATCAGCTTTGGCCCCTTAACTATACACTTACCGGTTTTAGTCCCTTAACTATAAACTTACCAATTTTAGTCCTTTAACTATTCAAAAACTTATCAGGTTTGGTCTTTTTTTCATTTTTTAATACAGATAGCTTAGGTTTATATCAATGGAAATCTTCGTGAAATAAAATTTTTAACCTATTTTTTAAGTTGTTTCTCTATCCCAACCTTTTTTTCTTCAAACTACTCTTATGAAAAGAACAATAATGTCAATGATTCAAAATAAAATTAATGAGGAAAGAAAATATAAGTCCTAATTTTATTCAATGGAGGATAAAATTAAGCATATAATTGTTGTTTATGACTTAAATCAGCACTTGAATATGCTAATCAGTGCGGATTTTATGTAATTTACCCAAATTTCTTTATGTAAAATGAAATGAATAGAATAATAAAATTGATCTATTTAAAAAAAATATTTTTTTTTGCAAATCTACCATTTTATAAATTTCAATTTCTAAAAAATTAAACAAATTCCGTTCAATGAAGTCATTGGAGTACAAACTTTGGATTTAACGAGTAATAATTTTTTTCCTTTTTATAATAAAGTTTAGCATATTCAAGTCCTTAGTAGCAATAATATGCTTCATTTTATTCCCTGTTGAATAAAATTATGACTTATATTTTATTTTCTCTTGAATTTTATTTTAAATCGTTGAAGTTAAGGTTCTTCACATAAGGTTAATTTGAAGAAAAAGTAGCGGAGAGAGAGAAACAATAGAAAAAATTGCTAAAGAATTTAATTTCTCGAGGCATGGATTCCGTTAATATAAACCCCTAAGTTATTTGTATTAAAAAAATGGACAAAGACCAAACCTGATAAGTTTTTGAATACTTAAAGGACTAAATTCGGTAAGTTTATAGTTAAGGGACTAAAATCGTTAAGTGTATAGTTAAGAGACCAAAGCTAATAAGTTGTTGAATAGTTAAATGACTAAATCCGTTAAATGTATAATTAAGGGACCATTTTAGACCTACTCCTATAGTCAATGGACTATTTATGTCATTTTTTCTATACGTTAACACCATTTTTCGAGTTTATTTGCATTCGTTTGAGTTACTTCATTTTATTAGAAATACTTGATATAAATATTTTGTATCAATAACGAGTAATTTTGCTTATCAAAATTTAGATAAACAAAATAAATATTTGAATTCACATATTTTATTTTTACTTCATTGATCACTATACAACACGACCATGAGATTCACCCACTATCTCACTTGACAGTCCTCTTAAAATCCTCCATTTTTATCGCAAGTTGGTTTTTACCTTTCTAATCATAGTTTTGCATTTTTTATTAATCAATAATCATTAACTTTAAACAGAAAGAAACAAAGATTATCTTTCCAGCTAATGTTGCTCATAAAACTCAAAACAGTTTGGTCTTATAAAAAAAAAAGAAATTCATGTATATGTAACAACAATAGGATTATTTTTAATAAATCAAATTTAGTGGTAAATATTCCTTCGTCATTAATTTAAAATTTAAGATTCAAAACATCTTTGTTAAAGAGGTTTTTATCTCAATATGAGACTTTCCAAACGTGAATTTAAATATGAATATCGATGTCAAAGTCGAGAATCTTTCTAAAGCAGTCTCATTACCACTACAAGTGATGTTAGTTTCATACACTCTACTCTTTTCAAACTTTACTAATAAAATTTCACTAAATATATTATAACACAAATATCGAACATTGAACAAGAAGCAAAAGGTTATCAAAAATATCTTCAACAATAAAGTAAAATAACACATATTTTTACAATTACTCTGAAAATTCACCACCCAACACAAAAATACACTAAACAAAAAAAAATTAAATTAAAACTTAGTACTAAAAACTAATACGTTTGCGAGCTATTACACTTGAGAGCCGATCTACTCCATTTCCATTTGAAGAATAGCAATTGCGAATTTTCCAGAGTTAAATAAAATAAAACTAACAGTGGAAAGCTGTAACAGATCCATCACTCACAGAAATACCAATTCTACATTCAGCTTTACTCTCCACATGATGTGTAAAAAAATGGAGCACTCTAACCCGACCCGCCATTTCCAATCTCGACTCCACTTCCATACTAGATCCGACCCGAAACCCACTCAACCCATCCGTCACCGTCGGCCCACCCACACTCTCCGGTTGTCCATTCATCGTTAACGGAAACGCCTTCACCGAAAACGTCGCCGCCATATACTGGGTCCGACCCGAATTAATTTTTCCGGCGGGTACGAACATGAACCCGATTCGATTACCCGAATAAAGTAACTGCAGAGAACTGTCATAGTGAGCAAATTCGTCGTGATTTGGGTTTTCGATTGAGACGTATTGAGAAAAGGTGAAGTTAACGGTGCCGTTAGAGGTGGAGAAAGAGGGAAGCTGAATGGAGTTAACGGTGATAATGGGGGATTTAGGTTTGAAAAGAGTGAAGTAAAGGATGAAGATGATAATGAAGATGAAGATTAAGAAAATTGTTGCAACTATACATGAAGCTAAATTTGTACGTCCACTTGGAGGTTTACGAGATTTAACCATTTTTTTTGTGTGTGTGAAAAAATTCAGAAAAATGTTGAACAATGAGATTTCTTTTTTGTTTAGAGAAAAAGACAAGTGAAAGTGAAAGAATGGGGATTTTGTGTTGTTTTTATGATTCAATAAAGAGAGTGTGAAAATGTGGACTGTCTTTTTGCAATTTGCTATCCGTAATTTCTGTTCTTTTTGTCACTTCTTTGAGGGGTATGAGTAATGGTTGGTTTGGATCAGTTTATGTGTATCTCGATAAAGTTTTGTATTAACATATTACATACCTAGATATTATTTTATACTAGCACAAGTAGTTGAGTTATATTGATATTAGTAACATATGAGTTAATAGGAAATATGTGCATCTTCTTCTTCGTTTCAATTTATTTGTCTTGTTTTGATTTGATATGAAGTTTAAGAAAATAAAAAGGCTTTTGAATCTCGTGATCTTAAATTAAAGATATACTAAATGTAAGTCTTGAAGATGTTGTGTGAAAAGTTATAATTAAAAACTTTCTTTTCAAACAGACTAAAAAAAAGTAGGACAACCAAATTGAAATGGAAGCAATATTATTTTATAGAGAGTTAGTTACTCATGTATTAGTAACTTATTTCTATATAATGCAAAGGGACCTAATGCAAATGAAGACTTGCGTAACCATTTTCAAATTAACTACCAAACAATCCCAAAATAATTTTATCTCAAATACTTGAATGAACAAGAAAAAAATATCTAATATTTTTTATTCTATTAAAATTTAAATATGAAATTTCATAATTTTTCATTAACTTAATTGACACCACACTTTAATTACTTTCTCTCTTTACTTCCTTTTTGATGTGGATAAGTCCATATATGGGACCCTATTAAGACAAAAGAAGATAGAAGAATAAAAGTTTTTAAATAAATTCAAAAGTTATACCTCGAGTTTTTTATAATATAGATGGAAGTGCAACTATAATGCTAGGGAAAAAGTTGCTTAGTGATGGATTGCCTTTGCCTTCAACCAGTAAAGTTGGCTCATTTCATCAAATATGGGAGACAGAGAGGCAATTTAATATTTCAAAAACAATTTATAATATGTACTATTTTACCTCATTTTTCACTTTTACAATTGTCTCAAGCACATTCAAGCCACGTATGATGAGCTCAACTGAGAAAACATATAGAGGTTTTAAATCCGAGACTCTCCACTTGGGAGGATCCTTTGCTCAACCAACTCAGCTACTCTTGCGGATTAGAACAACATTATCTTATAATTGTGTGAGAGAGCGGGTGACAACTTTTAACATTGCGCCAAGGCTCATCTATTCAAACTACAATCCCTCTAGTAAACATAAAATTTCACAAGTTAGTTGGTGCTGCTTACTGAGACAAGGAATTTGATAGCTTTTGTACATAAAACTCAGTATCACTTCACTCATTGAGAAAGGATACATGACAACTGTTTTATAAATAACAGTTTGTTTTATTTATTATTTATTGCATATTGCAACTTCTGCTCCATATTTGAAGAACCATCATATTGGTAATGAGCAGTAGTTGAGAGGGAAAAAGGTTTCCGACCATAGACGGACAACAAGGTCAGTCATCAACCTTTGCTATCTTCATTCAGTCCATTTATATAATATGGACAGAACGCTATATACATATAACAGAATCGAAGATACATACTTACAATCCTTAGGAAGATTTATATTTTAGCTTCTCAAGCTTGATATCCATGAGCTTGTAGACAGTTTCAAGAAATGTAGCTTCAGTCATGCCAGGAAGCATAGAATCTTGAGCATCACGAATGATTTCCTCGATAACAGATTCCTTGTTCAAGGTTTCCCTGCACATCATGTTTCCAATGTCAAATGGAGTAAGTCCTCTCTCTACCCCTTTCTTCAGAAGCATGGTTGAGATACGAAGAGTACGAGCACATTCAACAGATAAATCCAATCCATAAAATTTAAGAAGGTCAATGTCTTGTTCAGCATCCAGTGATTTGATGTACTTGATAGTTTCTGGAGAGTAAGGTTTACGGGCTTGTGGCCAATAGAGCCAATCAAAGGTGCAATCTTCAAACTGCAGATAACAAATTTGTGAGTGCAACTCTTGAAAGGAAGTAAATGTTGAATTAGTATATATGCTAACAAACCAATAGAAAGATAAAAGTTTCAGTTTTGACGGTGGAGATTCTTGGACATTATGAATCAGGGCTGTCATACAGAAATAGAAAATATCACAGATCTTAAGAGAGTTTAAAGACTTCTTTCTACAATTTGGAGGAGGGAACTGGACCTAAAGATATGAGAGGCAATATATCCAGCTAAACCATCTCTAACCTTATTGTCAGGTACATCTTACCGGGCAGATATTAAGCTCATTGACAGGGTAAGCAATACATGCAGGGAAGGAACAAGTTATTTGGCATTCAAACTAGGCACCTCGAAGTTTCTCCACATCAGACAAATCATAACCGAAATATTAGAAGTATTCACAAGGCATAAGAACTTCCATATGCAATAATCAATTTAGTGAAAATGAAAAATTACTCACAAGGAAACAATCACAAGTTCATAGCATTTCTAATCATTGTCAAACAACATTTGTAAGGAATAACACAATCATAACTTACATTCTCAGGCAAGCAGTAGCCATGGTCAATTGGTGTAAGCACGATTCGTCCTTCTTTCCCTTCCCTGCTCACAAGAATATTCCCAGCATGCCTATCAGCATTTGCTGTTCTTATGTCAAAGACAGTAATCTTATGGACTTCCTCAACAGGAAATATTCCTGGACCCATATCCTCACAATTTCCTTCATTCTTCATAAACAGCTGCAGTGAACCAACTTTGGTATATTCGGATGACCACTCAAATCCATCAGGATGATGAAATGTATTGTGCAAGCACTGAACCATAACAGTGGGAGGCACACCGGAAAAGCCTATCTCACAATTGGACAATGTTCGGTGCCCGGTCCTTGGATGGTCCAGTAGGAAAGCTGCAACCTCCCTGAATGCACCTTCTCCAACTCGGGTTCCCCTTTTCAACCCTTCACCATTGGTTGATAAAGGTAGTCCTTGAGGGTTATTCACAGCTAGCGGTTCCTCATCAATGGGCTTAAAAATAGCAACATACTTGTTGCCAGACCCATCCTGCATGAAATAAGTTCCTCCAGTCCCTTCAGATGATCGGATAGGTATATTGCCTTTCGTCAATCCATCACATGCAGAGTTGATCATGTCCCAGATATATCCAGGCAGTTCAATATTTGGATCAACAACAAAAGGTTCCAACAACAAGTTTCTATCAGGTGTCTTCTTGGAGAAGGACTGGAACTCCCTGGATGGTTCATGTACACCCTGACTTTGGGTCTCCTCATTCCAATTAGCTGCAACAACAGAAAGTTCAACATCCCTCTCGGCATGCTTAGCCCGAAGCTTTGCAAATTTCTGAACTACCAGGTGAATCACTGCATCAGCAGTAATATCATCAATGAGCTTCTGATCCTCAAGCTTCTCACCATTACAGAAAAGCTCTTGAACCTTAAGCTCCTCACCAAAGTCTTTGCCTTTCTTCAATATGGTACGTTTAAGGTACCCAATATCTTGATGCCTGTCAACAGGAAATTCAAACTCCATGCCACAAGTGGTCCTAACAGTGATAACAAGGAGATCAGAGATCTTGAAGACCATATGCAACACATTCCCATTACTGACTCCATAGTCCCTGACCAAAGATTCATTTCTTGCCAGCTCTCTACCACCAAAAACTAGCTTCTGCATCTTAACCACAAACCCTTTACAAGTTTGGAGCTTAAGTTTCACTTCACCAATCGAATCAGACTCCAACACGCGCATTGGAATCACAGAACCAGCCACAGTGATATATATTACAATTGATTCATTCGTGCAAAGCGCCAATGGGCCATAGATATGTCTTGTAGCCCGGACAGACTCTTCCTGAACCGGACTCAAAGCCACATCAACAGCAGACATTGCGATGATTATACAAGGCTTTACACACCAGCCTCAAGATTTTCTTGAACCCCTATTCTCCTTAATGACTATATAAGTGTTCAAAAATCTCAAACAGGGCATCAACCATGCACAAGATTGCTCAATCTTAAATCCTCAATGCAGAAATGTAATTCCCCTTTTACCAAAAGACTCTACCTTTCTTACCCAGAAAAGAAAAAAACCAATAATAGATAAAACCAAAAAACAAATAAAAGGAACTCAAAGCAATCAAGACCAAAGATTCAAACTTTCACAATCCTAAACTGCAATAAATGAAATACCCAAATAAATATTGATCCAAAACTCCTCAGAAATGCAGAGCTTAAAGATCAAGAATCCAAGTAAACCTTCAACAATTCACTTCTTTGGGGAATTTTATCAAACAGGTCACACGCACAAAAGGGTGCAAAGAAAAGTTAGATTGCTAAGGCTCTGGGGACAATTTTTTTTTGCTTTTCCACAGGATAGTGGATTCTTTACTAGTAGGAAAGAATCAAAAGGTAAATGGGTCAAAGAATAAAAGCTTATATATTGCTACATGGTAAGGAAGGATTTGATTAAAAAAAAAAAGGGGATCTTTTTTTTTTCTTCTTAATTATCCTCCCTGCATTTCCCGGAATTGGATATCGGAGCTTGGTTGTATGACTTGGTTACATGTCGGAAAATTGAAACAGTATCCGGTTTATTCGCCGGCCTTTTGAAGTTTTCCGGTAGAAATGTCAATGAAGAGGGAGAGAGAAGGTGAAGAGTGGAAGAAGCGGAATTATAGCCGTTAGCTTAGCTTATTTGCTATTGACTATATGACTCATATAAAAGAGTATTCACAAACTTAGCCTTATTTCAATTTATTATTTATAACTTTACTTTATATTTAACTATATTTATACATTTCTTAGTGACACTCAAACTTTTTTCTTTTTTTTTGTCCGTAATAATATAATCAGTATAATTCTATAAGTGATTTTGGAAAGAATAGGAGGTAATAATAATAGAGTGAATCTGTCATAGAGTACTCTATTACGAGCTATCAAAGCACGCTTAGTCAATTGTTAAATAAATTCGGAAAGAATAAGAAATAATAATAGAGTGAATCTGTCCTAGAGTACTCGACCACGAGATGCCAAATCACGCTTAGTTAATCG
Source organism: Solanum stenotomum (assembly GCF_019186545.1). Lineage (NCBI taxonomy): Eukaryota > Viridiplantae > Streptophyta > Magnoliopsida > Solanales > Solanaceae > Solanum > Solanum stenotomum. Next base: position 56,850,714 of record NC_064291.1, read on the forward strand.
ATAATTTCCACCTCAAAGCTGGCTAGTACAACTATGTTGTTGCTGATCTTACTCCTATCTCATAGAGATAAGAAAATTATTATTTTTAATGGACCTTCGACTTGAACAAAATATTTTCAAATAGTTTTTAAAATAGGGAAAAAATTGACTTTTTTAAAAGTTTTTCGTCTGATTTGTGATACTTGTATAAGCAGAAGTAGATTTAAAATTTGAAGTTTCTTTTTACGTTAATATCGAATTATATTAAATGAGTTCACAATTAATTATTTATATACATTTAATAATGTTTTAATATATATGACTTATTAGATTATTGTGAACTCATAATAAAGGCGTAAAACTTTGGATCTACTCACACGTATTAAGACTGACTAAATTCGATGTATAGCTGAAATTCCTTTTTGAGAATAAAACGTTTTTTTAACAAAGACGAACTATACATATGATTCGAACTCAAGATCTATGTTCATGAGTTACAAAAATCTTATTTATTGATTTATCATAATTGGTAGATTATCATTTTGATCCTTGTGATATCGACTTTTAGCACAATTAACCTTTACTTCAATTAATTAAAATGTATGTTTTTACATCAATTAATTAAAATGTATGTTTTTACTTCCATTATATAGAAAATGTATTATATTTAATCTACTTTAAGAAATACATTACCCTCAAATATGGAGTAACAATACGAATTTAATATAACCTACTGATAAATTAAGTGATAAAACTATTAGGGAGGAATGCTACTTTTAATCATAATTTGGGGAACATCTTTGTTATACTAAAAAAACATGTTAAGTGAACTTTTTAAATTTGAAATTCAATGTATTGCACAAAATAAAGTACCAAATTGTTGAGTGACATAACAAACACCTTGGCACTAGGAATGGGTTCCAAATTAGTATTACAAATCCAGAAAATCTCTCTTGAAAAGTAACAATTAATTAATTACTCTCCTTTCAATATCTACAGTAAAAGTAAAATAGTCAAAACTGGTAATTTGTAAAAAAATAATAAAATTTCCTTCTTTTGTAGTGGATTTGTACTTCCTCTTCAAAAGATCAAAAATCTCGTATTCGAATTATAGAAAGGAAAAAAATGATTAAAGAATATTTTATTCTTTAATAATTCTTATATAACATGATAAGATTAATATAGACACTAAAAATACTGAGTGAAAGCAAATAAATTAGATGCAAAAATCTTTTTTCCATTATTCAAGTGGTCAGTCGAACATGTTTCATTGAATAGAAAATCATGAATTATTTTTCATGCATTTATATTAAATATTAAATATTCTTAATAAAACTTCTGACATCGCCCCGTTTCAACCAAACAAAAATTAGAAAATGTTGCATAGATCTGAAGTTGAGTCACTAACATATTAAAAATTGTATAACAAAGAGAATCAAATAGATTTATTTGATATCTAAGAAGATAAGAATTCTGAATTATGGTTTACTTTATGTTTAACTTAATAATGCATCACATTCTTTTGTCTCCTTTAAACTTTGAGTCACTATTGAAACTTGAAATCTACAAGAAGTTTCTTTTTTTTTAAAAAAAAATAAAAATTAAGATAAAGAAGAGGACAAGTGGACATGTTCATTGAACCTTGCATCTTCAACAAAAAACCTTAATAATAATTGTCCACAAAATAATAACACAAAGAAAACAAAGGAGTACTAAATATGTAACTTTAAAAAAATATAGATAACAATGGAACAAATTGAGGTACGTGTCCATGTTATATAATAATTATATATAAAAAAGAAGAAAGAGAGAGTACGTTTGAGTAGATGTGCTTATAAATGTAAGTTCTTATATTTAATATGTACTCCGTTGTCGTCGATAGAATTTTAGACTCGAGTCATGAATATATAATTATTTTTGTTAAAGAATCCTTTACTTCCAATATATGAGCTAGTACATTATGATTATCCTTAGTTATCGACAGAGAATTTTAGATTCAAATTATGAATATAAAATCACTTTTGTTAATGGATTCCTTTACTTTCAATGTAAAAGCTATTCCCTCCGTTTAAAAAAAATGATCTCCTTTCCTTTTTAGTCTGTTTCAAAAAGAATGATCTCTTTCCCTTTTTGGTAACATTTTAATTTGAACTTTTCACGTGACATATTTAAAACCAAAAGATTAAAGGGTAATTTAGTACATTTGACAACTTTAATTTAGGATCACAAGATTTAAAAATCTTTTTTATTTTCTAAAACTTCATGCCAAGTCAAACCAGATCACTTTTTTTGAAACGGAGGGAGTCGTACGTTATGATAGTAGTGACGGTGGGGTATAACCTTTTATAAAATATTACTACACTTTGATGTCTTTTTCAAATTTTCAGTAGTGACGGTGGGGTATAACCTTTTATAAAATATTACTACACTTTGAATGTCTTTTTCAAATTTTCTGATTTTAACGAAGCTCCATAATTTTTGTTCAAACCGTATATTTATATTAAGAAGAATGAGACACAAGGTCGATTACTTGTCGGTTCACTTCCCTTAGACTGTTGAGGGCGGCTTTGAGTCAGACCTTTGTCTTTTTTTTCAGCTTTATAATTTTTATTTTCTTTTTGAATTTTCAAATTTGAATTATTTCTTTTAGTTTTCTTTTTCTTTTGGTGCGGTTAAATTTATTTGGGTAAAAAATGGATAGTTTATAAATAAGTTGCAATTGACTATATAATATAATGTGTTAACAACTTAACTACAATTCAATTTCAAATAAGTTGGTTAAGAAAACGTTTGTTTTGAGTTAATAGTCGAAAACATATTTGATTTATTGTATTTTTGCAAGTTCCATACATTAACTGTCCATGGTTCAATTTATTAGCCAAACTATAATCTATTAGTATTAAAACACGCCTCGATGTTGAGTTGGTCTATGCTTGCTTGTTGTCGAGTGGGAACAATAATTGGCCAACTCAGTATCGAGGTGTGTTTTAATACAAAGAGAGTGAGCGTTTAGATAGGTCATTACTCATTACAGATCATGCCGCATAGGACTCATTGCGGATTGTTAGAGAAACTACTCAAGCTGAATGCACTTAGCAGAAATACCAAAGTTGACATTGCAGAAATACCAAAGTTACATGTAAACACACAAAAAATGATATACTATCTATACAGTGGCCATATATTCACAATTGTCTCTAAGTTGAACTATCTGGTGTTTTGAGCTAACATTTCTTGCAGGTTCATAGGGTAGCACATAGGCGTATGCAGGCTGGACCAGACGTTGTCAGCGAGGATAGCATTCACAGCATCAGTCGGATGAAATTGATCCCACCAGATGTGGCTAGAGGCGTTATTACACGCCATTTCAGGGGAAACACACATGATCCAACCTTTATATTCACCTAAACCACAGCAAGCCTCATCTGTCACATTGAAACCTATAATGAAAATTGAAAAAAGAATATGTCAGATTTGATCTTCTCGCGTGACATGTCCTGTCAAATGAATCTATATAGATCCTACACATCGCCTCACCATAACGGTTGTGATTCTGAATAATGTCTATTGAACCTTCAAATGCATCGCAGAATATGATAGTGGCATCAACAAGCTCTTCATTTAGTTCAGAAACCATATATCTTACAGCAAAGTTGAACTCCAAAATCATGTCATTTATGTTCTTGACACACTCCCCGTTCTTGCTACTGTACAACCATAAGTAGTAAGGTGCACAGCCTATTGGAGCCAGTCCCATTACAACCACTTTCCTCACCTTGTCATTGTACAGGTTCTGTGGCACCAGTACATACACGTTAGAAGGAAAACTTTAACCAGCACTGGTGACATATAGAACCAAAGTAACCTAATTTCTACACGCTGAACTTAATAATCGTGGAAACAATGCAGAGCCTAAGGGGAAATTGAAACATATAATGCATGATAGAGGGAGCAAAATAGGTGCTAACTAGTTGCATAGAGTGATTTTGTTGATGTTTTAAGTACGATCCAAGAGGAGAAAAGAGGCAAAATGGTTTGTATAAAGTTGAAAAATTCATTACATACGAAAGCAAAATGTTGATGAAGGCAATTGCATAAAGAAGACAGTATTAAGATTTCGTATAGAACAACACTGCACCTTAATCTCCTGTTTAATCGTCTGTGCTAAAAACTGGTTGAAACTCCATGGCAGGTAAACAGTTTGAACATTTGAGGCATTCAGGAGATAGTAGTGAATGTAGTCATTGCTCCCGATCGAAATGTAAAACAAGGAACTAGATATCAGATCAGTTGTTGCATCCTCACCAATATTCACTATAAACTGCTGAACAGTGTCAGTAACTTGTTCTATTTGCTGTGCAAGTGAGATATGCTGACCCTGCATAAACACTAATCTAGCTTAACTACTACAAAACTAATAATCATAGAGTTCGTATATGATAAAACTATTACCAATTCCGAGCCACTTGAGAATATAATACCAGCACCAGCAGAAGCATAATTAACCCCAAGAACCATCTCTTCAACAGAACCACCCTGTCCTAGATAGCTAGGCACAAATGGTAACCCAAGACGCAACGCTGATACAATCAAAATGCACAAGAAACAATGAATAGAAAATTAGCTATCTTTAACCAAAAGATCCTAAGAATTCATCATTGAATTCCACAAAACCAGTACAGACATTTTGAGCTTGAATAGGATAAAAGACAAGAAATTTACAGCAAAAGATCCATCGTCGATTCATTGAAAGTCGAATAGTTAGTTCTCAAAGACAATTAATCAAACACGTAGCAGTCTCAAATATCAAAACTCGATCCAAAAATATAATAATCAAGAATTCATCACTGAATTCCACAAAATGAGAACAATTTTTTGAGCTTAAGCCTTAAATAGGATAAACAAGACAAGATATTAACAGAAAAGATCCATAAACCATTTCATTGAAAGTTCAAACTTTTTTCTCTTTCAGACAATTGATCAAACACGTACCAGTCTGAAGTCTCAAATCTCAAAACTCGAGCCAAAAAAATCGAAACTTTTCCCCAAATTTTACTACCCAAACACCCCATTGATAAAATTACCTAGATAATCCACTGGGATTCTTCCATTGCAGAATCGACCAGTAGGCCGATGAGTATCAAAATCACGACCATAAGGAAGCCTATCAGCACGAGCAAAAGTCCCAAGAAAGTTATTCGTACCACAATCAACAGAAGAATCACCAATAATGAATAGAGCCGGAACAAGAGGAGCAGTAGGAGGACGAAAAATTGGAGAGGAAGAGGTCGGAAAAGACGGGGTTAATGACGGAAAATCAAAAACAGAATCATGGGTTATGAGATCTTGAGGGTAAATGAGAGCTTTAGCTTCTGGGTGTACGAAAAAAATGAAGATGAACAGAATCTTGATTACAGAGAAATCCATGGCGGATATAGAGAATGAGTGAAGAAGAAAAAATTAACTGCTTTTGGCGGGAGAGTATAACCAACCTGTTAATTTTCTTTTCCCAAATTGTCCTTGTATTATAGTTGCACACTAGTTCTTCTTTCCGTGCCAATTTACCTGATATTTTTCGTTGAGATTTCAACCTGTTATACGATTCTCTATTTGCATTAATGAAATGTATTTCTTATATTGAAGATATGACTTAATATCTATTTTATATTTTCTAGGATTTATTTGTCCATTTATAACTTAGAGATTGCAGATAAAAATTGCTTATTTTTAAAAGTACATTTTTAAAATGACTTTTTAAAAAAGTGTTTTTGAAAAAAAGTAATATGTGTTTGGTTAATTCGTTTGAAAAGTGTTTTTGATAAGCAAATCGTGTTTGACTAATATTTTTTAAAAAGTGTTTTTAAAAGGTTAAGTATATATTGAGAAAAATAGTAATAGTTGAACGATATTTCTACTTGTGTTGCCCTAAAACTAAAAAGTATATTTCTTTTATTTGAAACCCTTCTTTTTCCGTAGCTATGGCAGGTTGGGCAGAGCTTCCCAACGATCTTATTGCTCACATTGCAAATCATGTTAAAGTGATTGAAGAATTCATTGCTTTTCGTGCCGTTTGTACCGCTTGGCGAATTGCTGCTACAAAGGACAATTTTGATGTTTTTTACCCCCAAGTTCCGTTGTTTATGCGGGGTGCCAAAGATGACAATTTTCAAGAATTTTATTCTCTTTTGAAGAAGAAAGTTTCGCGCATATTTCTCCCGGAAGTTAGAGGGTCAGAGTATCCGTATCTATCAACACAGGGATGGCTCTGCACCGTGGTAAATGATACAGGAGAGATGAATTTGTTGCACCCTTTCTCTCACAAAAAAATACAACTACCTTCTCGAAAAGCCCTTTTGACTTTCCATGATCGCTTTCGAAAAACATCATTGGCTCTGTATAGACAGAGCTGTCTTGTCTGCCAATCCTTCTCTTACGTCAGATTATGTATTGATGGTGCATCATTATGTAGCTGGTTGTTGTTTGTAGTTTTGGCGACCTGGAGACCTCGACTAGACTCATATTGATGTTAGTCATATTCACAGTAGAGTCGCCGCTCTAATTTATCACAAAGGCGAGTTTTATTCCACTGATAATGGTGGCGAAATATGGGCTCATCAAGTTGGTGCTGATCAACCAATCGTAATGACACGCTTGGTTGCTGAGATTAACCAACTTAATGAGATGAACGAGCATATGTTTATGTTTCGTTTGCACCTAGTTGAGTTATCAGGTGCACTATTAGTTGTCTCTCGATTTGATGACGATTCAAATGGTACTTTTCACACCTTCAAATATAAAGTCTATGAAGTAGACGTAATCAGAGGTGAATTGAAGAAGGAGATGAAAGCCTTGGGAGATTTGTCCATCTTCTTGGGTCTCAATTGGGCAACTTGCATTGACTCTTCTAAATTTATCGGAATCAAACCTAATCACATATATTTTGCCGGTGATGGATTAGAATATGATAGCAAGTTACTGGTAGAACACGGAGGAGATATGGGTGCTTACAGAACACAAAACATTCTCTATAGGAAAGGGCACAACCATTTGCAAAAGTCACAATCATTCGAAAAAGTTACAACCCTTTGAAAAAATCACAACTCTATAATAAAGTCACAATTTTTCAGAAAAATCACAACTCTTCATTTTTCATTCATACCTTTTAAAACTCAACATTAAGCTATGCACTATTATAAATAGGTTGCTGTTAACTATTTTTAATTGTGAGAAATAGAAAGAACCCGTGGAATTATTTGAGTTTACTTGTGTCTNCACTAATAATGTGATTTTATTTAGTTTGGTGAATTATTATATATTCACTATTTATTATTTTTACTTATTATCAGCTAGTTGTTATTGGGATTGTTGTTACATTTGATAAATGATTGTTATTTTTACAGAACACAAAACATTCTCTATCGGAAAGGGCACAACCATTTGGAAAAGTCACAATCATTCGAAAAAGTTACAACCCTTTGGAAAAATCACAACTCTATAATAAAGTCACAAGTTTTCAGAAAAATCACAACTCTTCATTTTTCATTCATACCTTTTAAAACTCAACATTAAGCTATGCACTATTATAAATAGGTTGCTGTTAACTATTTTTAATTGTGAGAAATAGAAAGAACCCGTGGAATTATTTGAGTTTACTTGTTTCTTCTTTAAAAACTATGGCCGATTGGGCAAACCTTCCCAAGGATCTTATTGCTCGCATTGCAAATCGTGTTGAAGTGATTGAAGATTTTATTGCTTTTGGTGCCGTTTGTACCTCTTGGCGAATTGTCGCTACAAAGGACAATTTCGACGTGCTTTCTCCCCAAGTTCCGTTACTTATGCTGGCTGACAAAGATGAGGACCATTGTCAAATAATTTATTCTCTTTCCAAGAAGAAAGTTTCGCCCATATTTCTCCCGGAAGTTAGAGGGTCAGATTATGTATCAATTAAGGAGGGATGGCTCTGCACCGTGGTAAATGATACAGGAGAGATGAATTTGTTGCACCCTTTCTCTCGCGAAAAAATACACCTTCCCTCCCTAAATGCCTTATTGAATTTCCATGATCGTGTTGGTAGCGAAATAAATCATTGGGGCTGCATAGACATAGCTGTCTTGTCTGCCAATCCTTCACTTACGTCAGATTATATACTCATGGTGCATCATTATGGACCTGTCAATTGTTTGGCATTTTGGCGATCTGGAGACCTCAATTGGACTCATATTGATGCTGCTAATTTCACCGGTGGGGTTTCCGCTATAGTTTATCACAAGGGTGAATTCTATTCCATGACTCACTGTGGCAAAGTACGGGCTTATGAAGTTGCAAGGCCTAATATTAGTGATCAACCAATTGTGAAGACACGTTTGGTTGTTGAGATGGACGAATATTCATTTAGTCCGCATGTAGCTGAGTATTACCTAGTTGAGTTATCTGGTACATTATTACTTGTTGCCAAGTTTATCAAAAGTAATAGTGACAATCCATACAGTACTTATCATATCTCCAAATTTAAAGTCCATGAACTAGACTTAATCAGAGGTGAATTGAAAGAGGAGATGAAAATTTTGGGAAATGTGTCAATGTTTTTGGGTAATAATTGGGCAAGTTGCATTGACTCTTCTAAATTTAGCGGAGTCAAGCCTAATCACATATATTTTGCCGATAAGTGGTTATTTTATTCTGGCAATACAGATATGGGTGCTTATAATTTGGAAGATAGAAAAATTAAATCTTTTTATCATGGACGACGTTCAATTTGTTCACCAACTTGGGTTATGCCATCATTGACGAAGTGATTTTATTTGTCCCTCCAATTCAATAATGCTCGGATTATAAGAGTTCCTGTTTGTTTTCAGTTTGATGAATTATTATTTTTACTATTTATTCTCATTGTAAATCACATTACTTCCCTTTAATTTCAATAAATTGTAACAGTAACATCCCCTCTCTCTCGTAGTACCTTTCTATCTTCGAATTTCGATGCTTCCTTCTTCATCTTTCAGAAAGATTTTGGTTTCTTGATGATTCATTAACTATTACATGTTCAAAATTGCATCTTCCTTGTTTCTTTCCATTTGCCCTACTGCAGGCACAAAGCGAAATTACGATTGTGCCAAATTACACTTTGTATTTGTTGCTAGTTGATATAGAAGCGAAACAGGGCGCAGCACATTTGTTGTTTTTTAAGTTCTACAACTTCACTTACAACTTCAAAAACTCAGAATTCGCCAGGAGCGGTAACATAATAGAATTTACCATTATAATAATTCATACAAAATTTAAGTATGTGTGTGTTTTGTGTAGGCATGATTCGCTTAACAGAGGAATTGGAAAAGTCACAATCTTTTACAATAGTTGCAACCCTTAACAATAGTCACAGTCTTTCAGAAAAAGTCGCAACTCTTCATAAAAGTCACAACTCTTCAAATCTTTTAAAACTCTAACAGTAGGTCTTTGCACTATTATAAATAGGGTGTTTTTAATTATTATCAGTTGTGAGAAATAGAAAGAACCCGTTGAAATATTGTGGAGAATTATTTGAGTTTCCTTTAAAAACTATGGCCGATTGGGCAAACCTTCCCAACGATCTTATTGCTCACATTGCAAATCATGTTAAAGTGATTGAAGATTTTATTGCTTTTGGTGCAGTTTGTACCTCTTGGCGAATTGCCGCTACAAAGGACAATTTCGACGTGCTTTCTCACCAAGTTCCGTTCCTTATGATGGCTGACGGACACGATGATCGTTATCAAGAAATTTATTCTCTATCCAAGAAGAAGGTTTCGCGCATATTTCTCCCGGAAGTTAGAGGGTCAAAGGTTGTATCAATTAAGGAGGGATGGCTCTGCACTGTGGCAAATGATACGGGAGAGATAAATTTGTTGCACCCTTTCTCTCGCAAAAAAATACACCTTCCCTCCCTAAATGCCTTATTGAATTTCCATGATTGCAAAACAAAGCATTGGGGCTGCATATACGTAGCTGTCTTGTCTGCCAATCCTTCTGTTACGTCAGATTACGTACTCATGGTGCTTCATTATGGATCTGACAATTGTTTGGCATTTTGGCGACCTGGAGACCTCAATTGGACTAATATTGATGTTGCTAATAATTTCACTGGTAGGCCTTCCGCTCTAGTTTATCACAAGGGCGAATTTTACTCCATGCGTCACAGTGGCATAGTACAAGCTCATGAAGTTGCAGGGCCTAATACTAGTGATCAACCAATTGTGAAGACACGTTTGGTTGTTGAGATGGCTGAATATACATTTAATCCGCATGTAACTCAGTATTACCTAGTTGAGTTATCTGGTGCACTATTACTTGTTGCCCAGTTTGACAAAAGAAATATGGACTTTCCAAACGGACCCCTTTTTTATCACACCATCAAATTTAAAGTCCATGAAGTAGACATAACCAGAGGTGAATTGAAGGAGGAGATGAAAACCTTGGGAAATTTTTCAATGTTTTTGGGTGATAATTTGGCAAGTTGCATTGACTCTTCTAAATTTAGCGGAGTCAAACGTAATCACATATATTTTGCCAATAAGGGGTCATTTTATTCGAGGAATAAAAATATGGGTGCTTATAATTTGGAAGATAGAAAAATTCAATTTTTTAATCATGGAGGACTAATAACATGGTCAATTCGTCCGCTAACTTGGTTTATGCCATCATTGACCAAGTGATTTTATTTGTCCCTCCAATTCAATAATGCTCGGATTATAAGAGTTTTCAGTTTGATGAATAATTATTATTATTTTTACTATTTATTCTCTCGTTGTAATCTTGCCAGACATATGATATTTAATTCCAAATCACATTACTTCCCTTTGATTTCCATAAATTAATCTTGCCAGACATATGATATTTAATTCCAAATCACATTACTTCCCTTTGATTTCCATAAATTGTAACAGTAACACCCTCTCTCTCTCGTATCTTCGAATTTCAATGCTTCCTTCTTCATCTTTCAGAAAGATTTTGGTTTCTTGATGTTTGATTCACTATTACATGTAATATATTTCATTTACATATTACATCTTCCTGGTTTCGTTCCATTTGCTGTACTACAGGCACAGAGCGAAATTACGCTTTGTATTTGTTGCTAGTTGATATAGACGTGAAGCATGGTGCATTTGTTGTTTTTTTGAGTTCTGCAACTTCATTTACATTGTTAATTGAGAAAAGATTAATCAAATATGAGCCAAACTTTTAACGGATGACATAGGTAAGACTTTTTCTCAAAGTTAAATCTATTACGACGAAGTATATTAACATATAATTCAACAAACTAAAAACAAACCATAAATCCTAGAGCAATCACATTATTAGTTATGTGATAACCCAAGTTGGCGGACAAATATGACTAAGTGATGACAATCCAGGATAAATAGATTCAATTTGTCCATCTTCAAAAATATAATTAGGCTTGATTCCAGGAAATTTAGAAGAATCAATTGAACATGCTCCAGTATTAAATTAAAGCCCAAAAAAATGGCTGAATTTCCCAAGGTTTAAACATCTACTTCAAAGACATTAAATTTATTGGTCTTATCACTATGATGCTCTGGAGAACAGGCAAGTCGGGTAATAAATAATAGCTTATCGGATAGCTCGACTAGGTAATACTGAACTGAATGCTGAAGAAATATATATCTTTGGACCAATAAAGCAAGCGTTGCTCTACATCAATTGGTTTGGGAGTGGTAGGTCTTGGAACTTCGAAAACCCAGAATTCGCCGCCATGAGTGGTAACATAATAGAATTTACCATTATAATAATTCATACAAAATTTAATTATATGTGTGTTTTGTGTAGGCCTGATTCGCTTAACAGGGGAATTGGAAAAGTGACAACCATTCGGAAAAGTCACAACCTTTTAGAAACATCGCAACCCTTCAAAATAGTCACAGTCATTCAAAAAAGTCGCAACTTTTTAGAAAAATCACAACCTTTTAGAAAAGTCGCAACCCTTCAAAATAGTCACATTCTTTTAAAAAAGTTGCAACTCTTCATAAAAGTCACAACTCTTCAATCTTCCATTCCCACCTTTTAATTTAAAACTCAATATTAGGCTTTGCATTGTTATAAATAGGGTGTTGTGAGGTATTTTCAATTGTGAGAAATAGAAAGAACCCCTGGAAATATTGTGGAGAATTATTTAAGTTTCCTTTAAAAACTATGGCTGACTGGGCAAAACTTCCCAACGATCTTATTGCTCACATTGCAAATCGTGTTAAAGTGATTGAAGATTTTATTGCTTTTGGTGCAGTTTGTACCTCTTGGCGAATTGCCGCTACAAAAGACAATTTCGATCTACTTTCTCCCCAAGTTCCATTCCTTATGCTGGCTGACGAACACGATGACCGTTATCAAGAATTTTATTCTCTTTCCAAGAAGAAGGTTTCGCGAAAATTTCTCCCGGAAGTTAGAGGGTCAAAGTGTATATCAATTAAGGAGGGATGGCTCTTCACCGTGGTAAATAATACGGGAGAGATTAATTTGTTGCACCCTTTCTCTCGCAAAAAAATACACCTTCCCTCCCAAAAAGCCTTATTGAATTTCCATGATGGCACTGGTTACGAAACAAATCATTGGGGCTACATAGACTTAGCTGTCTTGTCTGCCAATCCTTCTCTTACGTCAGATTATGTACTCATGGTGCATCTTTATGGACCTGACATTTGTTTGGCATTTTGGCGACCTGGACACCTCAATTGGACTCATATTGATGTTGCTAATTTCACTGCTGGGGTTTCCGCTCTAGTTTATCACAAGGGCGAATTTTATTCCATGAGTCGCAGTGGCAAAGTACAAGCTATTGAATTTGCAGGGCCTAATACTAGTGATCAACCAATTGTGAAGACACGCTTGGTTGTTGAGACTGACGAATCTACATTAAATCCGCGTGTAGTTGAGTATTACCTAGTTGAGTTATCAGGTGCACTACTACTTGTCATCCAGTTTGCCATAAGTACTTGTGACCGTACTGATCACACCACCAAATTTAAACTATATGAAGTAGACATAACCAGAGGTGAATTGAAGGAGGAGATAAAAACATTGGGAAATTCGTCAATGTTTTTGGGTCATAATTGGGCAAGTTGCATTGACACTTCTAAATATAGCAGAGTCAAGCCTAATCACATATATTTTGCCGATAAGTGGTTGAATTATAGTGGCTATTTAGATATGAGTGCCTATAATTTTGAAGATGGAAAAATTGAATCTTTCTATCCTGGTCCTGGACGACGGGCACAACGTTTAATTTGTCCGCCACCTTGGGTTATGCCATCATTGATGAAGTGATTTTCAGTTTCTATCCTCGGATTATAAGAGTTACTTGTTTGTTTTCAGTTTGATGAGTTATTATTTTTACTATTTATTCTCGTTGTAATCTTGCCAGACATATGATATTTAATTCCAAATATATTAAGGATTTGATATTTATATAATTCAGGTCTAAATAGGATTTTAAACCTAAATAAGGTAGGAATAGATTTTTTAGTCCTGGTTAAATTAGGTTATGTGCTATTATAAATAGGGGCGTTGCTAGCTATTTTTAATTGTGGAAAAAAATATTTTCTTTCACCATGGCAGGTTGGGCAGAACTCCCCAACGGTCTTATTGTTAACATTGCAAATCGTGTTAAAGTGATTGAAGATTTCATTGCTTTTCGTGCAGTTTGCACCTCGTGGCGTATTTCCACTATAAAGGAGGATTTTGATGTGCTTTTTCCCCAAATTCCGTTGCTAATGCTGGGTGCCAAAGATGAAGATTATCGAGAATTTTATTCTCTTACCAAGAAGAAAGTTTCGCGCATATTCCTCCCAGAAGCTAGAGGGTCAGAGTGTTTACCATCCGAGGGATGGCTCTGCACTGTGGTAAATGATACGGGAGAGATGAATTTGTTGCACCCTTTCTCTCGCGAAAAAATACAACTTCCCTCTCGAAAAGCCTTATTGACTTTTCATGATCTCGCTGCTTTAGACGGACATTGTTGGAGCTGCGTAGAGAGAGCTGTCTTGTCTGCGAATCCTTCTCTTACGTCAGATTATGTACTCATGGTGCATCATTGTTCCCCTAGCTCTTGTTTGGCGTTTTGGAGACCTGGAGACCTCGATTGGACTCATATTGATGTTGTTAAGTACGCTGGGATTGCGGCTTTAATTTATCACAAGGGCCAATTTTATTCCATGAGTTACTTTGGAGAAGTTAGGGCTTATCGAGTTGCAAGGCGTAACACTACTGATCAACCAATTGTACAAATACGAATTCTAGCTGAGATGCACTACATTCAGGGTAACTTGCCTGATGTTCAGTATTACTTTGTTGAGTTATCCGGTGCACTATTACTTATCTCTCGATTTGGCAACATTACATTTGATGACGATGGAAACAGCATTTTTTATACCTTCAAATTTGAAGTCTCTGAACTAGACGTAATCAGAGGTAAATTGAAGAAGGAGATGAAAACCTTGGGAGATTCATCAATCTTCTTGGGTCGCAATTGGGCAACTTGCCTTGACTCTAGTAAATTTAGCGGAATCAAGCCTAATCACATATATTTTACCGATGATGGGTTTGAATATGACAGAGATGTAGAAGGAGGAGGAGTCGGAAGAGATATGGGTGCTTATAATTTGGAAGATGAAGAAATTGAATCTTTTTATCCTGGACAATCAACAAGTTTAATCTGTCCACCAGCTTGGGTTATACCATCACTAATAATGTGATTTATTATTTTTACTGTATCAGTATTTATCACTAATAATTCTTAGATTTTGGGTTTAGTAACGGGGTAATTGGTAGTTTAAAGTAGATAATACCAAATACCAAACTTTTAAGTTTTGGTTCGGTAATATATGTTTTACAAGCTGGAGATTGTTAGTTCAGTTTCACCTAGCGTAGTTATCTGGTGCCCGTCCACACCATGTTGGACAATGTCTTGTTGCATATGTCTGGAATCGTTTCCATTAACCACCACGCTATTCTCAAATACACAAACCCTGCTATTAGAGTACCTACTACCTGCATTGTCCATTTTCTACTATTGTAAGTACTTATTCATGTATGATGGTAAGCATTAACAGGGGCGGAGACAGAATCATCTACGTTATCCATTCTAGCGAGTAGGTTACCTGAGCCATAAACATTATTCTTGGAGGAATTTTCATGTAATGGCCAAGCTTTGGCTATGCAGTGATGCATTTCTCCTTTACGTACTTCATCGAACCCCTGTAAAGCCAATTATAACGATTTTTCTGAAGGAAGTTGAATTTGGGCACGAGTGAAAGGATGCAACAAGTTAAACTCTCTGTAATATGACATGGTAAATAACCATCCCTCTGACAGAAAACATTCTCGTCCTGTAGCTTCTGGGAGAAATACGTGAAACTTTATTCTTGAAAAGAGAGTAAAATTCTCGATAATCATCATCTTTATCAGCCAACATTAGCAACGGAACTTTACAAAGCCCCTCAAAATTCTCCTTTAGAGAAGCAGCTCGCCACGAGGTACAAACATAACCAAAAGCAATGAAATCTTCGATCAATTTAATGCGTTTCGCGATCAGAACAAGAAGATCGAAGTGGAAAACAGTCTCTTGCAGAAATGCAAAGTAAAGTCACATATAATATGGTGTTCGGTAATAATATTTATATTTTAATGTGAGTCACAATATAATACAAGATGAACAAGTAAAATGACATTAAGAAAATCAAATTGATACAACTAAAATACATATGTATTTGAGTTGTTTATGTTTATATAGGCCCTATATTCTTTTCTGTTATAAAATTGGATGAAACTGCGCGTTTTACCTGATGTCACACGATAAAATTGTTTGTTATGGAACACATAAATTAAAGACCCAACACAAAATAAGAACAGAAGTGCAAATAACCATAAAATTGTTGATTTAGTAATCAGGAAAAGCAAATTTAGAATTGATTAAAAACTTTAGTATTCAAACATCATCCATTAACTAAGATTACAATCTATTATATCTATTACATTCCAGTTGGGATCTCCAGGTCGCCAAAAAGCTAAATTATTAACCCCTGCATAATAAGAGACCAACAACACATAATCAGACGTAATAGAAGGACTAGCAGATAAGATAGCCTTATCCATGCAATGGTAGAGACCTCTCGCTTCAACTGGTCGGTAACCCTGTAAAGCCCATAAGTCTTTTTCCGAAGGAAGTTGAATTTGGGTACGGGAAAAAGGATGCAACAAGTTCATCTCTCTGATAATAGTATACGCCACGGTTCATAGCCATCCCTCTGTTGAATAACACTCTGCTTTTCTAGCTTCGGGGAGAAATATGGTTGAAACTTTCTCCCCAGAAAGAGAATAAAATTCTCGATAATCATCATCTTTGTCAGCTAGCATTAGCAACGGAATTTGTGATCCCGGAAGCACTTTATAAATTTCATTTGTACCAGCAATTCTCCATGTGGTACAAAAAGAACAAAAAAGTATGAAATCTTTGAGCAATTTAAAACGTTTTGCAATTAAAACAATGAGATCGTATGGTAATTCTCCCCAATTCCCCGTAGAGAGAATATGTGTTTATGGTTTCTAGGGCAAGTAAAAAGGTTAAACCTTTGTTTATGCTTTTATACGGTACAATATTTAAGTTCTTTTTCCCAAAGAAGTCCCGCTCCAACCGCCCTACGAGTCATCTATTAAAAGGACCCTCCCCGCAGTCCGCCCTTCCTTTTAAGTGAAATCAATAAATGCATGATATGTGTTATAAACGCAATCGAAAAGCAGAAGATGAGGAGAAAGAGGACTCTAACATCAATTGGTTAGGACAAAAAAAATTACTTGTAGAAATTGAACATAATTAACTTTCCCAATTATAGGACAACTTTTCCTTATATAAAGTACTTACTATGTAAAATTAAGGTTTCACAACGAAAAAAATTATAATTGTTTTATATTTTGACATCTGTTATTGAATTTACATTAAAATGAGATAAATGGTTTAGTGTCGTTTCTTCAGTTATGCTCAATTGATACTTTTGCCAGGCACGGGTAAAAGGATGCAACAAGTTGATATCTCCGGTATTATTTACTACCGTACAGAGCCATACCTGTGACGGAAAACATAATCGTCCACTAGCTTCCGGGAGAAATATGTGTGAAACTCTTTTCAGAGAGTATAATTCTCAATAATCGTCATCATTGTCAAACAATATTAGCAACTGAATTTGAGGCGTAAAACACAGCGAAATTGTCCTTGGTAGCACCCATTCGCCAAGAGGTACAAACAACACGAAAACCAACTGTTATATTACATTTGAAATATTATTAATTCGGGATGAAAGTAGTATTAAATAATATATTTTTAAAAATTGTTATATTACATTTAAAAGAATTACAAATATTAGAGGCTTGGATCGAATGATATGATTGGGTCTCGTATTGAGATTGAGACTTGAGAGTTGGGGCTTGAGTCCCGGGTTAGGTTCGGGTTGGTTCTCAGATCCCTAGCTGAGATAGAGGGTCGAGGCTCAGGTCACGAGTCAGGGTCTGGTCTCGGGTTGAGACGAAAGGTAGGGGATCAAGTCTCGAGTTAGGGTCGAGGTCGGGAACAGGTTAAGGTCGGATATCGAGTCTAGGTTAAGTCTCGAATTCGTGTCGTTCAAGTTGGGTCGAGGTTAAAATATTCAGGGGTCAAGGTTGTGGGTCAAACCTGAAAGTTTAAGTCTTATGGATGGTATGGGATGGGTGAACCATAGTAAAGGGTGGGATAGGGGATGATGGAGCATTCAAAAAAAGTGGGTGAAATTGGGCGGGTCATGAACCAATCCAATCCATCTTAACTCAAATAACTTTTGGGGTGTTTTTAGCACAACTCATTTATTAACTCAAGTCATCTTAACTTGCTTAATTTCAACTAAACCCGCTTATTTGACACCCTTATCTAGGATCACTCTTCGATATTTTTGATATATTTTTTCATCAAAAAACTTATTTCCTCGAGGAATTCTACGACTAGCTGTTAGAAACGAGTTCTCATCACTAATAGCATATAGCTAAGAATACAAACAGTTCACGAATAAGTGTGTCGTCTGCATATAAAATATGGGTAACCTCAGTGTTTCTATGCTCCAAAGCACTTACTGTGAATCCCCTGATCCGTGATAGTTCCATGGCTTTAAACATCAATCTGCTGAAACCTTTTGAAACTAGCTAAAAATAGGAAAGGGGAAAGAGGATTCCCTTGCTTTAAACACCTCTATAAGCCCGGAAAATTGCCTTCTGGAGTACCTATGCAAGTAGAACACTTATCTTTCGTAAACTATAGACGTGTACAAAATTCAAATCATAGAGTTTCCGTGTTTCCAAATGAAATATAATCTGCACTGAAATTCATTGATCCCATTCATACTTGAGTGGATCAATTGCAACCGTAACATATGCTATGACTTGTTCAAGACGACAAGTTCAAAAACTCAACTAAAATTGATCAAATATGATGACATTCATACATCAAGCTAGAAAGAGACAGTCATCAGAATGATGGTGAAATCCAAATTGACGGACTGGTATGACTTAGAGATAATCCAGGATAAACGGATTCAAGTTTTCCATTTTCAAGATCGTAAGTCTCTCTTTTCAAAGTACACAACCTTTTGTGCACATCGCAGAAATTATCATATATATGATTAGGCTTGACTCCTGTAAACTCAGAGGTGTCAATGGAATTCAGTGAATTCCTTCCCAAAAAAATTGCTGAATTTCCCAAGGTTTTAATCTCCTTCTTTAATGCACCTTTGATTAAATCTAATTCAAAGAATTTAAATACAAAGCTTTCTGTTAGGTTTTGTCCTGATTTTCTTACCTTAATTGAAGTTTATTTTTTCCTAAAAGAAAAGACAAAACATTACCATAAATGTTTTTACTTTTTCTGAAAGGAAAATATAATATTCTTCCAAATTTGAGTTATTCTTTCCTTGGAAGAAAAGTTTGGAACTCTATAAATTGAAGGCTACTCTTCTCATATCAAAAACAAACACAAGAGAATCCACAATGTAGTCAGTTAAGAGTCTTGTTTATGGGGAGATTTTCTCCTAAACATAATTATGTTTTTTTTTCAATATTATATTAGTTTTATAATATGTAGGTCGTTTGACCAAACCATATTAATAATATATTTTTAGTATGTTTTTATTTGTCGTCTGATTTGTCAACCATATGATTTGCAAATTGTAAACTTCCGCATGACNCTTTAACATGATTTGCAATCTTAGCAATCAGATCATTGGGAAGTTCTGCCCAATTCGCCATTATAAAAAAAAAAGAAAAGACAGTCTGTTTATGGTTTTTGAGTATGAGGATATTTATATTTGACTAGAACTCTAATTCTCCAAAGGTCTAGAGTTTGGAACATATTTTACGGCCCATATGGTAAAAAATGTTGGATTGATATTCGAAAAATAGTCATTAGTCACTATGTCTCGAGTCAAGGTCAAGGCTCTAGTCCTAGGAACCCGTTTGGCCATAGATTTTCCAAGTAAAATTTGGGGGGGAAATTGGCAAATAGTGTTTGTCCATACAATTTGTCATTATTTGGCAAATAACCCAAATTCCCAAATACTAGAAAAAACTAGTATTTGGGCCAAATTTCATTATTTGAGAGCTTTTAAAAATTCAAATTATACACTAAAGTTTTATCTTTTACAAAAACACCCTCTATAGTATTTATTGCATTGTATTACATAATTTTTTTACGTGAACACCAAAGCAGTAATTGAATATTCAGTGAATATGAAAGTGATGATATGGCTGTTGATGAAAATGATGATTGATCATATCAGGGTAATAAAGTCATGTGCTTCGTCTACTTCACGGTGTATGGAATGATGCTTGTTGCACTCACTCCGAACTACCACATTGCTCCAGTGTCATGGACACTACTTGTTATTTGCTGCAACGAAGATCCAATTGACTTGTTGCGGAAGTCATGTATCTTGTTACGTCTACGTTTCTATCTTGTTATGTCATACAAACATATGGTTAGTTTTGATAGTTTTTAAAACTTATGGATATAAATCATATTTCTTAAAAAGGTGAAATATATTTCCCAAATATTATGGCCAAACACATGGTGAAATTTCACTCAAATTTTCACCCAAATAATATTTGCCAAAAATATTTGGAAATCTATGGCCAAATGCTAGCCTAGTTTAGGGTAGGGTTGGGTTTGGGGCTAGGTTTCGGGTCGTAACTCGAGGCCGAGGGTCGAGTCTTGAGTTACGGTCGGGGGTGGTATTGAGATCGAGAGTTCGGGCTTGAGTCTTGGTTAAGGTTCAGTTTGGGTTGATTATAACACAACTCATTTTAACTTATTTAGTTTCAACTCAACCCGCTCATTTGACACCCTTATGTGCGACCATTATTCGATATTTTTTAAATACTTTTTGTTCAAAGAACTTTATGGCTTAATTTCAATCCAACCGGCTCATTTGAACTCTACGTCTAGCTGTTAGAAACGAGTTCTCATCACGAATACATTAAAGACTTTGTTTGGTAATTGGGAACAAGTTTTCTCGAAATTAATTATTTTAGGATTAATTATCCACGATACAATTTTGGGATAGTTTTCTTCCACGATTTTATCCCAATCAGACATGAAATAAACTTATCCTATAATTAATCACGCGATTAATTATCCCTTACTTCAAGTTCTATGTAGGGTAAATCAAATGCCAAGTTTCTAAGAAAAGCAAGTAAATACATCAATTTTGAGCTATTGAGTTAAGAGTTCTGCTGGAATAAAATGCAGTAACTAAAGCTTTGGATTTAGTTGTTGGAAGGGCACCGTTACGTGTTTCTGCGCACATTGAACCTGTACTATACCAATAAATAGGAAAATTTTGCACCAAATTTACTCTTTCTATTACTGTCCATGACATGTTGGGCCGGTGGTGTGCACGGGCTTCACCCTCTAGTTCATCGGCGAATACTAACTATTTTAATAATAACCATAAAAATTTAAAATTCGCAATCAAACAATAAGAGTTAAAATTTGCAAACTAAATATGAAAATGCTAATAAATAGATTAGTATATAATATAGTAAAAAAAATGAAATTAAACAAACTAGCAATCACATTATTTGTGATGGTATAATCCAAGTAGGCGGAGAAATATGACTAAGTGACAATTCAGGATAGATAGATTCAACTTCTCCGTCTTCAAAATTGTAAGCCCCTATATCTCTACCAGCACCATCAAAATAGCTAAATTTATCATACCAATCGTCAGTAAACTATATATAATTAGGCTTGATTCCAGGAAATTTAGAAGAGTCAATTGAACATGTTCCTGTATTAAAACCCAAAAAAATAGCTGAATCTCCCAAGGTTTTAATCTCATCTTCCTCCTTTAATTCACCCTTGATTGCATCTACTTCAAAGATTTTAAATTTATAGGTCTTATATCTATGAAGCTCTGGATAATGAGCAAATCGGGTAATAAATAATAGTTTATCGGATAGCTCGACCAGGTAATATTGAGCTGAATGCTGAAGAAATATATCATGTTGGGACCAATAAAGCAAGTGTTGCTCTACTGCGTTTGGTTGAACTGCGAAAACCCAAAATTCACCACGAGCTGTAACATAATAGAATTTACCTCTATAATAATTGATACCCATGACAGCACCCACATTGTTCATCTTAATATTTGTCCAATTGAGATCTCCAGGTCTCCAAAAAGCCAAACGATTAATATTTGCGTGATAGTTAACCACGAGTACATAATCTGAGGTAACGGAAGGACTTGCAGATAAGATAGCGTTCTCCATGAGGTTCCAGAGCACTTCATGATCTCCGAGACCATTAGAAGCCATTAAGTCATCTCGTGAAGGAAGTTGAATTTGGGTACGGGACAAATGATGCAACAAGTTCATCTCTCCGGTACTATCATCCATGGTGCAGAGCCATCCCTCCGATGGACAACAATGTCGTTGTCTAGCTTCTGGGAGGAACAGGGGAGTAACTTTCTGCTTGATAAGAGAGTAAAATTCTCGATAATCATCACGTTTGTCAGCCAACATAAGTAAAGGAGTTTGGGTAAAAAATATATCAAATTTATGGTCAAGGGTAGTAGCAATTTTCCAAGAGGTACAAACACAAGTAAAAAATATGAAATCTTTAGGTAATTCAATATGATTTGCAATTATTGCAAGGAGATCCATGGGTAAATCTGCCCACCCACCTGCCATATCTTTGAAACGAAAAACAAGTTTTAGTTCTACTTGTGTTTTTTTAGGGTACAAACTGCAATATATATATAGGCGTACAATTATATTCGTATTCCTATTTCTATTCGTATTCCTATATTAACAAGGATTTGGACAAGCCCAAAAATATTCCTATTCATATATTAACAAGGATTCGGACTTCAAGTTTTGGACTATAGAAATTCTAACATCTTTTGTCATAGCCCACAAATTAACATCCTTTAATTTACATCACACAACTGGTGGACAAATTAAATAAATGAGGAATTTTCGCATATAGTCACTCAAAAATAGTCTAATTATGATCCATAATTATAGTTTGTTAATTACAATTCGTAGTTACTTGTTATAGGGAGGAGAGTGGCGAGCGAGACTGGGAAAGGGAGGAGAGAGGCGAGCGACAGAGGGAAGAGAGATGAATTGTATATGTATCTCGGTTAGATAATTGTATATTATGCATATGTATTTGTATATTCTGGCGAGAGAGATTGGGAAAGGGAGGAGATAGGCGAGCGAGATTGGGAGAGGGAGGAGAGAGGCGAGCGAGATTGGGAGAGGGAGTGAGAGAGGACAATAATTTGTATAATTCACATCTCGTTTGTATAATTCGCATGTACGTTTATATAATTCACGTATTTTCGTATAATTGAGTAATATAAAGTCTGAAATTATACAAATATAATAAAACTCGAAATAACAAATTGATACAAGTATAAACATATGAACTTTAAACATTTATACAAAATATATTATACAAATTACATTATATAAATTATATTATACAAAATCCAAAAACTACACGTTTATACAAACTGTAAAAAGTTATACACAAAAAGATTGAATGTATATGATGACAAAACTGAAAAACCAAAGGAAATCATCGTCATATACAAATATAAACAATCGTATACAAATACAAATCAAACAAAGAATTGTTAGCTGCAAATTATACAAATATGACGAATTATACATATACAAACATGGCTAATATACAAACTCGAAGTCAGCCCACGTAATTAATGTATAATATTTATCGCAAATGATAATTATAGCAAACTATAGCTATAATGAGTAATTAAGTACTATAAATTTGCTTAACCGCGTAATTTTTCCTTAAATGAAAACAGGCCCTAAACACTAAATGCAGATACGGTTCGTCGGGTCACCCGTTTTACAATTCGGATTCGGATAAACTCCGTCTTCTCCCTTGCGAAGCTCTTCTTCATACACTCTGAGAACAAACAAATTGCAGAGCTAAAAGAACTCCAATTTTAGTTCAGTAAAATGCTTCTCCATATATCCAAAATCTCAGTTCAATGAGTCTCAGTTCAGTAAACATGTCTTTTTCAACAGGTAACAATTGTATATCAGCAAGGTCCATTCTTCATCCAAAGCCAAACATTCAGCTTCAAAGTTCATTCATAATCAAATTCCCATTTCAGAAAAGTTACACAAATTCCATTTTTCATAGAAATTTCAGAAAAAGATCACATTTTTATCATTCCCCATATGCAATTCTTGGAAAATGGAGGTCTAATTCGAAGTCCTCTGAAGATGGGGGAAGCAATAATGAAGATTTTGTGACTAGGGTTTTGAAAGAAAACCCAAGCCAAGTGGAACCCAAATATCTAATTGGGAATAAACTTTACACCCTAAAGGAAAAAGAGGATTTGGGTAAGAAGGGTTTATTGAATGGTGGTGTTTTGGAGATACTAAAAAGGTTGAATATTAAAGGAATGGTGAAGAATGGAAGTGATGAGGGTAGTTTAATGAAGTCCGGGGATGTGTTTTTGAAGGATATTTTGAGGGAGTATAAGGGGAAGTTATATGTTCCTGAGCAAATTTTTGGTGCTAATTTGTCTGAAGAAGAGGAATTTGAAAAAAATGTTGAGGATTTGCCTAAGATGAGCTTGGTGGATTTTCAGAAGTATATGAAATTTGATAAGATAAAGTTGTTGACTTTTAAAGAGGATTCTGGAGCTTCTTTGGGATTGGGGTCTAGAGATTTTATTGTTGAGTTGAAGGAGATGCCTGGAGAGAAGAGCTTGCAGAGAACTAAATGGTTAGTATCATAGACTGGTTGATTTCTTTCACTTTATATTATAGATTTTTATGTTTATGTGATCATTCTCTAGGGCAATGAAGCTGGATCAAAGTCAAGCTCAGGCTTTACTAGAGGAGTACACGGGGCCACGATATGAAGTCGAGAAGCAAATGATGGTATTTCATTCATTTTGGTGCTTTGTTTAATGATGCATAGTGACATTAGCTTCATTATCGCGTGGGGGAAAAAAATTTGACAACGACAACAATCCTAGTGTAATACCACAAGTGGGGTCTGGGGGAGGGTAGAGTGTTGGGAGACCTTGCCCCTACCTTGAGAAGGTAGACAAGCTATTTCCGATAGACCCCCAGCTCAAAGAACGTTAAAAAAGAGGCAGTAGCAACAAGCAGAAACAACAATAAGATAATAAGATAGCCGAGGCAAAAAGAACAACATGTAGAAATAGAAATAAAAAAAAATTAGAAACAAGAATAAAACTAATGATTTATCAGAACTTAAATGTATAGCTTAAGCAGACGGTGGTTTGCTATGATTTATCAGCCTGAATTAATTTATTAGTTAACAACCACTTGTACTGAAGTATAGTTCTCGTGATGATGTGGGGAGCTTCTTTGTTTTCTTATTTGATAGACATTCTTCTTTTCAACGACATATAGTTATCCGTCATCAACCGAATGCACTGATTGCAAGTTCCAGATGAAAACTTAATTACTGTTTCTCATTATGTCTTGATTCATTGTGGTTACTATCTCTTGACAGGAAATTCCTGTGAAGGTTTTATGGAATTTGCCTTTACTCTCTTCGGGTAAAATGTTAACTAAATTTAGATTATCTGTTTTGGCCTAGCGGCTTGGAATCTTTTATTGTTGACTGTTTTCAAAAAAAATACTCAAGCTTGCGTGCCTTGTTGTGCTAGTTACTAATTAAAAAGAAAAAGCCTTCTTGTGCACAGTTCTAAGAAACACATAAAGTAATATTTGAATTCGACAAAAAGACATGTAAGCAGACAAGTAGAAGCTGCCATGAGAAAGTAACAATATAGTTGGAGCATATGTGTATTTAAAACTCAAATATAGATGTACCTGCAGACAAAAGCATATCGGCTGCTAATATTTGTTACTAGGCACTGAGGTTAATGCTGTTATCTGATGGTTATATTTATCTTTAACTGTTACCCTTTGTGGGTATAATAAATTCATTACATATTTAGTTGCTCTGGAACCATGTGGCAGAGTCCGCATAATGCAATAGAAAGCTTTTAGGGTTAGCGGAAGATGGTGAAAGTTGAAAATGGAAATCACGACTTTAGTTTGAAAAACTTGAGCAATAAATGAGTTTAATGTAGACTGTTGATTCATTTATGTGCAGTACATTGGGACGAGTTTTTTTCTTTTCCTTTCTTTTGCAGTAAGCATATAGTTGGGGTGACAATTGTTGCGCAGAAGTGATAGCAGCATCTAAATGTCAACTGACAGTCTAAAAAGTGATATACAGAATAGTCTTTCAATCTAATTATATGTTGCTTGGAAAGAAGAGTACAATTTCAGTAATCAAATCTGCCATTTCTTTGAGATCATATATTTCCTAAAGTGTAGACAAATCAATGTCGTGTTATACTGGTGGCAGTCTGTATGGTGACTGTATCACAAGGGAAAAGAGTAACTAAAGTATCTGAAAAGGTTCTCAAATCCCTTAGCATAAGGTTGTTGTATCTCTTCTTTTTAGCTTAAGATTGACCTTATAGTTGCTTGAGCCTTGAAGGAATAGGTGCTTTCTCTAGTTATGCAATTGGCAAGATTGTAGAACCTAAGTTTGGTGGGATAAGAATGTGGTTTACCGTGTGGAAACTGATTTTTCAAGTATGTTGGAAAACCTTTCTTTCTTTTTTCTTTTGCCTCTTACAGAGTGATCCTATTGCAGTCTTGGGTGGGAAAATTACCTGAGTATCCTAATCCAGCTGCATCGAAGATATCAAGCAGAGTAATGGTAGAACTTGGAATGCTGACCGCTGTAATGACTGCTGCTGCGGTGATTGTGGGTGCTTTCCTGGCTTCAGCTGTGTTTGCTGTGACGAGCTTTGTCTTTGTCGTCACTGTGTATGTCATGTGGCCTGTGGCCAAACCATTTCTTAAGCTGTTCTTTGGTCTCATCTTTGGTATCTTAGAAAGAGTGTGGGATAAGGTTGCTGATGCCTTTACTGATGGAGGAATTTTCTCAAAGTTGTATGAATTGTACACATTTGGTGGTGTCTCTGCCAGTATTGAGATGCTGAAACCAATCATGCTTGTTTTTGTGACTATGGTTCTTCTTGTCCGATTCACTCTTTCACGAAGACCTAAGAACTTTAGAAAGTGGGTGAGTAATACTCCCTATCCTAGAATTCGCAGTTTAGAAACACTTGCTTCTTGCAAATTTAAAATGTTATGTGCTTCATTCAGGATATATGGCAAGGCATAGAATTCTCTCAGTCTAAGCCACAAGCACGTGTTGATGTGAGTTTCTAGTTTCTCACACTCTCTGGTCACAAACATTCACAACTTTTCATTTGTAGATTATGACCAATATTTTGTCTAAGTAAGAAGTTTCTGTTTAGGGTTCAACTGGAGTCACATTTAATGATGTAGCTGGGATTGAGGAAGCAGTAGAAGAACTTCAAGAGGTAACAATGCCTTACACCACATATAATACTTCCTTATTGTGTATTCCCTCCATCCCAATTTATGTGATGTAGTTTGTGAGTTTTGAGAAATATGAGAAGAGTGTGCTATATTCCAAAACTACCCTTAATAAATGAATTTTTATATAGAAGAGCACATCTTTGTAGACTTTTTGCCAAATAAGTGGTCCAATATGGGTAAAATGTTGATAGTGTCATTAAACATTTGCCAAAGAAGGAAAGTATGTCACATAAACTTAGGGAGAGTAATATTCTTTTCCATTATAATGTGGGAAAGCTTGTCCTCAGCCACAATCTTTAGCTTAATGGTTCTAATTCCTGCCATTTTTTGCCAACTAGTTGGTAAGATACCTGAAGAATCCTGAACTATTTGATAAAATGGGGATCAAGCCCCCACATGGAGTTCTTCTGGAGGGACCTCCTGGATGTGGCAAGGTATGCTGTTCATTTCAGACCTTAGATGGGATTTCCAAAGAAAAAAAAAGTAGAGGGTCTTCACTAAAATTATATATGATGCTTTTCTCAGACCCTGGTTGCCAAGGCAATAGCAGGTGAAGCTGGTGTTCCTTTTTACCAAATGGCGGGTTCTGAATTTGTGGAAGTTCTAGTCGGTGTTGGTTCTGCTCGTATTAGAGATTTGTTCAAGAGAGCCAAGGTGAGCATAATACGTAGTCAATGAACCATGTGACTTCCCTTTTTATGTTTTGAAGAATGCCCTCATTCTTGTCACAGGTGAATAAACCATCAGTTATCTTCATTGACGAAATTGATGCACTCGCAACCAGGTATGGATATTTGTCTAAATAAATAATGGTGAACGTGTTTTTTTTTACTGGTTTAGCATAACACAAAGGGAAATCTGGAGCTGAAGCATCTGGGCATTTTTCGTGTAGTTACCCCTTTAGTGGTAGAACTATTGAAATTGGGTTTTTGAACCTGAAGGTACTAATGTCATGTTGTGGACAATGCTAATGTCTTCAGTGTGTTGCTGTCTAGATATTCTTTTTAATCGCTAAGAAATAACTTTGTCATTCATAAATGACCTGTAGACATGTGCAGTGGTTATAGTTTCTCAAAATTATTATTCTTAATAAACAGGCGTCAAGGAATATTTAGTGAATCAACTGATCACCTCTATAATGCGGCAACTCAAGAAAGGGAAACTACTTTAAACCAGTTGTTGATCGAACTAGATGGATTTGATACTGGGAAAGGTGTTATATTCCTAGGGGCTACAAATCGAAGGGATTTATTAGATCCTGCCCTTCTTCGTCCTGGTAGATTTGATCGCAAGGTTTGTTCTCCTATTGAATTGAATTCTTTATCAACTCAGCTCCTCATGACTTAAATTACTCTATTCATGTTCTGTCGGTATGTGCGCATTGGTTGGGAGGAGGTAGACAACATTTTCCATGTTTATAGAACGCTCTTGACTTACTGATTCTTTCCATAAAGATGTTTCTATATGCTGAATATTATGATAAAAACTAATCAACCCCCCAAAAAAGTGTAAGGATTCCACAACAAACTGTAATACAGTATGTTATTTTATGCGATGCCTAGTGTACTGCAAAGTTCCTTTACAAAGTCCTTGGATGGGGCCACTGTGTTTGGGCTTTTGAATCCTAATAGGTGCTGTTTATGGGCAAAACATTGTTTGACTTGGAAGGTAGGAATCATTTTTTCGTATCAGTCGACTTGTTAATTATGTTGAGACACCGATAGCTTTTGGTAGATTCTATAGAGAATAAGTACCCTGAACAAAATACCTTACCTTTTCAAAAATAAAGAGTGCCCTGAACTTAATATAACATCATAAGTTAATATAGTTTAGTTGAGATAATGAATCAGTTTAAGAAGTGTCGAATTACTTATAGTAGCTATGTGATCTTTATTCCTCACTTCTTTCTGGAACACCACATTTCATGCTTGTTACATTTCTCTCTTTCAGATAAGAATTCGGCCTCCCAATGCGAAAGGAAGATTGGAAATTTTGAAAGTACATGCACGGAAAGTTAAATTATCAGATACTGTTGATTTGTCTAGTTATGCCCAAAATTTACCTGGTATTCAACTTTACTTCCTTTCTGTTCATACAAGATCATCTTCAGGCCACTAGTCTTTTCCTCCCATGACTCTAAAAGATTTCATTTCCCTGATGCCAGTGGAAGATAGGGTTAATGCGATAGTTCATCCATATTTTCTTGCATTATAGTGATCTCATTTTAAATCCTGCTCCTGATCTACTAAATGGTGGTCTTCCACTTCAGGATGGTCAGGTGCAAAGCTGGCTCAGCTTCTCCAGGAGGCTGCTCTAGTAGCAGTGAGGAGAGGGCATAACTCAATTCTTCATTCAGATATGGATGATGCAGTTGACCGACTTACAGTTGGACCTAGACGAGTTGGGATTGAGTTGGGTCATCAGGGGCAGTGTCGTCGAGCAATTACTGAGGTGGGGACTGCATTGACTTCTCATCTTTTGAGGCAATATGAGAATGCAGAAGTTGAGCGTTGTGACAGAATATCTATCAATCCGCGTGGCCAGGTTTGTTTGTTCTCTAGTTGCTTCATCTTTCAACATCATATTTTGCACCTCACTCTTTATTACTCCCTCCATTCCAAATCGAGCATGTATTGATTGTGTGTTGCATACGTTTTTACTGGAGAATTCATCTGAACATGTAAATTGTTTCCCATGATTGCTGAAAATTTAAAAGTGGCATGCAGACCTTGTCTCAAGTTGTGTTTCACCGTCTTGATGATGAGTCATACATGTTTGAGCGGCTACCACGGTTGCTTCATCGTCTTCAGGTGCTAATTTTTAAAGTCTTATGCTAATTTTTGCTTGCACTTTTTCTTCCTACATGCAAAGCTGATGATTGCATTATGTACATCTTTGAACAAGGTATTTCTTGGAGGGAGAGCTGCTGAAGAGGTCATTTATGGACGTGATACTTCAAGAGCATCTGTAAACTACCTTGCTGATGCATCCTGGCTTGCTCGTAAGATAATCACAATGTACGTATTTATTAGTTATGATTTAATTGGCGTTGCCGTATCTGCCAGAGCCATGACTTTTGTCCTTGAACAGATGGAATATGAAAAACCCAATGGCCATACACGGAGAACCTCCCCCCTGGGTAAAGAGAGTGAAGTTTGTGGGTCCACGTCTTGACTTTGGAGGATCACTATATGATGATTATGACTTAATTGAGCCGCCGATCAACTTCAATTTGGATGATGATGTTGCTAAGAAGACAGAAGAGCTCATATGTGACATGTACGGGAAGACAGTTACTCTGCTGAGGCAGCATGATACTGCCCTACTCAAAACAGTGAAGGTAGTTCTCGACACGTTGAATCAGTTATCTTATAGACTTGTTTTTCAAACTTTTCTATCCTTAAATTTGCAGCAACTCTGTTGAATAAACTTGATGTTTGTAATGCTTCTTTTTAGAAAAGGCTCCACCAATTGTGCATAGATTAGAAGTTACTTAGGTCCAAATTATTTAGTATAACCAGATGCAGAGATCATTGATTCCTGTGCATGTTTATCCTAGGTTCTTCTGAATCGGACTGAGATCAGTGGAGACGAGATCGACTTAATCCTGAGCCACTATCCACCAAATACACCCACAAGTCTTCTGCTGGAGGAGACAGATCCTGCGAGTCTTCCATTTGTTGACGAAAAGCAAGAACAGCAAAATAACATCGAGTACAGTCTGTCTTCATGAGAACGAAATCCTTGATCCAGTACACGGAGGAGCTTTCTACCCTATTCGAAGCCAGTTTTGACGTGCATTCAAAACAAAAAATATTACAGCTGAGAACTTTCTGAGAAATAGTGAGATGCTAAAAAATGCAGTTTTGTTTGCTGCATGTATCAATAGGAATTTTGTTAAAATTGTTGATTTGTTCCATAGATTTATTCTTCTGTGATTCTTGTATCCAGTTGCTTTTTCTGTAGGTATATTACTATTGAAGAGGCAAAATCTTCAACAAAATAAATATAAGAAAAGTAGTAGAATTACGCTGCTTATGTTGTTGTTTACCTTAGATATTGAGATTCGACAAAATACAATACATTTTTTTTTTATCTTGGTGAATAGAGTTATCTGAGCCAAGTGTAAGAGTTCGCGCTAATTTGAGTTTTGACTTTCATATAGCTATGAACCTCTATTTTTTATATGGTGGACAAATAAAAATTTACATAAGAATTAATAACCCTTAACGATTGTGCCATTATGATTTTGCCCTTCTCTAAATTCACACATAACAAAAGCTTATTAGTGCATTGAGTTGCCCTCTAAATATTTCATTTGACCTTTATATTTAGATATAATATATAAATGTGTTGTTTCTCACACGCTTTCAATTAATATTCAAGATTAAATTAAAGATCACGTTTACGTGTTATGGCTTATAGAGTAAAAATTTCGAAGTGATAAAAAAAAGAAAAAGTTTCCGCTAGTTGGGGAATTCAATACATTTGTTCTCCACGAAAAAAATCACAAACTCATTAAAAAAAAACACAAAAACAAGATTCCCTTTTTCTTCATCTTCTTCCTCTTTCTTCTGATCAAAACTCAATAAAACCAAAAAAATAAATAAATTATACTCTATGCAATCGGCTCTCAATCATGAAATATAGTATTGAGAAGAGATGACGAAACCTCGTAACATCGTATACAACGATGTAGTCTCCAAACCTCAGCTGTCTTTGCGGCTCTTCTTTTCTATTTTCTGTGCCCTTCTGCTTTTCTATTCTATGTTCGTTTATGGATATGGAGGTAAAATTTCGTATACCCATTTGGGTTTTCTTTCAGTATAATGATTTTTTTCTAACATGGGTAATTTGAAAAAGTAATTAAAATCCACCCAAAAAAAAAGAGATTTTTATGTGAATGCTGATGACCCTTTGTTACTTTCTTGGTAAGTGTTTTCTTAAATGAACATTTTAGTGTGATTTAGTTCTATTAAATGCTTAAAAAGAGTTACTTGGGTATATGGTGTTTAAAAATTTAGCTAGTTTAGTTCTAGGGGGAGCTTAGTAGAAAAAAAGATCCTTTGTTGCTTTCTTGGTGACTGTCCTTTTGAATGTATATTCAGTGTAATTGAGTGTTATTGAATGTTTAAAAAGACTTACTTGAGCACATACTCGAGCCGGGGATCTATCGGAAACACTTTACCTCCCAAGGTAGGGGTAAGGTCTACATACATTGTACCTCCTCGAACTCCATTTGTGGGATTATGCTAGGTATGTTGTTGTTGTTCTTGGCACACGATGTTAAAAAATTTAGCTAAGTTAGGAAGAGCTTAGTAGAAAAAAGAACTTTGTTGCTTTCTTGGCGACTGTCCTCTTAGATGAGAATTTAGTGTGATTCAGTGCTATCAAATGCTTAAAAAGATTTACTTGGGCGTAGGCTGTTTACAAATTTAGCTAATTTAGCTCCATGAGGAGCTTAGTAGAAAAAAGATCCTTTGTTACTTTCTTGGTGACTGTCATCTTGAATGAACATGTAGTGTAAGTTAGTGCTATTAGCTGTTTAAAAAGACTTACTTGGGCTTATGGTGTTTACAAATTTAGCTAATTTAGTTCAAGGAGGAACTTAGTTACAGATGACTTTGTTTTTTTTTCTTTCAGTTTTCATTTGTTTATTATGAGTCATCTTTAAGAAAATTAAAGTGAACTCTTCTAATGCTTGAAGTTTGTTGTTTATGGAGTTTGAAAGTAAGTGAATAAGTATTAAAAAGTTTTTGTTTTTATAGATTTATAAACAATACCTTGTAAAGTGTAAGAGAAAAAGATGATACATGAGATGTATTTATCGGTTTGTCATAAATACTGGGCATGAGTAATCTTTTTTCTTATTAGACTCGATTTTCCTGTGAAGTTTTTAGTAGCTTCTACTGTTCTTTTTCTTCCCTCTGATTATGTTGTTGTTCTTTCAGAACTATTTTTCTTTTCACATTTGGGTGAGACATTTGTTGGTCCCTTAACTCTCACCCAAATGTCAATTTCTGAAGTTGGAAAACTTGAAGTATCTAATTTATGTTTAGTGGGCTTGAGGCTAGTTTAGCATGTGCAGCATAATAAATGATCTTTTAAAGCTCATTTATTAGTTCTCTGAATGATATATGGTTCCAATGGAATTTTGTGCAGGGATTTCTCTTGCCTATGCTGAGACTCTTACCAATTATAGTGTTAATGATAGAGAGTTCAACAGCTCCACTCAACCGCTTTTAGAAAGCAGAGGGAAGAGCAGCAAAACTGAAGTACTATTGGAACTCAACATATCAGTTAAGATTAATGATTCTTGTAGTCCTACAGATAACATTGCAACCCCTGAGCATTCACTGCAAAAAACAAGTGCATTGGAGGATGCAGTTTCTACTATTTTAGGTTACAACATGTTAATATGCCAAATGCAGCCACAAGTAGTGCATATCCGTCGTAATGAAGGTCGGCTACTCAATGGAAGAACTCAATTGACCTATCCGAATCTGGAAGAATTTAGAAGCATTACAAAACAAGAAAAGATAGGGAGCACAGCAAGTCAGTTAGTAAATATCACCCACAGGCTTGAGCCTGATGGTACGCCCTACAATTATGCCTCGTCATCCAAGGGTGCTAAAGTGGTGGCCCACAATAAAGAAGCAAAAGGAGCAAACAACGTACTGAACAAGGATCATGATAAGTATCTCAGAAACCCTTGTTCTGTGGTCGGGAAATTCTTTGTTATTGAGCTTGCAGATGAAACTCTAGTTGATGCAGTCAAAATTGCAAATTTTGAGCATTATTCATCTAGGCTAAAAGAATTTGAGTTATCTGGGAGTCTGGTATATCCAACTGAGACGTGGAATCCACTGGGAACTTTTGTTGCAGAAAATGTCAAGCATGCTCAGTGTTTTAAGCTACCTGAACCAAAATGGGTTAGATACTTGAAGCTAAATTTACTCACGCATTATGGTTCTGAATTTTATTGTACTATCAGTTTTATCGAGGTCTATGGTATTGATGCCATAGAGCAGATGCTTGAGGATCTTATCGTCCATTCCCCTGAGTCTTCTCCTGATAAAATGGGAAATCTTAACAAAACTGCTATGCTGTCTATGATACCAGATTCAGGTTCTGACTACCATGAAACAAAGGGTATCGTCCAAAATGTGGTAGAGTCTGCAAACCAGGGGCTAGAAAATTTTGATGAAGGGCAAGGTACTAATTTAGATGCAACAAGGAAAAAACAAACCATAACCAATGGCCCTGAGTTTATAAAAAAGCATAGGCAGCAATCAAATGGCAGAACTCATGGCGATGCAGTCCTAAAAATACTGCTGCAAAAGGTGAGAGCACTTGAATTGAACTTATCTGTCCTGGAGCAGTACATTAAAGAGCTGAGCAAGAGGCAAGGTGACATTCTGCCTGAGCTAGATAATGAAATTTCTCAAGTTTCAGATCTCCTAGAGAAAAGCAAATTAGAGATCAAGGATCTTCTGAAATGGAAAGAGAATATGGTGTGCCTAACTATTTCCTTTTTGTTGCTAATGAGCAGACTAATGCACACATTTCAGTCATAAAAAGCAAGCTCTTTTTCCTTGCAGGAGAAAGAAAATAGTGATCTTGAATCTTGGAAAGCTTCTGTATCAGCTCAATTGGATTTATTGGTCAACGGAAATCGCATGCTAAGGTAGTAGATCTCATGTAACCCCCTTAACTAACTTGTATCCTTGTACTATAAGTTGATTTTGTGTTGTTATCTGAGTGAATCGCGTCTGTTTATCTTGATTCTTTCTTCTTTAATTGTTTGTGTTCCCGGTAGCTGCAGATTTGCTGTATCTCAAATTGAATATAGAAGTTTTAAAAGAACTTGAAACCCTGAAGCTATAGGATTATCAAAGTTTTAGGAAGTCAGTTGGAGTTTGATGTTGAACCTAGTAAATGGTCCATTTTAGATTTTATCTTAAGTTTCTCTTAACACCTCATAAAAGAAGAAGCGGGGCTCTTTTTTGTAGTATTTAAAATGGAAAGCTGAAAGCAGCTATCTGAGCATAATTATATTTCCTGTCCCCAGTAAAAATGAGGCGATGGACAGGAAAAAGTTAATATCTGAAGACCATTTTAATTTTTTTCTAAAGAAATACAACCAGAGGGTTTAAAATGTGTTTTCATGCATCACAATGTTATGCATTCAGAGAAAAAAGGTTGTTCTGTTGGTGTATTTAACTCTTATTGTTTCAAAGCAATTCATGTGGGACGATCCAGTACTTTTGCATTTGTTTGATCCGTAGTATTCTACTTTGTAAAAACTAGGTCGACTTTTGATGATTTCATATCCTTATTTTTCATGGTTAAGATAGTTAAAAACTTTTCGAGAAATGATATGCATTGTGACTCAATCATGAATGAACTGGCAAATTAGAGTTCTGTTGCGCGCTTCTTCATAAGCTTATCTTACATGAGTACAAAGCGAGTTGTTACAAAAAGGTGTAAGGTTCTATTTGGCAACTTGAATATAAAGCCCTGGCCGAGCAATGGAAAACCCTGCTGCTGCTTTCAGTACCTGTTGGACAATCTCTTTATAATATTTAGTTTGAGGGGGAGAAGGAAAAATAAGTCACGTAGGACAAACTGCAAACACATACTGTAAACCGCATGCAGACCTCTAAAATCCTAGCTCGGTGATTTTGCATTTTACTTGAAGAGGGTTTTAGGCTTCTGGAAGCTAGAAGGGTTGGTTTTGAGATATGCATCCTATAGTAAATGTTTGAACTTTGAACAGGCTATAAGCATTGTGTGATTTCCACTTGACTATCTAAGTTTAATCTTGAGGATGATATTGAAATGAAAGTCAAGTAAGTTGTTTGGGCGAAGTCAGTTGTTAAATTTTTGTTCTTTTATTCAGTATGTATGATATGTAAAAGAAGTGAGGCTTCAATTTGGATCAGCTAATTTCGAATACACCTAAGAGAATGTAAGGGAACTCCATTATTTAAATGTGAACTTGATAGTAGTAAAGATTTCAAATCCATTTGTTGTAATCCACATTGCTTGATTACCTGGCAAAGGACCAAAGCTCATGACACTTTCTAGACCCTATGAGTGAAATGACTAGGTAGCTATTATTAAGAAGTGTAATGTCAAAACTCAGTTCAAACCAGTTCATTAGGTACTCCTTATATCCTATTGCCAAGTTTTTGTTTCATATCTAGAAAATTGTGATCATGTTGTATTATTTTTCAACTCTCAAGCTTGAACTGATTTTTCTTTCCTGTTCTCTACTTCTTTTGCAGATTAGACGTCGAAAAGGTTGTGAATGACCAAAAGAGTTTGGAAAAGAAAGAGTTGGCTATGTTCTCAATCAGCTTATCTTTTGCATGTATTGCAATTCTTAAGTTAGTTTCACATAGATTTCAAACAACATTCGCGACAAGTCGAGGTTGGCTGTTGATTCTTGTTAGCAGCAGCTTAATTGCATGTGTCACATTGTTTTATAGTTAAATCTACTAACCTCATTGCTAGATAATCTTCATACTTGTAGAAACTTGTTCACTCATACTGAAAAGCTTAATTGAAAAGAAGTTATAGAATTTTTTTCCCACTGAAGATCATGGACTGCAACATTTACTAATCTTGTTTCTTATGTTTCCCATACTCTTCAAGTTAACTATGTTATAAGTAGGGGGTGTGCATCGGTTCGTTCAGTTTAGTTTCATGTATTGTCGGTTTTCAGTTTTTAAATACTATGTATCAATAACCAAATCAATAAGATATTTTTTATGGCGCGATTATGAAAAATCTCATTAGAAAACTGAAAATATTTTAAAAATATTCTTATTAGTCCTCAAAGCTAAATATATTTAATTTTTAACTCTTAATTCATTTTATTAATAACACTTCAATTATTTTATACTAGGTAATTTATATGTGCTTCGCATGAGTAGTAATCACCCCATTAAGCTTAGAATGATCCTTTCTTAATATTTGAATTTTAAAAGTAGCTTCTATTTTCTTTTGGAAAAATTATAAGATATCAAGATCATTCCAACATAAATTAAAAGATTTTGAAATCGTCACATATCTCAAATGAATTGGCGGTGAACTCAATGGTGTATGTTACAGTGTTCCTTTTACTATGAAAAAATATGTTAGACATGTTCAATTGAGTGAAAATTTTGAATTAAATCGTGCTACTTAAAAAACAAATGTTACATTTCTTAAAAAAACTAGTAAATGGGCCCGCACTTCGCGCGGTTAGAACATTCTTCTTTAAAATTTATTAGAATAGAACTTTTCTTCTATTTTGATGTTATAGTAAAATGCTTATACAATAGTATATGTGTAAATGCTTGATTGGAAAATTTTTCCCACAAGTGGCAATTGGCAAATAGTGTCATTTTTTTACTGTATAGTTAGAATAGAAAAGAAAAAAATTAACCATTTTTACTATACATAATTTTTTTTAAAACAATAGTCTAACAAGGAAAATAAAACAAATAAATTGAAATGATACTACACGAACATCCTAGTAATTAATGTATTGCCTATCTGTTTTAATTTAAAATTCATTTCTCTAATTATGATCGCGACAACAAATGAAACTCCCCTTAGAACAATTATATAGGACAAAGCAGAACTCATGGTCAAGCGCCACACAATTGAAACAGTCGACAGAAGCTTTAGAGATATAATGGACGCCAATGAACCATTTGGTGGAAAAGGCCATAGTCTTTGAAGGCGATTTTCGACTAGTTGTTTCAAAATCTACACAAATAGTGACAGTTAATGCCAGTTTGATAGAAATCTTATTTGTGGCCTTTAATGGATAAAATACACTTTCACAACAAATATGCGAGCAAGAACAGATCCAAAGAGTGATACTTCCATAGAGGAAAGCTTAATATCTTCCATCACTCCAAAAATTCAAATTTAGCAATGCTTATAAAGGGTAAGGGCGATCTTAGCAAATCAAAATGAATAGGTAGATGAATTAAACGAGATGTTGATAGATAAATTTTCTCAACTCATAAATGATTTATCACGCGTTTAACAACTACATTCAAAAAAATACAACGGCACAATCTGCTGGCAGTTATGTGTTCATCTCATGAATTCAACTTTCTCCGCTTGAAAATGAAGGATATCCTTTCAAATTTACAATGACGATAAATATAGTATATGAACAAACAATCCCAAACACATCCTTCTTACCAAAACTTCCCTTAAAAGAATATATCAGTAGAATTAGGTATTCACAACTCAAAATTTCTGCAACTCAAATGGCTTCTAAAGCCGCCAATCGCAGAAAAAGAGCTCCATTTCCATCAAATCCAATGGAAGATTCGAACTTGACTGAAATCCTGCCACCTGAACTCATCACTGAAATCCTTTTGAGGGTTCCCGTGAAATCCCTCTTGAAATTCAGGTCTGTATCGAAATTTTGGCTTGCTTTAATCTCTAGCCGTGAATTTATCAAAAACCATCTCAGTTTATCAGCTAGTAATCACCATGTGCTTATTTCTATTCAGAATAGAGATTGTAAGTGGAATTTCAAAGAATGTCTTTTTAGGTCTTTATTTAATGACTCTGTTACTGAGGCTTTTGACTTGAAGTATCCCATTGAAGACAACAGTAAACTTATCGATATTTTGGGTTCTTGCAATGGATTGATTTTGCTTATGGGTTATATAGGATATTTGCTTTTATGGAATCCAACAACTAGAATGCATAAGAAATTGCCTAATCCTAGACCTAGATGGAAGAACTACTATGACGATTATGGTTTTGGATATGATGAGCTTCGTGACGATTATAAGGTAGTGGGTATTTTTTATATATCAGGCCGTTCACATGGGAGTGAGGTCAAAATATATAGTCTAAAAAGTGATTCTTGGACTAATATTGATTATTGTGATGAGGAGATATTAAATACTGATGACTCTGGTAGAACAATGAGATTAAGAGATTCTGGTTTTTTTGCTAATGGGAAGCTGCATTGGGATACGATTACTTTTAGTCCTAATTTCGATGATGTGCGTAAGTGCAGGAGAATTATTTGTTTTGATTTAGCTAATGAGAAATGGGAAAAGGTGGAGAAGCCCTCGTATGGAGTAGGAGAGACTGATATGTGTATGGGAATGTTGGGAAGTGATTTTTGTGTCTTTAGGGATTACAACAAAACTCAGTTAGGTGTTTGGGTTATGAATGGATATGGGGTTAAAGAGTCTTGGATAAAGAAGTTTACCATCACGTATCCAATTAAGAAAGATTTATGTCCACCTCTGTTCATGTCAAATAAAGGTGAAATGCTGGTGGCATTAAGAACAATTACTTCCATTATGTACGATTCAAAAGACGACGCATTCAGATATCCACATGTTATTAACTGCAATGACTTCCATGGAGTGGCAATATACGTCGAAAGCTTAGTTTGTCCTTTTTCAACTGAAGTGACAGAGAAAGCAACAAAACAAAGGCCGAAAAAGCTCAGATCAAAACAATTGAGAAACAAATAATTTGTAAGACTACTTTCTTCTCAACTTCTTTAAATTTTTGTTTGATATTTCAAATATAGAACAAGTCATTGCTGCTAATAGCTAGATGTATATTTTCTTGTGATACTTGTCACCTCCCACTAACAACATGTAACTCTATCTATCAAGACTAGGACAGATGAGAAGAAATAACCTAGTGTTTTTGTATCCTCTGTTGGAATTTGAGCCTGATACCTTGTGGTTCTCAATCCACTTTTAACACTTCATATCTATAAATGTCGACGCCTCTTATTCTTTATATGTCATGCTATCAACTTTGTATTGATATTTTGGAATTTTGACCCAATTCACTGAAAGGAAAATTGTTTGACAGACCTGCGCATGCAACTATGTATTGATATATGAATGCTAACAGTCTCTGTATGTTCTATTTGCTGATTTGCATCTGTTGTGAGCCATTCAATTGAGGTAAAAAATCTTGCACTTCAATCTACACTACCTTAGAATAGATAGGGCTCTATTAAACGAACCTTACACCCCACCCTCATGATCAAAGCAGCTAAACGTAGCTACCTAAATTCTTTATCCTTGCAATGTGGTCTTGCTTATGTCAGTACTACTGTCGAAGTGAAAGAAATGACCAAAATAGTAAAGAGAATGAGAAGTTAGAACTGAAGAAAATATACATCTAGCTATTAGCAGCAAGGAGCACACCAAAACTAGTCCAGAAGATATCCTTCACATGCACATCTTATTCTATATTTGACATAACAAACAAATTTTAAAACACTTGAGAAGAAAGTACTCTTACAAGTTATGAGCTTTTTCTGCATTCTCTGCCCCTCGGGTTGAAAAAGGGAAAACTAGGCTTTCAAGGTAGAATTGAGCATATTGACCGTCATGACAATTAGTAATATTTGAATATCTTAATGATTCACCTTTGGAAATGTATATCATGGAAGTTACTCCATATTAACACCATCAAGTTTTCACCTTTAATTGACACGAAAAAGGTTGGATACCAGTTTGGATTAGTTGGATGTGTGATGGTAAACATCTTTATCCAAGGTTCTTTATTACCATACTCCTTCATAACCCAAGCAGCTAAATGAGTTGTCTTATAATCAGTAAAAACACATATA
Organism: Solanum stenotomum; assembly: GCF_019186545.1. Taxonomy (NCBI): domain Eukaryota; kingdom Viridiplantae; phylum Streptophyta; class Magnoliopsida; order Solanales; family Solanaceae; genus Solanum; species Solanum stenotomum. The sequence goes on from NC_064291.1 coordinate 56,891,332, forward strand.
TCACTTCCCAACGTTACCACACACATTTCAGTCTCTCCTTCTCCATAGGAGGGCTTCCCCACCTTTTCCCATTTCTCATTAGCTAAATCAAAAGAAATAATGTTCCTACCTGAATACTCAACTGGATCAAATTCAGGATCATAAATATAAGCATCCCAATGAAGCTTCCCATCCACAAACAAACCTCCACAATTTAATCTATACTCATAATAACCAGCACACTTTTTCCTATAGAATGTCTCATCACAATAATCAACACTAGTCCAAGAATCACTCTTTAGACTATATACTTTGACCATAACATCATCTGAACTGCGAATAATATCATTATAAGAAATAAGAACTATCTTATAATCATCATGGAGCTCATCATATCCAAAACCATATGCAGCACATTTGTGTTTTTCCGATCTAGGTCTAAAAAGAGGCAAATCCTTGTACTTTCTAGTTGTTGGAATCCATAAAAGGGAATATCCTACACAATAACGGGCAAGATAAATCAATCCATTGCAAGAACCCATAGAATAGAGCCCATGAATGTCATTTTCAATGGGAAAATCAATTTCAAGAGCCTCGGTAACAGAGTCATGAAATAAAGATTTAAGAGGACATTCTTTATAATTACATTTCTCTTCACCAACATCCAAAAAAAGGTACATGGTGGGTGTCTTCCTTATTCTTGTTATTAGCAGATAGATTGAGATGAGTCTTGATAAATTTAGTACTAGAGATTAAAGCAAGCCAAGATTTAGAAACCGACCTGAATTTCAAGAGGGGTTTTACTGGAAGCCTCAAGAGAGACCGACCTGCTGGCAGAACAGGAATTGTCAAGATCGAATCCGGCACTGAGTTTGATGGAAATTGAGTACCATTGGAGAATTCGGGTTCCATTTGAGTTGCACTTTGAAAGTTACACTGACATAAGCAAGACTGATATAGTTTTTGTTTGCTTATTGCTAAGTTTAGCTGCTTTGATCGTAAGGGTGGAGTGTAAGGTTTGTTTTATATAGGCCTATCTATTCTAAGGTAGTGTAGATTGAAGTGCATTGTGCTTTTGCCCGAGATAGAAGGGTTGGTTCTGAGATATGCATTGGAATGTGTGCCGAATGTTTTGATGTTAACCATGAGAGTGACTCTTATGGATATCTAATAATTGAATCTACAAGGAGCATGGATAGATTGTTGATAATTTGTTTCTCAGACTGATATAGTTTTTCTTTGCTTATTCCATTTGTGCATAAATCAGTTCTGCCCGCCTAGTTATTTCTTCAGTCAAGTTCATATGACAACAAAAGTGCGAGAACTTGAAATCTATTCAAAATCGTTATGGAAAGATTTTATGTGAACCATGTGAGTCACAACATCACATTAGTTATGCCTGAATATGATGTATTATTTCTTGCTAGTGTATGGATTTCAAATTCGTTCAACCCAGAAGGTGCTTGGATAGATTGTTAAGTATATATTTCCATTAGGTAGATATCATTTTTCATTGCCTATTTTACTTATGTATATAGTTTTTTTTTATGACCGCGGTGTTCGGGCTAGCTTTCGCACTCCTCGACTAATTCCATAGGATACTTGCCACCTCCCACCCGCAGCAATAGGTATTAGATAACTTTGTCCAACAAGGTTAGGACAGATGAGAAGAAATCACCTGGTGTTTTATTTTTGGTCTACGTTGGGATTTGAACATGAGAGACCCCAGGGTTCTCAATCCACTTCAAGTGACTTCATTGATCACTAGGCCATACCTTTGGGTGTTGTGTATTTAGTGTTTTTGGAGGTCGTGTTATTTCTTGATTCGAGTTTATTATGTGTTCTTTGTCACTGCTCTTCTGTAGTTCTGTTAGCTTTCCATAACTGTATTTCTGCTATAAGCAGAGAGATCTGCAACCCAAAAAAATAGAAGGCGTGCAATTCAGTAGGCCAAAGTGATATTTTAATCTCTTCGTTTATCTATCTGCTGGCAGTGAGACAGAGCTATAGTCCATTGGAAACTGTGTCGATATGCACCAGATTAATATCAATATAGGTGCTTTTGATGCTAATAGTATCTCTGCTGCTAAACTTCTACAACACCAGAAAAAGGCTTTGGATACTGTGTGGAAATTCGGTGCTCAATTACTTTCCCTAAAGGACCCTATTTAAGTTGAGCTTGCCAATTAGTATAATGAGCCCAGGCGGGGATTCTGAATTTAGCGAGGGGGAATATGTACTTAGCTAGTTGATAGATTATTGTCTTTTGTTTCATATTTGGAATATTGTGATCATGTTGTATTTTTTTTCAACTGTGAGCCTGAACTGCTTTGAACTTGTTTTGCAGATTAGACGTCGAAAGGTGGTGAATGATCAAAAGAGTTTGGAAATGAAAGAGTTGTTCGTGTTCTCAATCAGCTATACTTTGCATGTATTGCAGTTCTTAAGTTTGTTTTACATAGATTCCAAACAGTATTCGCGACAAGCCGAGGTTGGCTGTCAGTTGATTTTTCCAGCTTAACTGCATTTGTCACAATGTTGTATTTGATAATGCACTACCATTACTTATCTTGTTTCTTCATGTACCATATTCAGTAATCTTGAGTTGGATATTACTTTCTTGAGATGAAAATCGTGTTATTGTTATATGAGGTGTCGTTTGGGATAAGGCACAAGTAACCCCCTAGACTATGACCGAAATCTCAGGACACACTTAAGTGTAATAGGACCCTAGTTAAGTTTAAGTGTGTTTCTGAGATTTCGGTCATATTCTAGGGAGGTACTTCTGCCTTATCCCTTGTTGTTTCAATTATAACTTTACAGTTATTAGCATATATAAAATTGCTGAAACTATATTAGAAATCATGGACAACTAAAATCGAATAATAGGGGGCGTTTTTTTTCAATTATAACTTTCACTAATACATCACAACTCACGTTGTGTTGTATATTTGAAATGATAAACAAAATTTGAAAGCATTTGAGAAGGAAGTACTCTTACTGATTTAAGACCAATAAGTTTGAGTACTTTTATCAATAAAATCATCTCAAGGTTGATACATGAAATAATTGCTATTATCCTTCCCACACTCATTTACCCAAACCAATCTGGTTTCATTCGAGGAAGAAGCATTACAGAAAATGTGCTCCTTGCACAAGAAATAATAAGAGATATCAATATGAGAAACAAATGGTGAAACTGGATATGGCTAAAGCATATGATAGGGTCTTTTGGATATTCCTTACGAAGGTCCTAAGGAAATTTGGATTTTCGGAGAGAATGATTAACATGATTTGGAGATTGACATCAAATAATTGGTACTCATTCTTTCAGTCATCTAGGGGCTTAAAGCAAGGGGATCCCTTGTCACCAACTTTGTTTATCATAGCTACAAAGGTATTGCCCCCTGGACTGAATAAATTACAGGAAGATGGAGAGTATAGGGGTTATGGCATGCCCAAATGGTCTCCAAACATAAATCACTTGTCATATGCGGATGATACCATTTTGTTTTGCTCGGGGGATAAGAAGTCACTGAAAAAGATGATGAAGGTTCTAGCAGATTATGAACAAGTGTCAAGTCAGATGATTAACAAGAACAAGTGTTTTTTCTACGTTCATGAGAAGGCTCCAATTGTGTCAGGACAGAGACTAAGAAGATGGACGGGGATACAACAGGGTAATTTTCCATTCACATACCTAGGATGTCCAGTGTTCTATGGGAGAAAAAAGATATCACATTTTGAATACATCCTAGCTAAAATCAATAAAAGAGTGATGTGCTGGCAAAACAAATTCTTATCTTATGGGGGAAGACAAATACTTGTTGCTCATGTACTGTAATCTGTTGACACCCAATTTTGACCCTCCCCGATAATAATTAATTTTTGAGCTTCTTAATTTTCAAACGTTTTAGAATAATTAGCCTTATAAAATTTAAATAGTTTCAAGGTTATTTTAAGTAATTTCCATCGATTTTTATAGTATTTTGAATAATAAATATATTTCATATAATTATATATGTAATTAGTATATTTTATAAATATTTGAAAACCATATCAAAAGATTTCTACATTGTTAAAATAAATATTTTATTAATTTAGTTTAGTATAATTTGTAGTATTAATTTTGAGTTATTTAAATTGGTTAGTTTATAATTAAGTTAATTATTTTATTTCGTTAAATGTAAGAAGCTCTTTAATTAATTCGTATTAATTGGACTTGTTTAAGTTTTGACCAAATTCTTTGATTCGGTTACCTTTGAAATTTATTTGGGCTATTGTGTGATTACAATTTTTAGCCAAAATCTTTCAATTGGCTTCAACACTTTAAAAGACCAAAAACTTGGGCCCTTTTTCTTCGCAAATCTCAGCAACCCAATTCTTTCCTTCCTTATTTATTTATTTATTTGTTATTGTGTGCTTTATTTGCAAAATTAATTTTAAGGTTCCTTAATTTAATTCCCCAAAAGATGAACCAACCATATCTTTTAAAATCAACAAGCATGTTTTATTTACTTGACTTTAAAACATCTAGTACTTAAATAATATTTTCAACATCCCCCTTTCCCCTTTAAGATCTTTTAAGATTTTAAATTGTTTACTTCTCAATTAGTTTAAATTGTTACCCCCATAAGGAAGGTGAAGTAGGATTTAGATCTCTTCATGATGTCGCTAAGGCTTTGTTTGCTAAGTTGTGGTGGAATTTTAGAATGGCAACCAACTCATTGTGGGAAACTTATATGTGGAACAAATATTGCAAAAAATATCATCCAGTCATGGCCAAAGGGAGTGGAGCGTCACATGTATGCAAAATGTTGATTCAGATTAGGGAAGAGGTGGAGCATGAAATTTGGTGGAAAATAAGAGTAGGAAAGTGTAGTTTTTGGTATGACAACCGGACACAACAAGGAGCTTTATACTTTATTGAGGATGGAGGCATAGAAAGATCAAACTTGGAGGTAAGAGATTTCATTGACAATAATGGTTGGCATAAAGAGAAACTTTAGAGTATTATCTCTGAAGACATGACTAATTACATTATTGAGAGTATCAAACCAAAGATTGGTTACGAAGCAGACTGCCCTAGGTGGATGAGCAATACAAATGGGGAATTCACAGTCCAATCAACATTCAGGATGATGAGGAAAAGGAGAGAGGAAAAAAAATGGTTGTCGAATGTGTGGATAAAGGGTTTACCTCTCAAAATCAGTTTTTTTCTTTGGAGGGTGTGGAGGAAGAAAATATCCACAGATGATAATCTGAAGAGAATGAGGATACACATTGCCTCGAGATGTCATTGTTATGAAGAGTACGAACATGAATCGATGGAGCATGCATTTCTAACATCTCCCATAGCCCAAAAGCTATGGAAGAAGTTTGCTTCTTGTGCAGGCATTGAACTAAATGGAGTGCATCTACAACAGCTTATAAACTCATGGTGGAAGGTCAAGAGTACTACCAAAATACAAAAGATCTTCAAGATAGTACCAGCGACTCTTTTGTGGGAATTATGGAAGCAGAGAAATGCTAGGAGACATGAAAGGGAGGTGAGTTTTTTTGAACTGGTTCAACAGTGTCAAAACACAATAAACCAGTTCATAAAACAAACCTACCCTTGGATCCAATTTCCATCTACCTGGGAAGAAGTGGTTATATATTTCACACATTACAAACCTAAACTGTTTCACAAAAGTGTGACCTGGAAAATGCCAGAAGCAAGTTGGTTTAAGTGCAACACAGATGGGTCTTCAAGAGGAAACCCATGAGACAACACTTATGCCTTTTGTGTAAGAGATGAAAGGGGAGAATTGGTCTTTGCAGAAGCTCAAGAGATAGGAATTTCCACAAATAACATGGCGGAGGCCACATCAGTTCTGAGAGGGCTAAGTTTTTGTATAAAAAACAAACTGAGGAAGGTCATTATAGAAAAAGATTCACTAGGTATCATGAAAGTGATACTTAGGGAATGGAAAATACCTTCGGAGATGCTAGACATAATGGAAAAAGTAAGACAAATAGTGGAACAACACAGTTTCAAAGTTCAGCATATATATAGGGAAGGAAATCAACTAACAGATGCCATTGCTAATAGTGCATACAATAAGTTGGAGATATATGAATACAGGCAATTTGAGCAACTACCAACAAAGTGCAGAAGAATTCTAAACATGGATAAAACACAAATCATAAATTTGAGAATCAAGAGAAGAAAGATAACAAATATAAATAGCCAGCATGGACGACATATACACTAATCAAGAAATGGAGAGCCTCACCAAGTTTATATTTACATTTAAAATTTTTGCCACTACCAGGGCGTTAAATCTGCGAGATATAAAGATCTACCTAGTCTAGGCTATGAGTTTACAAAAAGGGACACTAGCTAAAATCAGTCAGATTGGAGTCCAAAGCACACCTTCCAGTGTCAAAGAGAGGAAGCTCGAGAGCAACATATTTGGCTCCACCGCTAACAACTATGTGAGATCCAAATATCAGAAAATGCAAGATTGATGAGTCCGAGATTTGGACTCATTTAGGGATTTATTTACAATGATTTAGTGTCATCAAATGCTTATTTTGTGCCAATAACTGATGTAAAACCCTTGATTTCCAGGTATATGGATTTAGGAACAAAGCAAGGACACTAATTTGCAAAAAGGAACGAAGCGAGCTGAAAGAATGAAGAAAAGCAAGCTTGGTGATCGCCAAGTCCACTTGGCGAGTCACCAAACGGCTGTTTGCCCGCCTAAAGTTCCAGTATGCCAAGCCCTGAAGGAAAGAACCAAGTTGGCTAGAGAAAGGAGCAGTCGGCTGATCGTCGAGTGGTTATGCGATGCAGTGTTGCATCGCCCAACGTTACAGACCTTGAGGATGCTGAAGGCCAAAGTAGAATGGCGATGGAAATGACCAAAGGGTGGATCGCCAAGTGGTTCGACGAGCCCGACTTACTTGGCCGAGTGACTCTTTGCAGCATATTTTTGGTGACTATAAATGCATTTCTGAACATTTAGTTTAGTATCGGATATCATAATATTTTAGATTAATATTAAGTTTTGAACTGTGAGACAAGTTTTCTCTAGTTTTCCTTAGCTTTGAAGAATTGAGGTTTTTCGCTTTTGAGAAATTGGAAGTGGGTCTTTGAGATTCTTCGAATTGGACCATTGTAAAGACAAAATCAATCTTACCCAGTTGAAGGAAACTCAATTTGGTAACGATTTTTATCTTTTTATGATGTCTAGCTAAAACTCCAATTCTTGGGGTGTGATTATGTGATTATGTGCTGATTAAGATTATGGGTATTGCTAATTGTTAGTTTAAATGTTGTTTAGAAATGAGTTCAATCATTAATTGTGGTTTAATTTAAAAATTGTAGTTGCAAATACAGTTCTACCCTTGTGTTTTTGGCTTGCTCGAGAGAGAGGTTTTAAAACTAAGCTTATTGATTTATGGTCAATGGGTATTGGGTTGTCATGGGTTCAACTCGAGAGAATGAATCCTAAACCCAATTCCACACATTCAACTCTAGAGAATTAATGGACTAAGGTGTGGGTTGTTCTTATTTTGCTTGCTTGTTGATGTTCGAGAGAAATCGACTTGATTCGGGGTAAATTGTTCGAGAGAAAGTTTACCTCCTCTATAGCCTAGCTTACTCACTAATATTTAGTTATTTTGTAATAGTTGCAAATACCAATTTGTCTATATTAGCCTATAATCGAATCACATCCCAAGAACCCGTCTTATTATTGTTATTTCGTATTGTTTACCACTGTTTGTAGTTGATAATTTCAAACCAAAACCCCTTATTTGACATTCTGTGTCACCCCCTGATTTGAATGATGTTTTTATTCAATAATTTCTATTCCTATGACTGATTTGACCATGTTCATACTTCTCACTTGACTCTCAAACACGTACCACTCCCTGTGGGATTCGACCCCAACTCATTAGTTGGGTTTTATACTGAGTAGCGATCATTGACACTTAGAATTGGAAAAAATGTCCTTGAAACGTTAATCAAAGATCATGACACAGGTAGAAAGAGGGAAGAAGGCATACCTGAGACATTGAAGTCAAAAGCACTTGTCTAAGCTCCTCTTAGAGACCAACTGGAACTTTGAACCGGTACACATACCTACAAAAGAAGGAGAGATTAGACACTCAAAGGAGGAGGAAGATAAACAGGTGCAATACCTTTTGAAGCTGTGGAAGATGAGTAGTGGCACACAACCATGGTCGAACACTGATGGTCTAAAGAAGGCGGCGGAGAAACTGAAGATTCATGAAAGGAAGAAGCAAGAAGGCGGCGCAGCTAGAAACATGAAAGAAGAGATTTTGGAAACAAAAGTTAAGGAAAGAGTTGGAAATAGGGTTAGAAATAGAAAGAGGCTAGTCATTTATGGGCTAACTTTCCATTTTAAAGTTGGGCCAAGCGGACATGTACTTTGGTTCTTTTTGATTGAATAAAAGAGCTCCGAGCTCAAATTTGATTTTTTTTTAAAAAAGTACTCTTACAATTTATTTGTTACTGCATTGTTTTGATCTAAGCTTTTTCCGCCTTTCTTTTGCTGGATTATTCTCTATCCCATCAGTTGAGAAAAGGAAAAACTAAGCTTTCAATGTAGATTTCCACGTCAAGATTGCCTTCAAGGTTAGTAAGATTTGGATATTGTCATCTTTTGAATCATATATCATGAATCTTGATTGAATCAAGAACACCATTTCACCTTTATTTGACATGAATAGGAGTGGATGCAAACCACTTTGGTCAATTGGATACTTGTTGGTTAACGCCTTTATCCAAGATTTTTTAACCCATACTCCTTCGTATCCCAAACACCTAAATGAGTTTCATGGTAATCACAAAAGACACAAAGAACACTTCCCAACGTTCCGAGACAATTCAGTCTCTCCTGCTTCATATGAAGGCTTCTCCATCTTATCCCATTTCTCATTTAGCTAAATCAAAACAAATGATGTCTCCATCTTATCCCATAATTATCAACAGTTTCTTTGATAAAGAATCTCTCCCTACAATAATCAACACTAGTCCAAGAATCGATCTTTAGACTATAAACTTTGACAACAACGTCATCTGAATCGTCATTAATATAATTATAAAAAAATACCCACTACTTTATAATCATCATTTAGTTCATCAAACCCAAAACCATATGTGAAATGGTATTGTTTTCATCTAGATGTAGAAAAAGGCAATTTTTTGTGCTTTCTAATAGTTGGATTACATAAAAAGGAAAAATCATTTTCTTCATCTCAAAGAAAAACTAATCCATTGCAAGAACTAAGATTTAGAAACACACCTGAATTTCAAGAGGGATTTTACCGAAAGCCTTGATAGAATTTCAATCATGATTTTTGTTGGCAATGATAATTCATTGAAGGACACATTCCATTTCTATTTCTATCATTTACAGATGTCTGACCATTTAATAGTAATTGTTCTTGAAATTATATATATCCCAACTATGGAGAGGTGACACACAAATAGGGCGAAAATAGATTATATCTAAACATATCATATATCATATATTATTAAAAGTGGGAAGCTCTTGTCTTCAAAGTTGATTTACCATTTTGCCCTTGTACTAAATCATTTTTTATAAAGCTCTTGTCTTCAAAGTTGATTTACCATTTTATCCTTATACTAAATCATTTTTCATAAACTAATTTTTATTTACACCATAATTAAAATAAATCTACAATAACATGAATTGAACGGATGATTTGAAAGTGGAGTAAATAATACTTTAATTATCACACTTAATTCAATGATTTAATAGGGATTGATGACAATCATCTTCCTTTCTTTCCCTGTTTATTTTTTGGTTTATTCATTTTATATTAAAATTTTGATTATTATCATATTATATCAAGTAGAAACTTTCCAAATGAAAAATTGAATTACCACATCGCCTATTAAAAGTTAAACATCATTTTAACCTTCAAGCAACTATTATTTCAAAAAGTTTATAATATAAAAATATAAATACACATTTCATACAATAAAGAAAATGTTTGCATTTAATAATAATAATTATAATAACCATAACTTTATACGAAACGTTGGTGGTTCAATTATTTAATTGTTACGTTAACCAATGGCCAACCTTTCATTGCTACAGTAAGTAAGTACAAAGAAGTTGAAAAGTTGAATTGAATATTAATTAGTAAAATAAATGAAATGAAATTTCAAAGGACTGGGAAAAACATTATATAAAGGCTAAATGAGTTTACTAATTTCCCATCTCCTCTTTGTAACTTTTAAGATTGAATGCAAATTATTTTATCTTCGATTTCATTGTTTTTTATGCCTTCTAATAGTTTGCATAAAAGAAGAGATGAGAAGTATATATGATACAAAGCTTTCTACAAATAAGTTATTTCATCTAAAGAAATGGTGTTATTTGAACGCGTTGATTGATGCTAGCTCCTCATCATGTTGATTACTGGCTATAACCTTTTATCATCATTAATCCTTTTTGTGTATGCATAGCATATTTGGTTAATTAGAATTACAATACTTTAATTTCACATGTATTGGAATTTCATTTGCTTGGGTGTTTTTGTTTCCATGCACAATTGTTAAGATTATAACAATTAGTTTTAAATTCTTAATAAGCATATATTATTTGCGTTTTGTAAATTTTAACAAGAAGTTTTAAATATTTTAAATATCATATCTAAGTTTTTTGTTTAAATATTTTAGATTCATTGTTTTGCTAGTTGGTATGAGCATCGCAATTCATTAGTCAAATATTATGTCATGAAATTTAATACTTAATGTTATTAGGTGAAAATATTTAATACTAATACTTCTTTATAAACAAAATATTTGCACCTAATAACATTAAAATGTAACTCATTTTATACATTTTACTTATCTAACTAAATATAGTTATTCAATTTTTTAGTTCTGATAGTAATTAATCATTTATGCTTAACGAAGAAGTCATTCAAATTGGATGAGTGTTACGTTCATCAATTTTAGTTTGTACCTTTTTTTCGTTATTGATTACACTATGGTTTTAATATAACTTTTATCGTGTATACTACTTGTTTGAAACACGTGCGTTAATTCAAAAACTAGTCTAAATAAAAGTAGGGAAAAAGTTCAAATATGTCATCGAACTTTGAGAAAAAAAGGCTTTCTCAAAGTTTGATTAGGGATGGCAATGGGGTGATGCGGTGCGGGGAGAAGCGGGTTGACCTTAATCCGCAAAATTTTTAATCCACCTCGCATAACAACTTTTTTTCGTTTTCAACCCGCATAGACCCGCCCCGCATAATTTTATTAATATTTTTCTTTTTCTAGTTAATTTGATACTAAAAATAAAATTCATTTTTTATTAAGTTGTATTAATTTAATAGAGAATGACTTAAAAAATTATTTTTTAGAGGTCAATTGAGAACATATAATAAATTTCATTTACTATCTTAAATATTCTAATGGTTTTTAAAAAAATATCTTAATAAATAATGTTTTATCACTCTTATTACATGTAAAAGTTAAAATTAAGGTTGAACCCGCATAAAATCACATATACTCGTCCCGCATTAGTTTTAAGAAAACCCACTTCAACCCACCCTGCACAACCTTGAACCCGCTCCGCCCCGCATAGCCTTACACCCACCCCTCCCCGCATCCGCCTGTTGGGTTCGAAAGTGATTAGGGCAGCGGAAACTAACAATTATAAATCATATGGTTGATAAATCAGACAACAAATAAAAGTATACTAAAGACATATTATTAATATGGTTTGGTCAAGCGACTTACGCGACCTACATATTGAAAACTAATATTAAAAAGTATAAACTCTATTGGGAATATAATCTCCCTGTAAACTAAACTCTTAAACGTCTATATTATGGATACTATTATGTTATTGATATGAGAAGAATGATATTCAATTTTTCAAACTTTTTTCCCTCAAGAAAGAATAAACCAAATATGAAAGAGATTATACTTTCAGAAAAAGTTTAAGTATTTATGGTTATACTTTGATTTTCCTTTAAACAAAAATAAAACTTAAAATATAGTAAGAAAATCATGGCAAAACTCTAACACCACTCCGCCCATATTTGAGCCTTTTTTTGTAATCACAACTCAAAATTTCTGCAACTCAAACGAATTCTAAAGCCTCCAATCGCAGAAAAAGAGTTCCATTTCCATCAAATTCAATGAAAGATTTGAACTTTACAGAAATCTTGCCACCTGAACTCATTACTGAAATCCTTTTGAGGGTTCCAGTGAAATCCCTTTTGAAATTCAGGTCTGTATCGAAATTTTGGCTTACTTTAATCTCTAGCGGTGAATTTATCAAAAACCATCTCAGTTTATCAGCTAATAACAAGGAAGACACCCACCATGTGCTTATTTTTGGTCAGAGTAGATATTATAAGGGGAATTTCAAAGAATGTCTTTTTAGGTCTTTATTTAATGACTCTGTTACTGAGGCTTTCGACTTGAAGTATCCCATTGAAGACAACTGTAAACTTTTCAATGTTTTGGGTTCTTGCAATGGATTGATTTTCCTTGCAGAATATTTAGAATGTTGTTCGCTTTTATGGAATCCAACTACTAGAATGCACAAGAATTTGCCTGATATTAGACCTAGATGGAAGAAGTACTATGTCGAATATGGTTTTGGATATGATGAGCTCCGTGACGATTATAAGGTACTGGGTATTTTTTATAATCGTTGTGGTTTAGATGGTGGGGAGGTCAAAATATATAGTCTAAAAAGTGATTCTTGGACTAGTGTGGATTATATTGGTGAGGAGATATTAAATACTTCAGACTCTATTAGAAAAATGAGATTAGCTTATTCAGGTTTTTTTGTGAATGGGAAGCTTCACTGGGATACGATTACTTCTGGTCCTAATCCCGGTGATGTGTGTAGGTGCAGGCACATTATTTATTTTGATTTAGCTAATGAGAAATGGGAAAAGGTGGAGAAGTCCTCATATGGAGTAGGAGAGACTGATTTGTATATGGGAACGTTGGGAAGTGATCTTTGTGTCTTTAGGGATTACAACGAAACTCAGTTAGGTGTTTGGGTTATGAATGGATACGGGGTTAAAGAGTCTTGGATAAAGAAGTTTACCATCACGTATCCAATTAAGCAAGTTTTATATCCACCCCTGTTCATGTCAAATAATGGTGAAATGTTGGCGACGTTAGGAACAATTACTTCCATAATGTACAATTCAAAAGATGACGCATTCAGATATCCACATGTTATTAACTGCAATGACTTTCATGGAGTGACAATATACGTTGAAAGTTTAGTTTGTCCTTTTTCAACTGAAGTGACAGAGAAAGCAAAAAAACAAAGGGGGAAAAAGCTCAGATCAAAACCATTGAGAAACAAATAATTTGTAAGAGTACTTTTTCTTCTCAAGTTCTTTCAATTTCTGTTTGTTAGTTCAAATATAGAACAAGTCCTTGCAGCTAATCACTAGATGTATATTTTCTTGTGATACCTGTCACCTCCCACCAGCACCTAGTGTTTGTGTTGTCTCTGTTGGGATTTGAACCTGAGTCCTCGTGGTTCTCAACTCACTTCATTGATTTATTTAATACTTCACGTCTATAAATGTCGATGCCTCTTATCTCTATATGTCATGCTATCAACTATGTATTCATATTTTGGAATTTTGACCCAAGTAACTGAAAGGAAAAATAGCTAATCCTTGTGGAAAAAGATGTTAATAGTTTGACAGACCTGCATTCACTTATATATCAACTATATATTGATATATGAATGTTAATAGTCTCTGAATGTTATATTTGTTGATTTGCATTTGTTGTGAGCCATTCAATTGAGGAAGCACTAGAGTGAAACCAAAGTGCGGGTGAGTGCAGGGATTCTTGTTTGTTGTATCTACTCGAGGCAGAGAGGCAGGTCATGGTATCTTGATATGTAAATCACCTAACTACTACGTTTCAGCAGCATAATATGATCATGTGATTGACATGAGTGCCTGTTTTTGGTAACAAATTGTTGTGCCGAGGTTAGGGGTAAGGTTTGCTTACATTCTATCCTCTCCAGACCCCACCTGTGCGATTACAATGGTTATATTGTTGTTGAGATTTGCATGAGTACTGCTTGTGACATTTCAGATCGATGAGTAGCACTTTTGTCATGTCCCAAATGTAGCTGGTATCGATATGGACCTCGCTTTTTTGCTTAAACAAGGCAAACAGTTTCTAATACTAGTTTTGTTTGCTAAATGTTGAGCCTAGTAAGTTTGTACACAACAGAGAATAGTTTTTTTGTTCAATTACAACTTGTCTGCATAGAAATACCAACGAAACTCTCCTACTCTGCTGACCGACATATGAAATTACCGCACAAGCTACTCAATTAGCTCTGAATTATATTTTAGATGCTACAATATAAAGGGTCGTTTGATAAGGTGTATAATTAGGTAGAATAATATTGGTACTAAATTTTAGTACAATGTTTGATTGTAAATTTAAGCCTGGTACAACAAATATCAATATTTACTTATACATTTTATTCAGTACTATTTGTATACATGGTATAAACTATGACATTAACAATATCAAAACTATTCATATTCTAATCTACTCAGTTCAGTATTATTTTGTACACCACAGAGAATAGTATTATTTTTCTGCATTCTCTGTCCCTCGGGTTGAAAAAGGGAAAACTAGGCTTTCAAGGTAGACTATATATGAATATCTTAATGATTCACCTTTTGATTTGTATATCATGGAAGTTTCTCCAAACAATTTCACCTTTATTTGACACGAAAAAGGTTGGATACGGCCAGTTTGGATTATTTGGATGCGTGATGGTAAACATCATTTTCCAAGATTCTTTATTACCATACTCCTTTATAACCCAAACAATTACATGAGTTGTCTTATAATAAGTAAAGACACATAACTCACTTCCCAACGTTCCCACACACATCTCAGTCTCTCCTTCTCCATAGGAGAGGTTCCCCACCTTTTCCAATTTCTTATTAGCTAAATCAAAAGAAAACAATACTCAACGGGATCAAATTCAGGATCATAATTATAAGTATCCCATGAAGCTTCCCTCCCATCCACAAACGAGCCTCCACAATTTAATCTATCCTCATAATAACCAGCACACTTTTTGCTATAGAATGTCTCGTGACAATAATCAACACTAGTCCAAGAATCACTCCTTAGACTATATACTTTGACTTCAACGTCATCTGAACTGCAAATAATATCATTTTAAGAAATAAGCACTATCTTATAATCATCATGGAGTTCATCATATCCAAAACCATATGCAACACATTTGTGTTTTTCCGATCTATGTCTAAAAAGAGGCAAATCCTTGTGCTTTCTAGTTGAAGGATTCCACAAAAGGGAATATCCTTCAGAAGAACGGGCAAGATAAACCAATCCATTGCAAGAACCCATAGCATAGAGCCCATGAATGTCATTTTCAATGGAAAAATCCATTTCAATAGCCTCCGTAACAGAGTTATGAAATAAAGATTTAAGAGGACATTCCTTATTAATCACATTTCTCTTCACCAACATCCAAAAAAAGTACATGGTGGGTGTCTTCCTTATTCATTGAGATGAGTTTTGATAAATTTAGTACTAGAGATTAAAGCAAGTCAAGATTTAGAAACCGACTTGAATTTCAAGAGGGGTTTTACTGGAAGCCTCAAGAGAATTTCAGTGATCAGTTCTGGTGGCAGAACAGGAATTGTCAAGATTGAATCTTGCACTAAATTTGATGGAAATTGAGTATCGTCGGAGAATTCAGGTTCCATTTGAGTTGCACTTTGAAGGGTTTTTCAGCTCAAAAATAAAATGACCATTTGTATCCTGCTTAGAAATGCCTCAGGATAAGGAAGACTGCGCTAGATTTTTGTGATCTAATGTTTTTTTGAATTTCAAGGATATGGAGAGTTAAGTGTATCCAAAAAAATTCCTTATTTTTAATATCTAGTCCCTGCCGTCCTTGCAAGGATATGGGTGCAGTGTATCCAAAAACAATTCTTATTTAATTTTTTGAATTTTCAAGGATCCAGTGCAGTATATTTAAATGTTTCTGGAGGTAATTTTATTTCTTGATTCGAGTTTATTATGTGTTCTTTGTCACTGCTCTTCTGTAGTTCTGTTAGCTTTCCATAACTGTGTTTTTCTCTACAATTTGGTATACTTACAGAGATTCCCCAACATTATTTATTTCACATACTTACAGGAAGATTGTGATCATGTTGTATTATTTTTTCAACTTTCAAGCTTTAACTGATTTTTCTTTCCTGTTCTCTAGTAGAAGTCGAAAAGGTTGTGAATGACCAACCACACGAGTTTGGAAAGGAAAGAGTTCTCAATCAGCTTATCTTATGCATGTGTTGCAGTTATGTTAGTTTCACATAGATTCCAAACAGTATTCGCGATTAGCCGAGGTTGGCTGTTAGTTGATTCTTGTTAGCAGCAGCTTAACTGCATTTGTCACATTGTTATTATCTTGTTTCTTCCTGTTTACCATATTGTTGAGTTGGATATTACTTTCTTGGAGATAGATCACAATCGTGTTATTGTTAATCCCTCTGTCCCTTCCGTTGAAAAAGGACAAACTAGGCTTTCGATGTAGATTTCCACATCATGATTGCCTTCATGGTTAGTAAGATTTGGATATTTGCATAAAGTCATTTTTTGGATCGTATATCATCAATCTTGATTGAACTAAGAACAACATTTCACCTTGATTTGACAGTGAAAAGAAGTGGATGCAAGCCACTTTGGCAATTTGGATACTTGATGTTTATCAACGATTTTTTAACCACATGTTGTGCCGTAATTTTACTATCTTTAAAAAAATCACTTTTTTAAAATATTCGAAGTATAAAACATTTTGGAATAATATGAAAAGAGTCATCACTTAATTTTGTAAAGAAATTAAGAAAACTTATAATTTAAAAAAATTCTAACAGATTAAATCTTTAAAAATTTAAAGAAAATTGGTAAAAGGCTCTTCTTATTAAGCTTCAAGAAGGTTTCTAAGGCGTTTGAAGCGCCCGCTAACACACTAACATCCTATGATTTGGTTAATGACAATAAATAATTTACAATATTAATTCGGAAAAAAAAAAAAGCTAAACAAAGAACAATTTTTTTTATTTTTAAGAAAAGAACAATGTTAATTGAAATATTTGAATTAAGTTAGAATTTTGGCAAAACTAGATTAATTAAGATTTATTTAAATCATTTTAAGAAATAATTTAAACAAATTTAGTTAGTTCAAGATGGAGTAAAATAAAATTAGTCAAAACATAATCAAAACAAATAGAGGAGCAAAAGAGGAGAGAGAGTCCATGCATGGACTCAAGTACATCAGTTGTATATCAGTGTATATCAGCTATATCAGCTCTTTCCATGTATTTCTTGTTTCTCTTGCCTTGTGTATCAACTTCCAAAATCCGAACAAGGATGAAGGCCGACTCGAGTAGGAGGTTGGGCTGATTAGCCCAACATAATGCAAAGATGATGGACTCAAGTATCATGCATACAAAGAAAGGAGTAATGAATATTATCAGCTCAAAATTGCATAAAAAGGGATGTTTAATTTGTAGAGAACAGTGTAACACATGAGTGGAAAAAATCACACCAAACGCGAACTTCATAAGGAAAACTATATAAAATAGCATATACCTACTGGAGTATCATATCAGCAAATGCACTCATGACTCCACTTTTTAAAGAAAGCATTCGCCAAACAAAACTAAACAAGGTTTGAAATTTTGACTTAAGCACCAACATTTAAACAAGAATCTAATAAGTAATGCTAATTTAGAAAAGCACATTAACCTTAGTGACTTATTAGCAAGGAATGGAGCAAACAGGATACTATCTATCATTATAAAACAGATACGCGAAAGCTGAAGAAATACTACTGTTATAAATGAGTTACGGCAACTAAGCAACAAATATATTAGTAAGATCTATATAAATAGAACATTTCTTACACCATAATAGACGGGGAAATCTAAACTAAAATATGAAATGATAGATATCTGAAGTGTTAGTATCAAACTAGATATCACAAATCACTACATAGAGAACCACCCAAACTAAACAAAGAGACTTTAACTGAGTATGAATCAAGAGCAAAATATTATCCTCTACAACTTAATATCGCTGGTCTAACTTCACATCACAGCAAGAATTAACAACAGCAGCCCACAGAAACATTTTTAAAGAAAATAAAGAACTACAACTGATACAATGAGAGAATAAACCGAACAGATGAAGATAGATGCTGAAAATGCAGTAAAGAGAAGCTGATTGCAACATGCTCGATTAAAAAAAGACTAGACTTAAAAAATGGAATTTTACGGAGAACGTAACTTTGTAATTTTGAACAAAAGCGAAGCTATCATTATAAAGCATTCTAGCTATAGTAATATCATTCTAGAGTGAGAAAACAAGATACGAAATTAGAGAAAACAAGACATCATTGTAAGGTTCAAATGCCTTCAATTGGTACAGTAACATCAAAACACATCAAAGATTTGGGTGTGAATCTAGACTAATAAAACAAACAAAAGTGAGCCCCCATTCTGTCAAAAATTTCCACTGAATAACCGGTTTTACATAACTCAAATCGTCAACAATATGAACAAAAATTATAATGCACTCGATCAATACCATTTTCCAACAGAATAATGCTCAAGCAAGAGGACACATAATATTGATCAACCATCCCCAAAGTATAAATTTGCCTGAGTTCAACAGTAAACTTCTGATTAGAAATAAAACGCCAACTAAAACGAGTTAAGGTAAAAATGAGGTTACCTTTTCGGGGCAGGGAACTGGAAACACGAGCTTAACTATGAACCTTTCACCACCACACAAGGGATTCCGGCAGAACAGAACAGCTAACCCAGAAACTCTAGCTACAGAATACTATTGCCCTCAATCCTACTCTTTTTTTTTTTTACTTGTAATTGTAATTTCGTTTCAAATGGTAGAACTCTCTTCCCCTCTCCCTATATTTTTACTTCAATGAATGTAAAAGGGTTTATATAGAGGGAGGTCATGGCATAACTTGTGGGGGAACGAGATTGAATTTCAATTTCGAAATAGTACAAATCCTCAACGGATCTTTGAAGGGAGCCATTGATTTTGAGCGAAGGACGATCGAGCAAGGAGATTTCGACAAGTCACTATTCTCAAACGGCTCTTGTACTAGAGGATAGGGAGAGAGAAGAGGATGACGCTATTTGCTGGGCTCGAGGTCCGGGTTTGCCGGGATTTTCTGGGTTCTGGGTTTTGCTCACTGGTTCCTTGAAGAAGAATAAGGGTAGCGCGTACGAGTGGGGTCGTTGCAGGGCTTGGGTTGAGTATGGTATGAAGAATTGAGTTGGGCTGGGCGAATGTATTGGAATTGGTCTGAAAAAAAAGGGTTTGGGTCTGGGAATAAAGAATTGGGCTCAGATTTGGGTCTGGAAATTGTAGCCCATTGAAATTTGAAAAGTAGCTAAATTGAGTTGATTTAGCGAATTCGGCTAAAATTTAAATAGGATGAATCAATATAATTAATTTACGAGCTTTTTAATATTAACGAAATAAAAATAAGTAACTCAAAATTATAACTATAATTTAAGCTATACTAATCTAATAAAATATTTACTAAAATAAAAAAAAATTGAGACGATTTTTCAATATTCATAAAATATATTAATTATATACATAAAATATATACATTATGCTAAAATTCCAAAAGTGACAAAATTATATAAAAATAACTTGAAATTATTATTTATTTTTTTAATTCTTTTATAAAACTAATTATTTTAAATCGTTTGAAGTTGAAGAAGTTCAATGGTTAATATACATTGTAGAGGGTTAAAATTGGGTGTCAACATCCCAAACACCTAATTGAGTTTCGTTGTAATCACAAAAGGCACCAAAATCACTTCCCAACGTTCCCAAAGACAATTCAGTCTCTATTACTTCATACGAAGGCTTCTCCATATTATCCCATTTCTCATTAGCTTAATCAAAAGAAATGATGTTCCTGCCCATATGCTAATGAAACATCCCATCCACAAACAAGCCTGAACGCTCTTTAGAATTATAAACTTTGACCTCAACTTCATTTGAATCACCATTAATATAATTATAATCATCATGTAGCTCATTAAACCTGAAACCATATGTGAAACTGATGGAAAACATCAATTTCATCATTGGAAAGAACCAAAAGCGTGGTAACAAAGTCATAAAATACAGATGTAAGATGAAATTCTTTAAAGATCCACCCTTCTCCAATATCGAGTTCCTCCGGAAAAATATATATGTTGGGTGTTTTTGTTATTAACTGATGAACTAAGATGGATTTTGATAAATTCACAGCTAGATATTAAAGAAAGCCATTATTTACAAACACACCTGAATTTCAAAAGGGATTTCACCGGAAGCCTCGATAGGATTTCAGTCATTATTTATGTTGGCAATGAGAATTCATTGAAGGAGGCTGAGGCTTCACCTTCACATTTCATTTCTATTTCTCTCCCAAACACAAGTTTTCTTTTTTTATGCCCTTTCAACTCTAAAAATAATTTGAAATATGTTTCTCAAATTATTTGTTATTTTAAGATTTTTATTATTAATAATTGTTCTTCAAAATAACAAATATGTATCTCAATTATGGAGAGGTGACACACACAATTAAAGTGCAATGGTCCAGCTTTCCGTTCCCTGATTAATTATTACGATACAAATACTTTCACTGACAACCTATTGAGGCGACTTAGTTGTCGTTAATACTTAACAACGTTGAAAATATATACTTCTTTTTTTTTAAACGTTTAGAAGGTTGAACATCTTTTACATTACAAAAAACTATTTTATACAATTTTTAATCGTGTTGAACATCTTTTTCATTAATAACATTGTTTTATACAATTTTCACAAACTTTTAATTAGTGAAATTCATTCAATTATAACTTTTATAGTAACTCAAATTTGTTTAACAATTCAATACATTATCATTTTACTCAAATTTCGTTGAACCAACTCCTCTCAATCCAAGTTGATTACTTAGCCTGCCAAGTATGCTCGTAACAATCGTCGGCTTGACATCATTCAATCTCGATTTCAAAATATTAACTCAAATTCGTGGTTGCAACAAAAATGTCTGAACTTAAAGCAAAATGTAACTTACCTTTAACTTACGTATCTAAATTTCAATAATATGAAACTTCAAATACCCGTATATCTAAATTTATTCTGAGTACAAACTTTTATACGATATAAATATGGATTAAATGATCAAATTGACATTTTATTTAATTAAAAACATGTTAACAGTTTACAAATCAACCCCTACTATTTTTGTATATTTTCACTTTGACCCCTTAATTTAAGACGTTTTTCCTTGACAGTTAACCAAATTTCCCTTCTCCTCACTCTCCATTTTTTGAACTCAGTAATACAAGTAGGGTTTCAAAATTGAATTCTCAGAAACCCTAATCGACCTTTCATGAACGTCGACGACGAATTTTTCATGACTTATGAATGGATATTAGTTTTTTCTCCGGCGCCGTCACGTTTATCTGTTGCTTTTTCGCCGTCGCTGCCGCTTTTTTGACTCATCGATCAAAATCGGTGCGGAAGAACTGCGGAGAGGATTCCTGTAACTGTGCGTGTTCGCGTGGTAGTTGTGGAGGAGGACGTTTTGAAAAGACTTCGGTTTTGAACGGAGGGAGTAGTAGTAGTAGTGTTTTTGGTGGTGTTGAGGGAGAAATGGTTGAGAAAGTGCCTGTGACAGTGGCTGCGGAGAAACTGACAGGGGCGTCGATGATGGAGCAGCTTGTTCCTGAAATCACGACGCACGCGTTGAGCTATTTGGATTATCCGAGTCTTTGTAGGCTTTCGATGACAAATTCGCTTATGAGGAAGGCTGCAAATGATGATAATGCATGGAAAGCTCTCTATCATAAGGTGTGCCTCTGAAAGTTACATGAAAAACGTTCAATTATTAGTGCTATCTGCATTCCATATAACATATCAATTGTATTTGACTGGATATGCTTAAAATGTTAAATTTAGATTATATACTAGTATTGTATTAGTGATAGTGGAAGAGAATAATTAAAACGACAGTTAACAATCGATAAATACTAAATGATAGTTGAATAGCTAGCTTGATAGAGTAAAAATCTGAGGGAAAGACTTAGATAGTCCTTTAAGTATGGATATAGGAGTATCTTTGTTGTTTATGTATACTACTAAATATAAAACATCCCTTATCTTTGTAAAAGTGGACAGCTTTGATCCATCTCTTAACAGAGTTACGAAAACTAACGGAAAAAGCCTAAAGTCTACAACGGCACAGCCTAAAGTCTACAACGGCAAAGCCTAAAGTCTACAACGGCAATGCCTAAAGTCTACAACGGCAATGATTAAAGTAAACTAAAGAACCACTGATGAAAGAGAAGAGGACCGTTTTGTGTTTGCAGTCCATAGTGAAGAATTACTGCTACCAAAACTCTCCTTTCAGAAAATTCATTAAATGTAAAAGGTCAAAATACATAACAAATTTGAGATTCTAACGAAAGGTTCCATCCTTCATTCGTTTAACTCAAAAACAAGTAAAACACGTAGATGACAGCTCACATCTCTTTGGAAATTGGATTCCATAATTGTCAAACTAATTCTCGGAGATTAAAGATTTAACCTCTAATTTTTTTCCCCATATCTTTCGCAATTATAAATGAAGAAAAACATAAAACATAAAAGGGTTAAAAAGGTAAATAATTAGAACTCCACACTTACAGGTATCTCCTCTTCCACCATTTCCTCACAAAATTCCCGGAAGAAGAAGAAAATTCTATTTCAGAAACTATCCTTTGAACATTAGGCATAATATCATTCTTGAAATTTTTAAGAACAAAAAGATACCATTCTCTCTTCTCATAATCAAATTCCCATTTACGTCTTCCACATTGCCACTTGTAATCAATATCACGAAAAAACAGCAAGCAGCACAAAAACCGTACAACCCGTTTTCCGCTAGTTTTAGTAACTCTGTTTAGAGGGAGACCAAAACTCACCACTTCTACAAAGTTAAGGGATGTTTTATATCCACTAGTAGTATAGATAAGGGACAAAGATACTCCTATGCTCATACTTTAAGGGACAATCTTGTCTTTTCCTCGTGAAAATCTCATCAATCCTAATATTTGAACAGTTCAATAAATATGAGTACTTGGAAGTTTTGAGTTTTAGAAATAGAATTGTTTCAAAATTTGTAGGACATCCCAAATTGGAGAAGTGCAGAATTAATTTGATAGCATGCTGGAGGATAATTGAAGGACACTCTTAATTGTTTGTTAAAGAGCATCATTATTACTAACTATGTTTAAACGGGTATCTGGACTGCTTTGGATCAGTTCAATGAAGCATGTTTTGTGCAGAGGTTAGTACATTGTTTTGAGAGCGTAAGACAAGAAGCGTGTGTACTTTATAACTTCTTGATGCTTTTAAAATTTAAATACAACCACTTCATCAAAAAAAATAAAAGGTGACAAGAAGCGCGTGAAGCACAATTTTTAGAAAAAGACAAAAATAAACCTTGACAGGGACAATTTGTATAAGCAAATGTTTAATTTTAAAACTAAAGCACATTTCACAAAATCCTCCATAGTACAAGCAAAATCAACACTAAAACATTAGCAGATCAACATCCTATTGCTTTTGAGTCTTCAACTCAATTTTCTGTCTATAAACTTTTGCAATTCTTCTTTCACATGAGCTGGGAAACTTGGACAAGAGGTAATGTTTGGATTACCACCACGAGACATGTTTATGACGATAAATCTCCCCTTTTGAGATCTTGTTACCAAAAAAAGCATTATATATCGCTAACTTTTTGTACATACATCCAAGCTGGGTTTTCGTTTTGATCGTGGGATGCCATTTTCAATCTTTAAGAGCAAAAGAGTTAAAATTCAGCTACTTTAATTTTTAAAAATCCACTATAAATGGACTATTTAGGAAGAATTTAAATTCCGCTGCTTTAATTGAAAAATATTCACTGAACTGAGTTTAAACTGATGATTTTGACGTTTCTTTGACTCTATGACTATGTAGATAGTAAGTTTTTAGCCGTCTTCATCCAAGCCAAAGAGAGTAGTATCGTGCACATTCTAAGAAATAATTTGTGGGGATGGTTTGAGAAAAATTCTTCTTATATTTTTCTGTCTCATTTCGTGTTGTTATCTGGGATTAGGAAAATCTACACACTCTAATTGATGCTTTTGTAAAATGATGAGTGAGATATACTGTCTTAGATAGGTGCTCATTAGGTTATCTGAAGGCTGTTGTCAAATAGTCTCTTAGCTGTCTTCCTTCAGGTGCTTTCATGTATTTGTGTGCACATTTAAGGGTATATGGGAATGTGGTTGTGAGGATTGGGTTTAAACTTCTCCTAGGAGGAAGGGCATTAAGTTTTAGACATTTAGGAAGCTCTATCATCCTGTTTCCTTCTAATTTCCAATATTGGAAATGTTTCCTTTTACTTATAGATGAATAATCAGCTTTTATGGTACTCTTTCCTTTAGTTCTTTTTATTCTCATAGGATGCATCAAAAGATTTTTGAGATTAGTGCACCTATTATTATTGCTATTATTATTATTATTTTAAATGAAAAAAGTAGCTTAGTACAGGATCAACAGGTATCATCTGTTTAGTCCTTCTTGTTGTCTCAAGAACACTGAAGCTATGATTCACCCATCATTGTCTTCTATTATGGGCTAAGTGTTTTACTTTCTCCTTCCCAACAATATGGAATTTTGAAGTTAAAAACTGCTTAAAGTTATTACTCTGAAGTTTCTGTGTCAGCACTCCAAGTGTTAGAATTGCTAAATAGTTGTGCCAAATTAAGGATGTAACGCTTATTTCATGCATCACATATTAGTCAGTTCTTCCTACGAGCATTTTGTATGCTTAGAATTCGAGGTGCATACCCTCTGGTATACCATCTACCCCAAATTGAACACTCCTCTTTGATATGGTATACCTACAATGTAGAAATTTTAAAAAAATCAGATGCACCAAACTCCAAAGAGGGGAATTTCATGGTAACCAATCACAAGAGTTGGTTGGGGAGATTCCGTGGTATATACAAAGTACAGTAGAGTCGCTCCAAAGAATGCTTAACAAGTGGACACTGCACATTGACAATCAATATAAGGGAAGCATATTCAATAAGTATACAAAGAGCTCAACATTCAATACTCAATGTTAACTGCAAGTGAAGAGTATACAAGGACAGTAAACTCCAGTGTTTCTTTGTGTTACACATGTATAAAATATGTGATAGAGCTCAACCTTTTTGATAAGGATGTTGTAGAGCTTTCCCTTTGACGAAAGTGAACATTAATTCTTAAGTGTTTCTACTTCCTCATTTTGGACATTAATTGAGCCATATTGCCTTGTGATACTAGAATATGCACACATTTATAGAGATATTTGGCCACATAGAATAAGACGGAAATTCTCCTTGGGGGTGGCGTAGTGGTGTGGACATGAGAGTATCAACTTGGAAATTCTAAGTCAGAGTCCCAGCCTCGGTGAGCAGGCTTAGCTTGTGGGATACCTTGGCAAGATTAGTCAAGGTGTGTGCTAGTCAAGAAGAACAACAACACCACAATTGAAAAGAAATATGAGAATTGTTTTACTTCTGTTAGCTACATCATTTTTTAATTGATTTTGATTTGCTTGGAAACTGGGAGGAAAGAAACAGAAGCTGAAAAGAGTTTACCACATAAAAGTAACTGAGAAACAAGATTTGTAGAGAATGACATACCTTGTAGAATGCCCTTTCTGTATCAGACAAGTATGTCTATCAGCTAATGATCTGTTATTTTAGATCAACGATTCTGAGAGTGAGCCGCAATACTTTTCCATCTATAGGAAAAATAAAAAGTGCAACAATCCCTCTTACTTTTCTTTATGGACCATATACTTTTTTGTTCTACATGCATTTTGGATGTTGCAAATTTATTGTTTAACCAATACATGACTGGAAATGTTAGTGTAGTGATTGCCTTTTGTTTTCTCCTCATCTCTTAGGATTTCACATTGGAGCAGGATTCTCTGTCTCCAATTAATGGATGGAAGGCTTACTATGCAGCTACAAGAGCCATTATGAATGTCAATACTGATTTTTTTAATATTATTAGAGAGAGATCAGTTCCAGCTATGGAACGTTTTTGGCTCAATGCAGATTACGTGAAGTGTTTTCATGCCTCTGGAGAGTACTTTACGGGGTATGAGTTTTTCCATCCTCCACGGGGGGTCATCTTTTGAGCTTTTCTACTTCTATATCTTTGCACCTTGCATGTCTGTCGTCTTGTTCTCCCTCTCAGCCTCTCTCTTTTTTTTTTTTTGTGATTAAAATTTCTATAATATTTTCATATGACAAACTTGTGATGCTCCCCCCTGGAACAACCAAGTCTCTTGACTTTGGTTCTCTGGGCATTGTATGTCTTTT
The DNA here is from genome assembly GCF_019186545.1 of Solanum stenotomum. NCBI lineage: Eukaryota > Viridiplantae > Streptophyta > Magnoliopsida > Solanales > Solanaceae > Solanum > Solanum stenotomum. The sequence continues at coordinate 56,917,861 of NC_064291.1, forward strand.
GTTGTCCACTTTTAGGAGGTTTTTGTATGGTCGTTTTCTTTTTTATTTGCAAAAAGGTTGAGTTCTTGCTGGTTTAGCTTGGCTGGAAATCTACTTTTACATATCTTATCGAAAAATCTACTTTTATATATTTGAAAGAGAAGAGAACAGACCCCTCCTCCTAGAGTATAAATGCACTGCAATTAGGTTCAAATTTATTGTATTATTCTGTTTTCATATTTGTTGTGTGTAGCTTCTATCTATGTTGTTGGTGTGAGGGTTTCCAAATGTTTTATATCATTAAGGTCTTTGGGTTACTCTATTCATATCATTAAGGTCTTGGATAGATGCTTGGATTCTTGCACATGGTAATTTGAGTCAAACTTAGTGAGCCTGATACCACAATTTTTCTTTACTTGTATTTGGGCTTCTTTCCCACAATTTAGTCCTCGTACCATTAACTTTGTTTTAGCCTGTCTTTGCGTGTTGAGCCTTCTCATTCATTCCCAAGCACACTCTTCCACCCATTAGTTAACCTACTTTTGAGGCCCATTCTTCATCTTGTCAAGCTACTTGAATTTCCTAAAAAGAATAAGAAGAAAAGGTGAAAAAGAACTGTCCAAGCACACATCTAACCCTACAATTGGATTAGACATAAGGGAGGCTATTAGAAAATATAATTGCCTGATGCCTCTCTGGTTCTCTTTTTCCTCTAATAAGCTTGTTCTAAGTCCCATACCTCCATATTTGATATTAGTTTGTTCTACTAAGATGCTACCGTCATCATAGCAATTGCAAAGTCTTTAAGTATTGGCAGCTCTCCCTAATGCAAGTTCACTAGAGTGATTGAATGTTTTTGTGTGACATGTATACTTTCCATGCCCTTATATCGTCCAACATGTCTTTTTAGTTGGTTCTAGAATTTATTTGCCAATGCAGTTATAATGCAATTACTGACTAGTATGTTTTAGTGTGACATATTTCATTTCTACGTCTTTATATCGTTCAGCACATGTTGAGTTGATTCTAAAACGTATCTGCCAATGCAGTCACAATGCAGTCATTGGCAGCTGGCAACTGGCTTTTAACTGGGAGCAGAATGTTGATTTTGAAATTAGAGACGTGAAGGCAAGAGTAATGACAGATTCGGCTTGGGTGACTATGAAAGCTTATCTTAATATGGGATCAGGTAACGTGACGAACGTGTTTGAACTCCATAATGGGAGATGGTACATGGTCCATCATCACTGCTCAGTGATGCTCATTCATGGAGGTGCTGGGCAACAAGCTGTGCAGGGATAGGATTAAAGAAGGCAAACTGTGAAGAAGATTGATTATTCTTTTGAAATTGGAAAGTGGTATAGCGATCGTTTATAGTAGAATTGACTTCCCCGGGAATCTCCATAAAATTATTTTATGTAGTTCCTGTTTCCTTTTTTTCTTACTTTTTCCATCGTTGATGGTTAGATATCACCGGTTTCTTGCCATGAATTTTTGGCTTTGCCAACTTTCTTGGCAATACACATGCACAGTTTGACAAAGTGAAAATGTTTTCATGGTCATGGAGATGGAGATGGAGATGGAATTCCTTCTTTTGGTCTGTCTTGTATCAAAAGCAACGCGTAATCCTACCGTCAAGAGTTCTTGACTATTGCATCAGAACAGGTTCATCTTCGAAGTATTTTTCCGGTGGTGGGAGAGGGGTTAACGACCCCAAAGGAGCAACAAAACAAAAACTACATGTTATCTTCAATCTTTACCTAAATACAAAATTTAACCATACTTTGCTTGCGTAGTAGCAAAGAACGTGGTACAAATGTTATCTTTTTGAACTAATGTAATATAGTTGTTTACTGAAAAAAAAAATAAAAAAATCCATAGGTCTATTATTTTTTTAAAATTCTAATATTATTTCCTTTTTTCAAAAAAAAAAAAAATAGTATCATTTTTGTTTTGCCTTTTCCTTGGTGTCAAAATGATGTCCAATAACAAACATTATCACCAACCATAAGGTTCCGGGGACTGAGCACAGCGGAGCAGAGTGGCTGAGAAGATGATCACCGCCACCACCATGGCCACCGGCGGTAGCACCTCCGTCTTTCTCTCAGTCCCAACATCACCATCCCAAAAGTTGCAAAGTTTATCTCACAAACAACTCCTTTTCACTAACAAAAAGTGGTCTACATTGCCCTTTCTGTGTTCTTCTTCAACTTCTTCAACTCCACTTGTTGAAGAAGAAAAAGAAAATGGGTCTAGTGACGATGTTCTTCCAGCTTCGATAAATGAAGAATCTAGTTCAGTTTTACCTCCCGGGTATGCTCAATTTTTCTGCTTTGCATCTGGAATGTTAACAAAGTGTTAGAAATGTGTGATTCTTGTTAGAGATGTGATACTTTTTATTTATTAATATTTGTCTTAGAACAGACCTTTATCTCTCTAACTTTTTGATAATCGATAAATTACAGAGGACCAGTGACATACTGTTCAAAACTTCGTGTTTAATTTTCGTCTTTAGAACAGACCTCTCTCAATTATCAAGTTCACTTTTGCTACTATTTGGTCCAAAAGCTTAATATTGAACGAACAGTTTATGAGACTCGCTAAAGTTGGACAAATTGGTTACCTCTCTTGTGGGGTTTGTGAGCTATTGTATAGAAGCGGGGTTTTACCTGTGTGCACCCAAAGGGCAGCGGCTGCGGGTATTGTTTGTCATCAAAAAAAATATGTTTGGATTAGATGTTTCAGTCTTGAGAGATCGTACTTCCTTTCAAACCGTAGAATGTGTTTCTGCTACATTAGAATGTGAATTTTCCATGGCAAGTTTAATAGTTACAGAGGGCTGAGTTTGGGAAACTGTAGTCTGTCTATAGATATCTTGACTATGATTTTGTTTTACGCTATTTCGTTCTAGTGGTTGCTGATGTAAACGAACATATTCTGCAATGTTAATGAATTGAATTTGATGTGTTCACAGAGCATGTAAGGGTTGTGGGAGAGTGGAGATTGAAAGTGGTTGTAATGGCGAAGGACGGATACAAGGAGGGATTGCAACAGTTCCAGGTTTTGGTTGGTGGCCGATAAAGGCTTACAGGCCTTGCCCTGCTTTTGTTGCTTCTGGTGGTAGGTACAAAAGGTTTGGACAAAGCATGGATGAAGTTGTCTCTGGGAAAGGAGGTAGAGTTAATTCTGTCGGGATTGATGCTGAGGTTCAATCAAGGTAAAGATCTAATTAGTCTATTTCCGCTCTTTTCATCTCTTTGTGCTTAGCAATTGTCGACTGTCTGCTGATATAGTGAGGAGTTCAACTTGAAATTTCTAGTACAAGATACTTGCTGATGGATAGCGGAATGATAAAATGGAAATAGTCGTTACTCTAGCCGAGGATCTTTCTGAAATAGCCTCTCTACCTTCACGAGGTAGGGGTAAGGTTATGCATACACTCTACCCTCTATAGACCCACCCGTGGGATTTCACTAGGTATGTTGTTATTGTTGTAATCTGGCATATCATACCAGAAGATCTGAACCATTACCGAATCTCACACAAGCAGCCGCAAAACAATTTTTGGATCATACACTCTGCTACTCCATTCTACTGATTGTCTAAACGTAGCCTAAATGACATAAAAACGTCAAAAACTACTACTCAATCCCAAGCAAGTTAGCGTCTATGTCCATTTCGCTCCATTCAAGTTCATCCCAGTCCATTTTATAAAAACTTAGTTGCTCTAGTACATTTTGTCTCCCTGATCTTGATTGACTATTTGATGCACTATATTGCCTTCATTGTTTTCCTATGTTACTCCTTACCAACCAATATTTGGTGGAACATTCACAGTAAAATGACAACAACTACTGCTATTACTACGCCTCGATCTCAGCTATATCAATCCTCACTGACCATGTTATGAGCTCTCAAGTACTTGACAGAACTTCTGCAAAGCTAGTAACTCGTAACTTATGCTTTTCATCTTATATCAAACTTTGCAGCACGAAAAAGAACGGAACGAAGAGATCGAAGAGCTAACTGTTGGAAGTTAATTTCAAGAGATCAGAGGTAGTTTGGCTGAGCACGGAGTTTAAGCTACTAACTTGGCAGTTTCCTTGGCTCTCTATAGGCTTTTTTGTGATGAAAACTTGAAGTGTGTGTATTTATATAAGCCCCAAATGTTATTTGTGTTAGCAACTCTAATCAAGTTAAACTATATTGTTTTAATTTCAACTATACTAATTAGTTTGCAACTAGTCCGGACTCCACTCGGGGACTACACTAGGTATGTTGTTGTTAGTTTACACTTTGCAACATGAGTACACTTGGATCTATCTATTAAATTTTTGGGGGAAAACTTATGTATGCCTGGTTTTTGCCTGAAAGGCGGTATTAATTTTTAAATTTTTAAAAATGATATAGAGTGAAAATTTCGGTATGGAGTTAACAAAATTTCGGATTAAGAGGGGGTTCGAACCCACAACTCTAGCGTTTCACAGTCATTTCTTTACCACTGAACCGTGTTCACAAGTTAATATACATAAATAGTTCTTAATTGTTTAGTAAAAATACAAGGTCTACGAAAAAGCTATTGGATTTGTCCGAACCCACACCTAGCTCCGCCTCTGTTTCTAATTCATTCTTATTATTAACTATAGTCATTTTTCAATTCATTGATGAGACTCGTTTTTTCCAAGGTCGAATATGACGATTAGTCCATCACCTTCTTTCTCTCGTAGTAATCTTTCTTTTCTCCTCTTTTGGTAGATCTAGAGAATTACAAGTCCTCTGTCTTAGATTCTATCGTTGCTGTCATTTGATTCATTGATACCATCCAAAAGTCTCATGCTTACGCTAGTGTTATTTATGATTTGATTATTTTGGACAATAGTATTAATTATTTTGATACTTTCAAAATTATCATTTAATTTATTTTTCTTTTGAGAGTGTGAGAACAAATTAATAATACACAAGTGAAAGTGAACAGATGAAAAGCATGTAATAAATGTAAATGTTACTATAAATCCACCCCTGCAAAATCACAAAAACCTAAGTAGAGTGAGTCTTTTCATCTACTTTCCCAATTGAGCTAAATTCCGCCCCTGCAAAAACCTTTTGAAATTCCACAACATTCTTCGAAATGGATTCTGAAACTTCCATCAGAATCGAAGAAACAGTACTCGATATCCTCAAAACCTGTAACCTGGAAGAAGTTTCGGAGCAAAAAATCCGAAGAATGGCTTCAGAAAAGCTAGGTCTTGACCTATCCGAACCGACCCGGAAGAAATTTGTGCGGCAGGTGGTGGAGAAGTTCCTTGCTGAAGAACAAGCAAAACGTGAGGCAAATGCTGCTGATGAAGTAAAGGAGGAGGAGGAGGAGGAGGATGATGAAGAAGAGGAGGACGGCAAAGTGAAAAGCAGCGGTGATAAGGAGTACGATGACGAAGGCGATCTCATCGTTTGCCGAGTGAGTTCTCATAACTGCTGTAATTCTGCTTTCTGAAATGCTCTTTACTCTTGTAGTTTTGGTTATTATCTGTTTGGTGGAATGATCCGGGAGGCCCTTGTACTTGGTTCCGATTGTCATTTTTTAAACACTTAAAGAAATTAAATGTTAAAGAAAGATTTATTTTTTAAAACAATTTTCTATTTGGATTATGATTTATGAAAATTTTAAGCACTTAAGAGTCCCTGCAAGATGAGAAAGTGATCAACTTTCTGAGTTTTTGCTTACTTGCACTTGCAAGATGAGGGAGGGGATTTCTGTTCTTACAAAAACAAAAATGATTGATTAATAGTCAATAGAGGAAAGATAAATATAAGAAGCTCTAGTTTAAGAACTTGAAAATCTATATTGGCTGACATGATGGAACTGATGCATTAATCCTAGTACTTGGAACTCAGTCATTAGAGTACTTATTAGGGCTTATCATAATGTGATGTGAAATGTTTGTTGCTTTCTGTTGCTTTATTGCTGCTAAGCTGATGTATCTCGATGTTCCTTTTTGGGTTGATACAAAATATATTCTTGATGTTTTTTTTGGGAATTCAATGTAGTTGTCGCATAAGAGAAGAGTGACTGTTACTGACTTTAGGGGAAAAACTCTGGTGTCGATAAGAGAGTACTACAGCAAAGAGGGCAAGGAGTTGCCTACTTCTAAAGGTAATAATCATTTTGTTAGATTTTTTATTATGAATTTGCATACAAAAGTTTGTGTTTTCTCATTTGAAATAAGCTTAAGTGATTGGCTGATTGCTAGAGTTAGAAATGAAGTCTGTTGAAAAACTTTAAATCATAGATGTAAAGCAAATTCTTTATGCATTGAGAAGTCAAATCGCACCATGCTTGTGGTTTGGATCACTACAAGGAGAAAAAGTACATTCGTATTGCTTGATCTTAAAATGTTCAGCTATTTGCTATCCATTTTAATGCTGCTCTGAATTGCATTTCCTATGTTATATGGGGTAGAAAGAACTTCACTGAAGAATTTCATCACTTGCTGGCTTCTTGTTTATATTCTCTTTGCCCAAAGTTTTATCTTTTAGAGGTATTATTAGCTTGTTGTACCACGACCATGATACATGTGTGCTTTTATGCCCTTTGTGGTAGAATGTGGCGAATGAATCCACTTGCAAACAGTTTTCATATTAGTGCTCAACTATCCCCAAAAAAAAGGAATCCCGTGTTACCTAAACATGAGTTTATTGGCTTCCTCTACTGCTGTCACTTGATAATGTCAAAGAGACAATAAAAACAAGAACAGAATTTCGCTGATTATAAGCACTTTCTGGCCCTATCACTTTGTGGTCAATAAAGAAGAATTTAAAGGTTTTTACCTTGAGTACTTCTTCCCCATTTTGTGTCAGTTTATATAAAAAATAAAATAAGTCCTGGAGCGAGTGCTTCTGGCCTTATTTTTTTTAAGCCACTTCAGGGAGTATTGTATGGTGTCTCGAAAGCTATCTACATTCTGCTCTTTTAGTTGTTTATTTAAATAAATGGCTACTTTCTAGTATTGTCTAGTGGTTTTAGCTGATTCAAAAGGAACCTTGTTGGTATTTGATTTTAGTTTGTTTCCCTTTTCTCGATATTATCTGTCATTTTATCTCTATCTTTGTCCATCTTAACAACATGTCCACCACTGTCTGCAATGGAGGTTTTTGCCACCTCTATGTTCCTCTATCCATATGTTATTCAACTCCCTCATCTGGAATTAACAGTGGTCCCACCAACATAGCTAATTATATCATGTTGGAAACTAGCTTAATCAGAAGATACAATTTTCGGAAGTGAAAAATGAAAGATCTTGAGATTTCTTCAGCATTTTTTCTAGACTCCATTTGCTTAGTAGAAAACCTCAGTTATTAATTTTGAGACTAGCATTTGTTTAAAGCATCCAATAAGTATTTCTGACCACACACAAGTCACAACAACCAAAAAGAAAAAGTTTTTTGGGGGAAGAGTTTAGACTGGTTATCTGCAAGGAATTTATGGGCCATTTATTGGACGACCTAGATATTTTGCTTTCTGATCTTTTGTTGAATGTACAACTACGACAGCTAGTTTGCGTTCTTCTCTGCTTTTCTCCTCTTCTTTTTTTATTACAAAAGGTGTTAAACTTAGCCAATGAATGATCCAAGTTTAGAAGCAAAAGACCCTTTGGGGTGGCCCAGTGGTTTAGGCTTGGGACTTCCATGTTGGAGGTCTCAAGTTCGAAACCCCTTGCCAGCGAAAGCAAGGGGTTTGCCTTCTGGGTCGAGCTCATCACACCGGGTTTGCCTAGTGCGGGTTACCTCTCCTATGTGGTTTGCGAGCTATTGCATAGGAGTGGGGCTTTTACCCTGTGCGCACCCAAAGGGTAGCGGCTGTGGGTTTCCCTTGTCATAAAAAAAAAAGTTTAGAAGCAAAAGAAACGGATGATGGTGGTACTGATGATTTGTTGGGGATGCCAAAAAGGGAATTTTTTATAGAAGTAGGTGCTTGATTCCCCTTCTCTTTTTTCCTTTTTTTGATGAAGTGCTTGAAGTTTGAAAAAACTAACAAGTGTTGGGTCCATCACAAGGCCAAAGACTGGAAAATATGGTACTTTATGCTGTTCTATAAGATGTTGTATTCTCTGAGTTCCACTATCGGAATTTTCACCTTGTTGGTGAGAGTTCGGTTCCCCACCTCGTAATCCTTTTCCCCCCTGAATTCATCCAAAGATGAAATTGCAAAGGGTAAAAGAAACCATAGGACCACCTCTGCTGATACTTATTTTGTGTCCCCTGCAGGGATAAGTTTGACAGCTGAGCAATGGGCAACTTTCAAGAAGAATATTCCTGGAGTTGAACAAGCCATCAAGAAATTGGAGTCGAAGTCTTAGTTTAGTTTTTAATTTTGGTTACATGCAGTAGTAATATTTGAAGTACTTAAATACTAGGAGACATGTTCTTTTGGGTAAATTGGTTAACTTTGGTTACATGCATTATTATGCCTGTTCTCTTGGGGTACAAATGTTCTCTAATTTGAGGTAGCTGGTTTTTGGAAACACCAAAGAGAACCTTCTATGATTTTACATGTAGTAGAAATAGCGTTTTTTGGCCCTGGCTCTGAAAAGTAGTCATTGTCATGGCGTTTCAAATTCCACCGGTGAAATATTATGACAATTGTAGAATTCGCATATGAAATTTGATACTTAATTGGAGCTAGTAATTGTTTTTGTGTATTTCATCGGTAGAGTTTGAAACTTCGTGATAATAGTTACTTTTTCAGGGTAGAAAAATGGCTATTCATTAATTTTATCCCTTTATTATTTCATGCTCTATATTTTACTTCATCTAACTAGTCTGTAGCTATGTGGTCAAAGGCTAAATTAACTATTACTAGCCTTTACTAATAGTCAAATTAGTTCTTAATTAATGACCAAAAGAGTTAATAAAAGGATGAAGAATCGATTATATATAATTTTTGGATAGTTTTGTATTATAATCGATTTATTTAACTCCTATGGTTAAGCGTTGGTTACCTTGTTCTTATAGTAGATAAAATACGAGACTATTATTACACATTTCCAACCATTAATCGTATGGACAAATAATGTTTCTGGTTGATATTAATTGAAGAAAATAAAGTAGGCCATATGATAATTTTGACATTTTGTTTATGTGGTCTAAAATAGAGTAGTATATTTGTGGGTAGGTGCTATATTCCAAATTTTTAAGCACAAAAAGTCCAAGTACCATTATAACAGGATGGCCCTCTTGTGTCCCTTGCTACCACATCCCAAATTTAGCACCATTTCAATGCCTACTCTATCTACCAAGGGCAAATCTAGGGTGGTGGGAGCGGGTTTTCAAAAACTCAGTTGTATAGATTTTATATTTATAATAAAAAATTTGTTGAATATATAATAATTTAACAGTAGAAATGAAACTCGCTTAAGCTTTGTTATTATCTATCTTAGATGTTGGCAAGTGTTTTGGTAAGAGAGAAATATTTACTTGAAAAAAATGAGTTATTTATTTGTTTTCTGATATTTATAAATAAGAAGAAATAAAATATTATTTTAAGAGTAATTTATATAATTTAAGCAAACGCTATAGGGATGAGTAACCAAAAGCAAAAGAAGAGATAATCAGCTGAGGCCTGAGAAAGTCACTTATAAAACTATTTTCTTATTCTCATTATAAGGTTTCAAGAAACTTGTTTTTTTTTTAAATGAAAAACATTTTTCTTTATACTACACACACCCTAAGTTCCATCCACAATTGGAGTTATATTACTTTTCAATTCATTTTATTTTCTCATGGTTAAGGATAATAGATGAAGAATATAAAATAATATATATATGCCACGTGTCGTATCAAGATCCATTCATCCAAAATCTTGTCTAAATTCTCAATTGGTTGTCTAAATACCAATTGGCAATACCAAACACCACATATATCATTTTTAAGGCCAAACTATATCCATATGTACTCCTCCTAGTTAGTTCCATAGCATAACTCACAAACTTAGAAAAACTTTAATAAAAAAAACATATTTCATTGAAATTCAAAGTAAACTTTGTCAAGTATGGGTTGTGCCTCCTCCAAGAGAATAGAGGTTGCCGTCGACGTCTACCGTCCTCCGCCGACGAGCTTCGCCGTCTTCGATATCAACTCCATTGAAGAGCCATGGCTCAAAGGTGCCAACAACAACAAGGTATTCTTAGTTTACAACTTATCAACTTTCTCAAACACAAAAGAATAGGAATGATAAACTAATAAGAATTGAACATTACATGTCATGATTTCTAAGAAATAGTTATCTCAACATATAATTAGTTTCTCGCTTTATCCTTAGTAGTAATTGTTCTCGAAGACTGTAAACAATTCAGAAGAATAAATATTTAATGGAAGAGAGATTATATCTGAAGATATAAACAAAGACACAAGGTTCAAAAATCTCTCACAATTAATATTTTTTTAAAGACGTGTAAATAAGAAATACAACAGATAATTTGAAACGTAAGGAGTATTTGTTATTGTAAAGGTTTTGCCTATATTAATCTTAAAATTTCTCATACAATATACTATAACTTTTATGTATAGATATCCTAGTTAATTTGCATTTTATTGAATATTCCCTAAATATTTGATATCTGTTTCATTTCCAAAAAAAATATTACTATGTTAAAGCATTTATAAATACAATTGTTGTCCCAAATCAGACGTTAGTGGAGCTAGAATTTTAAAAAAGAACATTGATTTTATGTGTATATAGACTATAGTATGATGTTTTTTAATTTGACGGAGAAGTTAATTTCTCCCCTCTAACTCCGCCCTTATTTGAAAGATTATTAATAATTTCATGTATACTTCTATATTTAATTTATTTTATCGATGATTTGACATGATATATTAATATTAAAAATAGGTGGAAGAAGATGAGTTGGATCAAGACGAGCTAGACGAAGATGAGAAGCCAATAAAAGTAGTACAACCAATTCTTGAAAAACTCAACTCTTCTATTGATGATTCTCCTAAATCTTGGGATGAAGTTAGCAAAGCCTTAGAAGATTTAAAACCCACTCTACAAAATCCACCACCGCAAAAATCACCTAAGAAAACCCTCCTTGCCCTACCGGCGCCGCCTCCGCCGCCACTTGAGGTGGTGGAAGATGGCGGCGGTTCACCAAAAAGAAAAATTCCAAGAAAGAGTTTTTCCTTTCATACCCTTGAAGAACTTGAATCCAAATTATCATCAAAGGATTCCAAAAAAAACAATGAATTCAAGAAAAAAGAGGAAAATAAAAATTTCCAAAAATTCAACAAAAAAAATGATACTCAAATTGTTGTTCATAATGGGGAAGTAGCACATCAAAGGACTCACTCTGATGAAGGGTACAAGCCAGTAAAAGAGAATATATTTTTGTTGAGGGACAAAATGGAAAGGGAAAAAGAAGGGAATGTTCCAACTTTTATAAAGTTTAACCCTTTAAGTGACTACCCCGAAAAGTGCCCGCCACGTGGCGATGACTCATTGGTCGTCTACACAACGTCGCTAGGTGGCGTGCGTCGCACATTCGAGGATTGTAATAAAGTGAGGCTAATTTTGGAATCTCATAGGGTGGTTTTTGACGAGCGTGACGTGGCGTTGCATGGTGAGTTTCGTCAAGAGCTGAAGGAGTTGCTTGGAGATGGGGAGGATGCGGGAGTACCGAGGTTGTTTGTGAAAGGGAGGTACATTGGCGGAGTGGAGGAAGTGGTGCACCTGAACGAGACGAAGCGACTCGGGAGGATATTGAATTGGGCTAGGGTGGAGAGGGGTGTGGGGAGGTTAGGATGTGAAGGGTGTGGTGGTGCTAGGTTTGTGCCATGTTTTGATTGTGGAGGAAGTTGCAAAGTTGTGAATGGGGATGTTAAGGAGAGATGTCCTGAGTGTAATGAGAATGGTTTGATTCATTGCCCTATTTGCAATTGAATAATTGTATGTATTATCGTATGCATACTTAAAAGATTTTAAATCAGTGAATACAGAGTGATGTTGTTACTTTATGAAGTCGTTACGAACTTAGTATTAGGTGCCTAGATTCTCAACATGCATGTATGCAACTACTTTTGCATATATATAGTTTTTGTGATTGGATTTTGTATACTTTTTCATGGTTTGGTAATTCAGTAATATGGAAAATATGAAGTTTTTAATTGAATGATTTGTATTATGGATAGTATACAGTTTAATTTTTCGAAGGAAATTTTGTTGAACCCCTTGCGCTCCCTCAAATTCGCACCTCAATACAACAAGGTAAGAAAATAAATAAAGAGTGGAGAGGACTTTATCGAGTTTAAACCAGTGACCTCTTGATCTGCAATATTTTACTTAATGACGAATAAAATACAGATTTTTTTTAGTAAAGTTCTTAATTTCCATGTGACAGAAAAATAGATTGATATTAGGGGAAAACAGAGCTGATATTGGATTTGGTTCAATTCTTCAGATTTTCTCTAAACAATTTTAATGTTGAGCATATAATGCAGTATAGAGTTTTAACTTGTCACCAAAACGGATTTAGAATTTAAAGTTTATAAATTTCTATAATGATCTTGAGTTAATATAACATAAAAATTGAATTTCTAATCAAATATTTATAAATATTTAATAAATTTCTTTATACATATACACCATCTAAACAAAAAATATTAAATTTCGAAAAACTCAAATATCATATATAATAAACCCTCCCGCTACCACCTAGTCTCCAATTGTGTATTAATGATAATGGGCCAAGCTCATGTATTAGGCCCAGCCTTGTGGGCTGAAAACTAATGTGCTAAAAAGCTCTTTTGTAAACTTCGTCTATACGACTTTAGTTTAGTGATAAGAGCGCAATAAATAATTTTTTTAAGTTTTCACTTTTGACTTTACGTTAGAAAAAATTATTGAATCTTGAGACATATACCTACATAAGATGAAATATAAGGATAGTATATTGTCCATGACACACGACTCAAGTTAAAAGAGAACCTTCAGATAGTTTTTGTGACTTCCTTCAACACGAACTTATCAGTAGAAGTCTAATATTTAAGTAGAGAAAATAATAAATAAAAATGAGCTTATTATCGACTAATTTTAAATCTCAAACCATGATTTTTGAAATTTCTTGATTATTAAAAAGGTATCTTTAAGGAATTACAAAAGAGTATATACCAACCATGTGATGGTTGGCAAATACATGAACTTGGTCATTTTCATTAATAAAAGAATAGTATAGTGCATTAAATAATTTTAAAAATAGGACATTCTAGAAACTTATAAAGTTTGTCACATGATGAACAATATTTCCAAATTATAACAAAGGATAATTTAAAGATTTAAGAAAATTAAAATTTTAATCACCGACAAAACAATTACATACTATTAACATTTTCTTTTTTGTTTGATAATACATTTTGTCCTTAGATTATTGATAAATTATATAATTGGCTATTGTGATGTATAATTAAATATATAAAACTTTTAATTTATTGAAATATGCACTTTAGGTCCATTTGTTCCTTTCAATCCAACTTCAGAAATTTTTCTTTTGAGTCGAGGATCTATTGAAAATATTTTCTCTATTCCACAGTTATAAAATTACGTTGAATATGTTACTATTGTTGTTGTTTGTTGTGGTTTCATATGTCTTTTCTTTGTTATATTTGTAATCTCTTTTAGTAAAAGTTATATTGAGCATGTTGATAGATTTTAATAAGATTAATACACAAGGAATAAGTTTTTTTTTTTTTTTCATTTATATATGAAGTAAAATACAAATTTAATACACAATATTAAAAAGAAAAGTACACACAAAAATCTCATCAACTTCACATGCCCATCTTTAAATTGGTTTTGGTGACCAACCAATCTACTTAATCTTAGAAAAATGTCTAAATCAAAGGATTCAAGTTTTATGCACTAATGAATACAATGTAATATATTAGTAAAAAAAATCTTACTAAATTATCATATTATAAGGAAAAAATTAATAATTACCTAATAAGGATTCTAAGTGTAGAATTTCTTTGGAATAAACTTTTAAATCAAATGCTAGGGTCAACTACCACCAAAGTTTTTTTAATTTGGAATTGACACATAAAACAAATATATTATTTTATATCACCAAAGACTTAGTCAATTTTTGCCAATAAAGTGCCGTGAAAGAACAGTTGAACCATTTTTTCTTTTTTTGGTTGTGACATTTCAACAAGTTTATAATAAAATTTGAAATAATCAAACTTTTTGTTCAATTATTCCACAATCAAATACATAAAATTTTCATGTAACTTTTTTTGGACTATTAGATCCTTACTATGTTGACAATTTCTTGCAACCAATCTTGTGACTACTAATGTTTGAGTTCAACGAATTGTGCTTTTCACATAATCATATCATCTAATCTAAAATAATTAGGAAAAAAAAAGTATAAGTACTTCTTTTAATCATGATCGATTTCTCAGAACCATACTCTAGCTTTAACTTTCCGCGAATCATAATGCATCCCCACGACTCATGTTATTTTATTTATATTATACGTACACAAGTATCTTTAACATAATCTATTTACAAATCTAAGTCCAAATACGAGAAAATACGTAAAGAAACCTTAATATTTTTTCTAAAAGAATATTTTCCAATTTCTCTTCATACCAAACACACTAGAAATCTCTCAAATTTTGCTAACAATAAACTCTTTGCTTGCCTCTTAATAGTCTAATTACAAAATAATTCCAAATCCAAATTCTCTACTTGTACCAAAAGAACAAGGCATTTTAGACTATCTTACCAATCTAACTTAACTAGTAGTCTCGAATTCAAAACCTGTGTATGAAAAAATCCTTCGTAAGAAGCACTATCGCCAAATGAGGCCCTATACAAACATAATCAATCGAGCTTCAATGCAGGTAAGTGAAAAATCAAAAACAAAAAATACACCAAGGCATTTTAGATATAGCAAAGAGAAAATAATAGGGTAGTAATAACCAAATATAACTTGGTTTTACTCATATTTCACTTATTATTATACAGCAAATTCCTGCTGGATTACACAATATAGTAAATATAATAATATTTGTCTCCACACAAAAAGTGTTTTTCCAGATCATTATATTCTGCATTTATGTATATATATATCTATATACAATAGATAGATAGTTTTTTTTTTCTGCTCTGCAAACTCTCTTCAGTATTACTAGAAGCAAACTCTTTTTCTCTAATCAACTCTTTTTTTTCTTCCTTTATAATGGTATATTGTCCATTCTCTGCTTGTAATACAAGAACATTCATTTAGTTCTTGTTCTCTTCAAAAATGTCGAGAAGAGAAATAGCCTGCAAGAAAATACACTCACGTTAAGCGAAGGATTTCGTTAGCTTCATGTTTAGACGATGAAACCAATCGATGGAGATAGTAATTACCTCTGGAACGTTTAGCTCGAGGCGGAATTTAGGGCCGTCGTAGTGGTGAAGGATTGGCCTGAATGAATCCTCTTCAAGTGGTTCACAGACTTTCCTTGTCACGACACGAACCTGTAATCAAAGAAGAGATAAGTCGAGATTCAACAAAAAACAACTCTAAGCATTTTGTCAAAATATGTGACCATCTCGTCTAACAGCTTAATTAGACAGAGCACGCTTCTATTTAGTTCATTATGTCTGCAATGGGTTCCGATTTAGATTGATTGTAATACATCTTCAAGTTGAACCAAGTACACACTATTAACTTTAGTCAGGTAAATCAAAGCAAAGATGGTAGCTAGTCACACTAATCAACTTTTGATGACGATCCAAATACTACACGACAACTATGTCTCAGTACTAAGTAAGTTGGATGGGCTAATATGAATCCTCACCGACCATGTTGCTCCACTTAAGCTCACTCTCAAACCAGTATTGTACAAAATGAAAAGCAAACAAAAACAATACTAACATGATCATAACATATACCCAAATCGGTATCACCTATGTAGATCTTTAAGTTCAAATCCAAAAGAAATAACATGTGGAATAACTTCCTTACCTGAGCAGGAAAGCGAGATTCACCAGGGTTCTTCTTGTCCTCCCAGGCCGATGGATCAATATTTGACCCACCAAAGCTTGCAGCCTGCAGTGGTTTATGCATTAGCTCGACAAAACAAAACGAGAAGAATGGGATAGTCCTACTAAATTCTCCATTTCTATCAACAATGTATAATGCAGATATAGTATAGAGATGCACAAAATTACAAACCTCAAATACTCCGTGAAGCTGATGGGTCGAGTAGTTGTACAGAAAAAGAGGCAATCCAGGTGTTATTTGCCTAACTGAGTCCCTGTAACGTGGGGGCAAGCCTGAAATATAATTGTAGTAGTATCAGAAAAAACACCAATCTTAATGGAGTTGATTAAGAATACTATGTTTTATTAAAACAAACAACAACATGCCCAGTGAGATCCCACTAGGTGGGGTCTGGGGAGGGTAAATTGTACGCAGACCTTGCCACTACCTCGTAGAGGTAGAGAGGCTGTTTCCGGGAGACCCTCAGCTCAAGAACAACAAATCTAAGAGACAGGAGAAATATATATACAACATACCAGCCAAAACAAACGATAGCGAATAATCAACCTATGTTTTATTAAACAGGAGCATAAATCTTAATGGAGCTAACAGCGTAATTCATCGCATCAATTGAATGGATTATCACTCACTCTAAACTGGTAAGAGTCAATTACAGAATCCTCTTTTTATTAAACAGAAACACAGATCTTAATGAAGCTAAAAGTGTGATTTTCTCTGTCTGAGAATAATCAATACGAGAAAAACCATTACAAGATGTAAAGATTCAAACTTTAACACTATTCAACCAATTTCTTGAACATAAAGGAGAATAAAATCTAGATTAAGATTGCTTTTAGTCTCAATTCTTCAACAGATCTTTAGATTAAGATTGTTTTTAATCTAAACAATCTTGAACCAATTTCTTGAACATAAAGGAGAACAAATCTAGATTAAGATTGTTTTTAGTCTCTCAATTCTTCAAACAAATCTTTAGCAATTGCCTATTTAGCATCCTATTAAACCAATCAAGATCCATTCAACATAACTCAGCTCCATCTATTAGCCAAAAAATCTAACTACCAACAACACACATCAAAAAAAAATACCAATCAAGCCAAAACAACAAATAATCAATACTAGAAAACCATTACTAGATGTGAAGATTCAAACTTTGACACTATTCAACCACAATTTCTAGAACATAAAGGAGAACAAATCTAGAATAAGATTGCTTTTAGTCTCTCAATTCTTCAAACAAAAATCTTTACCAATTGCCTATTCAGCATCCTATTAAACCAATCAAGATCCATTCAACATAACTCAATTCCACCTATTAGTCAAAAAATCTAACTACAAACAACAAGCATCACAAAAATACCAAACAAAAACAAACAAGCCAAAAAAAGTGAGAACAAAAAATAAAAAGATAACTTACCAAAGAGCTCCCTTTTGAGATTCTCAGCCATAGTATCATTGTTGCAAACAAAAATATATCCACCAACTGTCTCATTTCTTGGCAAAGATTCTGCTGGAGGCAAAGTCTTAAACCTTTTATCAACACCATTCTGTTTCTCACTATTAACATCCTTGTTACTCTCTTTAACACTCTTGTTATTCTTCTTCACACTTTTATGCTCATCTTCAAAAAATCCTTTACCAAATTTCTTGTTTATCCCTTTGGTACCTACTGCAACATTATTAGTACCCTTACTATAACTGAAGTTCAAAGCTTGATTTGAGTAAACCCCTTTGTTGAATCCACCATTTAAACCAACCCCAAGTACCCCTTTTCCGGCAGCACCACCGCCGTTCGCCGCCGTGAGAGCAGATGGATCAGCAATTTTCCAGCCATCATTGCTAAAAAGATTGTAATTTGACTTGTTTGAAGAAGTATTAGCAGTAGAGTTGAGGTCACCACCTACCCTGATATCAAAATTTCTTCTTTCTTCAGGCCTTTTAGAGCCATAGTTACTGCTCCAGATTGAATCATTCAAAGAGAGATTTGCTAAGTTGTTGTTCTGCAGACGAAGCTGGTCACTGAACTGCCAGAAAGATGATTGATTGTTGTTGTTGTTGATCTCCATGAGCTTTTTTTTGCGGTTTTCTTGAGTACCCAAGTGAGGAAATTGTGTAAAGATTGAAACTTTATTGTGAGAATGGATTTTTCTACTTTTTTTGCACTTTTCTTGAATACCCAAGTGTGGAATTTGTATAAAGATTGAAACTTTGTTGTGAATATGGAGAAGGTGGTTGAGTTTATATGGAATTAAGGTGTAATGGGGTTGAGGAAATTTCCAAGAAAAAGAGGATGGTGGGTTGGGTGAGGAGTGTGGTGGGGTGGGGGGTGGGGGGTGGCGGGTGGGGGATGGCGTGTGAGATTGTTAAAGGCGAGTGTGGAAAAGTAAACATGGACTTCAAAAAAAGGAAAAGTGAAATAGTGGGAAAAAAGGAAAAAGGGAAGAAATTTGATGGGGTCCAAAGAGGAGTGAAGTATTTTTAATCCATCATAGTGTTATTATTTTTTTATAGGAGTATCTAATAATAATTAGCACTACTATATCTCATGAAATTTATTTATGAAATGATGTTATTATAATACAAATACATTACTTTTTTTATCTTTATATGACTCATAGCTTATTTCGTAAAGCTTTCAAAATCTATTTATGGTAATAACATAATGAAAGAGGAAGAGTGTGAGCAAATCTAGATAACTTGTTTCCGATAGATTCCAACACTTATAAAATCTACTTCTTTGAAAGAAATTACTTTTTTGCTAGAAGTTTTTTGAGCAAATTATTTAAAGAACAAGTAATTTGTATTACCAACAAGAGTTGTGGTGGAGTGGTAAGTACTTATTTATTTTTAACCAATAGGTCTCGAGTTCGAGCCTCCTCAAGTATGGAGTAGCCTTTGTTAGGAAGTGTGCTTTACCTCTCAATGTGGGACTTTCGAATCTAGATGGGCTTCAATGTGGTATCGGATATCGGGTGGAAAAAAAAAGTAATTTATATTTATTTAATCGTTTTGAAAAATAAATTAAATGATATTAAATTTTATTAGTACTTAAAGATAATAATTAATTAGATTTTGGATCTATATTAGGTGGGCGAATGAGAGAGCGATGACGGCAAACAAAATAAAAAATCACGCGGTTTAGAAAAGCTCGGAAAACGACAAGAAATTGTGTTTGTCATTTAAATTTGTCAATAATTTTTTTAATTTAAATATTTAAATTATAACATATTTAAATATATGATAAATTATTTATATGAGATATCTTAGATTTTAATTTTGGAAAAATAATTATACGTATTCTCAAATGTTCATTTATTTTATTATAAAAATAAAAAGCTAACTTAATTACCTATTATATATAATAATAAACTGATTATTTTATCTTTTATGTCTCACATTAGTTTTTTTTCTCTTTATCTTGGATTAATAAGTGATATTCCTCTAAAGTTTTTCAATGAAAAATATCTACTAAAAATATTTTATCATCTGATTATATGCTCAATTTTAATAAGCTAAATTTAACGGTCTAAATAAAATTTGTCGAAAAAGTTAAAAGGAATATCAGTTATTAACCCTGGGTAGAAAGAAAAAAACTAATATGAAACATAAAGATAAAATAATCATTAGATAATTGGGACTCTAAACTTTTGTTTTATATTCTATTTTGTTCCTATTTTGTTAAATTTTTCATAAAGATATTCTCAATCATCTCCAATAATAATTTTATTTCCTTCCTTTATACTTTACCAAAATATTTATCCTCTTTGCTTTTACTTTTTTTTTCCTATTTTGTATTTTCAAAGAAGGATTAAAACTTGCTAACTGGTTAATTCATTACTTAATTTCAATAATGGCATGAAATATTCATTTCATTTACTGATTTAACAACTAAATATGGCATGCAAAAGCATTTTTAAAAATTCATTTTTCAAATTAACGTGATTCATAAATTTATTTTTCTCATCCAATTTACTCTAGCATGACTTTTAAATTGTATTTCATTTTCATACTTGATTTTAATGCAAGATCTAACATAAATAGTTTTCTATCTTAACATAATAAGGATAATATTGTGTACCGTACGCATTATCTTTTGAATACACCACTTATAAAATTATATTGAATATATGTGTTGATGTAAAAGTTTTTAAATTTGTACTAACAAAATTAAAGACGTAAAACACATTTAGCTTACGGGAAAATAGATACTTCTATTTTATATGACATAAGACAAAATCAGTAAATAATTTAAAGTATATATCTTATTTTTAAAATGGATAAGGATAATTTCTAGAAGGTCATACAAATCTTGTAAATTTACTAGTAGCTTCCACTCCAATGAGAAAAAAGATTTATGTTCACATGAGGAATTTTTATTATATATATTTTTTTGGTGCTTAGTTGCTAAGTTAAGACTCTTTTTTATACACTTGTGAGGTGTGACGTGGAATAAACACGTGTTATTTATGTGTTGTCACATGAAACAACAAGGTTGATGTGGTATGGGCCTTTTAAATTAGGTGGCTTTGTTTTTTCGGAAAAAAATGACATAATAATACTTTTTATTTTTTCCCCAGTTTTTTCGTAAAATTGTTTCAACCAAATGTCATTAAAAAAAAGTATTTTTATTTAATTTTTGCAAAAAATGGAAAATTACATCTTCAAATTGGTAAGTCAAAAATTCTAAAAGTAAAAATAAAAAGGTTTGGAGAAAAATTCCAACAATTTGAAAAGATAAAAAGGAGGGGAAATTTTTGTCTAGCATTCAAATTTATGAAAAATAGTGAGAGTTTACTTGATTTCGTAGCAATATTTTAGCTCCATAACAGAGTGGAAAACACAATATGAAATACATTGTATATCTTATACATTATAAGTGTATAAGTGTGTATATAATTTTTATGTAGCGCAATATATTATATCCCCGCACAAAATAATAGTACAATATATTATATTTATATGCTTTATAAGTGTATCTGCACATGATTGTATCCTTGTGTATCTCCACATGATATACATTATATATGTCTATTTGTATTCACCCGCTTAATAAGTATATCCACACATCTAATAATATCCTTGTGTATATGTTGTAAAACTCTAAACAAACGTTATATCATTAAAAAAGAACAAGAATTTTTTTTTCGCAAAAATCGTAAAATTTCATTGCAAATAGTCTCAAAAAGGAATAAAATGTTTTCCAAAAAATAGTTCCAACAATTTGAAAAGAAATAAGAAGGACGTCTTTTGGGCTTTGGTTAATGGGCCCACTAGTTTGGACCTAGACCCGTTTGATCTCTGGGCCTGTTCGCCTCTTCAACACCGATGAGTGATGACCATATGCATGGGTTTCTATTTAGGGAAAATTGTATGAACTAACAAATTATTAATTCAAATTAAATGTTATAGTCATAGTTCATTTTATTTTTAATTCAAGCAAACATCCCATTTTTTTGTAATCTGGTTCGGTATATAATTAGTCATTTTCGGTATACAATTACTCATTCGGTATACAAATGTATAAAATACGTTTGTGTTTGTATAAAGTGAGAGAAAAGTGCATATACAAATACAAATACATATATTTTCGTTCTATACACTTATAATTATACAAATACAAATCGTATTATACAAATTACAATGTATAAATGAATTTACACAAAACCGAACAATTTGTATAAAATTGGATGTATCTAGCAAATTATACAAATCAAAAGTTCCATAACAAATATAAATTTTGCTATGGAGTGCAATTATGCAAACTATAGCTATAACATACAAATATGATTTTTATGTTTGCTATATGTGAAAATTGATCATTTATTTATGACGGGTCATCTGTCTCTACATGATAAGGAATAATAATCTCGAGATAATTAATTTCATATTCAATTCATGTTATAACTTTGTTTGTTTCATCTTTCCTACAAAATCGACTTATAGTAAACGGTCAGTACATAAGTTAAATTTGATTAACAAATGTCATGTTTTGCTAAGTTATTTTGTTATTGAAGGATCTCTTGTTAAGTTATTTTCATGTCTACTTTTACTATCCTATTTTTTTTTTATTTGTTTAAATATTAATCCACTTATGACCAAAAAGACCTAATTAATAAGAATTTTGCTAAATATAATAATTATCTTAGACGATTTTCACGTCAAAATAAAAAAGGAAAATGTTGAGTCTTATAATGCATACACAAATTCATATAATACCCATGACGTAATTTAAAAGACATTATCGTTGCAAAGAAGAAGAAGTCTCAAATTAATTTCATTAAATAAGTCATATATAGAAGATGGCATATCTGACAAAATCATTGGTGGGTGGGGGACCTGTCAAATAGTCAATGCCTTGGAAAACTATTTTATCAAATATTCAATCTAATTAAACAGAAACTTAA
Organism: Solanum stenotomum; assembly: GCF_019186545.1. NCBI lineage: Eukaryota > Viridiplantae > Streptophyta > Magnoliopsida > Solanales > Solanaceae > Solanum > Solanum stenotomum. Next base: position 56,940,287 of record NC_064291.1, read on the forward strand.
TCTATTATGGGATATTTTTATCTTCAATTTTCTTTTCTTTATACTTTCAAAAACCTGTAAAATCTGATGACTCCTCACCTCTATTTAATTTTCTATCGTGTGGTATTCGAGTCAGATTATATCACGTGATATTCAAATCATATTGTAAATATACTTTTATTGTTTCACTTAATATCAAGATGTGAAATCAGTCATTAATGTTTATGTCGAGATAGACGGTTAACATCACACCCTTCCGAAATGAGACCGGTCCATGATCCTGCATATGTGGGGTCCCAAATGGTCCTTTTATGCAATGAAAAGTTGGCAAACCTTGAAATTTTTTCTCATTGAATGAGGAAATAGACAGGCAATTGCTCCATTTGACTTTAATATTAGAAGATCTTAAATCACGATTAATCGACTTTTATACCAACAAAAAAAAAACTCAAACTAGTTGTGGATATACGCAGATCCACCTTAGGAGAAAAGAGGTCTGGTGTACATTTTTTTTGAAAAATTATGTGATATATAGAAATTAAATGTTAGTTATTATGAAGACATATTTAATTTTGCACACCCTTAATACAATAGAGAAAAAAATGTATTTTTTCACCAAATTCCTAATTCCGCGATCGATTGCAAATGCATTAGTCATACACATGATTGTACCTTACAGCTACACACATTTTAAAAAACATTAAAAATAAAATTTTATATATATAATAGTTTTTCTTTTTCCAAAAAAAAAAAGAAAGAAAAAAGAGGAAGAAAATCCAAATATAGTTTGCTTCTAGAAACCCATCATTTGTTTTAAATGAACTTTTTATTATTTTTGTGCATACACTACGTGTGGGAATGATTTAGGGAATCCAAAACAACTCTAGCAATAACATAATGAAGGCAAATATTTAATGTTGATCGATTCAAAATATGATTTAATCAATATAGTAAGGTACTCAACCTTTTGGAATTGCGAATATGAAATTCAAAAACGTTATATTATTCATAATTAGTTTGATATAAATACTTAATATACTTAAATGTTTACCTTGTTCATTAATATATATATTACAGGACAAATAACATTATAATTATTCGATATTTAATATCTACGCTTAAAAAATGAATACTAAAGTCATTAATTGATTTTAATAAAAGAAGTAGTTGAGTGTTTAGGAAGGCCTCCAAAGAAGATACTTTACTATTGAATGCTCCTAGTCTACAAGTTGTTCATAGTAGTAAATTTTTCTTTATTAAAAAACTAGGTAAATTACAAGTTTTATATTTTCTTTATTAAAAAGCAATATAGATTCTAATACAAACATCAATAGTTACTCCAAAACTCTTCTTTTTAAAGATAATAAAAACTCAGTAAGTGTGATATCTACGATGACTTCTACCTGTTTTCAAATCAGATGGTATATAAAAATTATATTTAAATTATATTTATAGGTAGAAGATACGTCTTATCTGATGAAATAGGGAAGAATTGAAATTTTAGATCAATCCAAAAACAAATTGGAAGAATCCAAGGTCTTGGGGTCAGCGATCTGCCAACCACATTTAATTTAAGGGAAAATAGATCTCTCGTTATGAAAGTGACTCATATATACAAATGACTTATGTATACTCTTTTCCTCCAACGAAAGTGAAAAAATAGGGACAGATGGAATATGAACTAGAGGAAGGGGTATCTTATATTTATTATTTTATAAATAAACATGTAATAAGCTAAAATGACATTTATTTTGGTACAGAGGTAAGGAAGTACTCATTGTTGTGACTATAAACAAGTACACCAAACACCCCTTTAATGTCACATTTCTTGTTTGGTCTTGTGAATTTAAGTCTGCAACTGTCACAAAAAGTATACTACTACTATATTAATGGGTTGCATTTATCGCCATTTTTTTTTAATACTATTTTCTTGCTTAGCAAATATTACTATATTTAGGCGGATTCTCCAAATCCCATGTGCAATTAAAATTATAAACTTTGTTATTTACTCCATTTTCTTGGATCTCTCTATGACTTGTCTTTTTCTAATTTCCTATATATCTACCAACATGTTATGTTGAATTAAAAGGAAAAAAAACAAGAAGATTTAGTTTTTTTGTGTTTGAGAAAATGAGTAGTATTACTTATTCTAATTTGATATTGAAGAAGAGAGAATCAAGAATCAATGGTGGATCTCATTTACAATATAATGGACTTAGAGCTATTGAAACTGTGAAATTGACAGCAAACTCTGCTTCTTGTAAGCCAAAAGGTATTATATGATATTCTTGATTATTATTTTTTTATGGTATATTAGTAGACAGAAGAGACAGATTCAAGATTTGAAGTTACGAGTTTGGAAATGAGTGTGATGTTTGTATGTTAAATGTACATTTTAAGTTTTTTTTTTAGATGTATGTATAGTTCGAGTTGAAAGTAATAGATTCAGTTGAGCACACAAAATCCGGTCTTTGTTTGTAGGACTGGATACGTAGGAAAATCTTAGTAGCTCAGTTGGTTAGTTTAGTTACTGAATCCCACCTTGTTAATGAAAGTTTGATTCTTCACCTTATAAAAATGGAGTATGATATTTGCCTAACTCTGTGGAGAAAATGTGGGAATATGATGTATGTGTATCGGAAACAACGTCTCTACCTTAGACAAGGTTGGGGTAAGATCTGCGTACACTTCATCCTCGACAAATCCTACTTGTGGGATCATACTAAATATGTTGTTGTTGTTAATGATGTTTCTTTGAATATACTGCTGGATCTTTTAGTGATTTACTGTTTCTGAATACACTGTGTGGGACTTGTCACGTGTTCGAGCTGTGGAATCAGCCACTGATGCTTGTATCAGAATAGGCTGTCTACATTGCACCCTTTGGAGTGAGGCTCTTCACCGAGCCCTGCGTGAACGTGGGATCCTTCACCCCTTTGGTTTTACTGATGATATCTTTCCCTTGCATTTGTATTTCCAGTCTATTAACTTTCGTTCTGATAATAGTTCATGAATAATGTAACTTCATTTCTCACCTGGATGTTTGTTTTGGGTGTGTTCGATACAAAGGAAAATGTTATCTTAAAAGTATTTGTATATAATCTGGACAGATACTATGAGAGGTGGGAGTGGAGTAGCGGTGTGAGGTGGTGGGGATGGGGCTACGGGTGCGGGGTGGGGTGTTGGAAGGTGGGGAGGACACAACAGTGTAGAATGTCACTTGTGAAACTTGTTTCCTCTACTTCTACTTGTCGAACACACCCTTTGTGTTGATGTTGGATTTTTCTTATTATCATAGTGTTATGCTTCTTACTTCTTAGTTTTCCGTTTTATTATGAGAATAAACATTGTGGCAAAGTTTGGTTTGTTCCAATGTTCTATGATTTTATCGCGAATGATTCTAATCTACTGAGATGTTTTATCATAGCTGTAAAATGTGGAAGAATCAGAGCCATGGCTTCTCCAGCTGTTTCAGCTCCCAAGAGAGAGACGGACCCGAAGAAAAGGGTTGTCATAACCGGAATGGGACTTGTTTCAGTCTTTGGAAGTGATATCGACAATTTTTACAACAAACTTCTTGAGGGACAGAGTGGAATCAGTTTAATAGACTCTTTTGATGCCTCAAATTACTCAGTTAGGTTCGCGGGACAGATTCGTGATTTCTCTTCCGAAGGTTACATAGATGGAAAGAATGATCGTCGTTTAGATAACTGCTGGAGATACTGTCTCGTTGCTGGAAAGAGAGCCCTTGACGATGCTAACCTTGGCCAACAAGTTCTTGAAACTGTGAGTTTATTTATTGGTAGTAAGAAAAATTTGAGCTGTAAATGATCAAAAGCATAAAATGTGACTTGAATTTGTGTGTTGCAGATGGACAAAACGAGGATCGGTGTCTTGGTTGGGTCGGGGATGGGAGGTGTAAAGGTTTTCAGTGACGGGGTGGAAGCGTTGTTGCAAAGAGGATACAAGAAAATGAGTCCATTTTTCATTCCTTACTCAATCACTAACATGGGATCAGCATTGTTGGCTATAGAAACCGGACTAATGGGACCGAATTACTCCATTTCAACGGCTTGTGCAACTGCCAATCACAGCTTCTGTGCCGCTGCAAATCATATAAGAAGGGGTGATGCAGATATTATGGTAGCAGGTGGCACGGAAGCTGGGGTTACAGCTACTAGTGTTGGTGGCTTCATAGCTTGTCGGGCCTTGTCTCAAAGAAATGATGATTATGAAAAGGCTTCAAGGCCATGGGACACGAATCGTGATGGATTTGTCATTGGTGAAGGCTCTGGTATCCTGGTATACAGATCAATTCGACTACTTTTTCTTTTGCTTCGACTCTTATCTTATGTCATTTGTTCAAAATCATCGGTTAGTGACTTGATTGAATTATTTCCACACAAACAGGTCATGGAAAGTTTGGAGCACGCGTTGAAAAGAGGTGCTAATATCATCGCAGAGTACTTGGGAGGAGCAGTTACTTGTGATGCTCATCACATGACCGATCCTCGCCCTGATGGACTTGGAGTTTCATCTTGCATTACCAAGGGTTTGTTAGATGCCAGAATTTCTCCAGAAGAGGTAACACTGTTCGTTCATTTTCAGATCGAAAATGTGATAAACTATGTATACTGTTATAATACATATTGTTATATTAACTCTGAATAGGTGAACTATATAAATGCTCATGCAACATCAACTCTTGCTGGAGATTTGGCTGAGGTCAATGCCATCAAGAAGGTCTTCAAAGATACCTCAGAAATCAAAATGAACGGGACAAAGGTGAAAACAACGTTTATCTTCCTTACGATGACTAACTACATAACTATCATATAAATGTTAGTCTATTCTACCAATAGACTCGAAATTCATTTCAAACTAGAACGAAAACAAAACAATCTGTTCTTCTTACAAGACCTATATACTATCGTTAGCTGGTTTAAACGTTATTCTGCTGTTATTTGAAGCTCATTTGATTCGTATATTTGAATGGCAACGAGTACTTAAGTACTGAATCAAGTTATGTTTTCTGTTGTTACTTATTAGTCAATGATCGGTCATGGGCTTGGGGCTGCTGGTGGAATTGAAGCCATTGCAACCATCAAGGCAATCAAAACAGGATGGCTTCATCCAACCATCAATCAATATGTACTACTCACAAACTTCTCTGTTTTAACACGTTCTGATTCTCCGATATCTCAACTGTTCTTTAACCATTCCGAGACTTATTTCACTCTTCTTCGTGTGCAGGAATTAGAACCCCAGGTCACGATTGACACCGTTCCAAATGTGAAGAAACAACATGAAGTGAATGTTGGTATGTCTGTTTATCCTGAATCCTAATGCACAGTTCTCACTTGACAAAGTTAGCTAATAGTACTTTCTCCGTTGCATGAGCATTTTTGTACACTCTACGTATCTCTAGTTTATGACCACAAGATTCAAAAGTCTTATTTGCTTTCTTGAACTCCGTATCAAGTTAAAATCAGACAAACAAATTAAAGCAGAGGGAGTAGTAATAAAGTACCCATAAAACAGTGAAAGAATGAGAAGAAATGAAAGGCAGATCACTTATAGACAGATAGAATGTTGTTCCAACTTTTCAAAAAGTATAAATTATAGGAACCACATATTATAAGTACTAAATAACATCCTATCCTTTCTAGTTTTCTATTTGTCAAAAATTCCTTAAAAATGATGTTTGTGGGATACATAGCGTTGTGCACGGGATACATTAGGTTTGATGCATTCCACATAGCGGGATACATAGCGTTGTGCACGTAATACATTATGTTTGATACATTCCACATAGCGGGATACATAGCGTTGTGCACGGGATACATAGCGTTTGATACATTCCNTTGATACATTCCATATAGCGGGATACATAGCGCTGTGCACGGAATACATTATGTTTGATACATTCCACATAGCGGGATACATAGCGTTGTGCACGGGATACATAGCGTTTGATACATTCCACATAATGGGATACATAGCGTTGTGCACGGAATACATAGGTAAATAAGGGATTTTTGAAATTTTTGAAATAAGTAGGGATAAATGGATACTAAGGTAAGTAAAAGAGTGTAGTTAAGTAATTTTTCCTTTCAAAAATGCATTGTTGGAGGGTCTGACAACGGGTGCAACAACATTTTTAGAGAGTCCGAGCAACATAGATAATCACAGTACCCTCATTTCATCTTTTTTTTTTTGCAGGTATCTCCAACTCGTTCGGATTCGGAGGACATAATTCAGTGGTTGTTTTTGCACCCTACAAGCCTTGAACAAAAGTTTAAGACAAACTGTTTGGAAAAGTTCATAATTTTCTCAAATTTTATTCAAAATGTAAGCTATGAAATATAGTTCAAAACTTAGATAGATTGTTTTGTTTTTTTTACCCACAGCAAATGTCAGATTGATGAATAAGGAATTATTTCATCTTGTGAAAAATTATGTCTTTTATCAATAAGCTTCTCAATCATAATATCATAGACGAATTAGTCGACAAGAAGAGGTTGCTCGGATGGTAAACACTTTCTACTTCCAACCCTGAGGTTGCGAGTTAATCTGAGCATTCAACTTAAAATCTTCAGATACTTTTATATGTCTATGTGGCATATATATGTTATACTAATAAAAGTATTATAACAATATTTATATTTTGCGCGCCTAAATCATTCAACCATCTAGTTTACAAAATATGTTCAAAATATATAGATTATGTATGCTTTATACAAAATATACATTTATTATACATATCTATATACAACATAGACACTATATGGTGTATATTTCGATCATATTGACAAACTATATGGTGTATATTTCAATCATGTTGATAAACTAGTCAGTGAAACGGTATATATTATAGCTTTCAATAATATTCCAACCGGAATGATCATATATTATGGCTGTGGGCTTATATCTTATTTTTACCGGACTGACCCAAAAACGAATTGTGGGCTTGGGCTTTTGTGGTTTAACTCATATTTATGTTCTTTTAACTCAAAATATAAAATATTTTTTATTTGTTATATTATATTTAGCCACCATATAGAATTTTTTTTTAGTTCTATTAGGTATTAATTTTTTTTAAAAAAAAAATAATCTAAAACTTAGTAAGACTTGTACCGACCGGGTTATGACATACACTTTAGCTCATCCATTTCAATTTTAAGTAATTTTTAAACGGATCAATAATCTATTAATTTATTTACTCAGTATATTTTAATCCACCTAAATGCAACCTAACTCAATCATTTTGCAAACTTAAACTCAAACTTAAATTAGCAAAAAAGAACCAGTATGTTTTTTTTTTGTGGCCAGTGAATTAAACATTACATGGTTTATACGTCATCATCCTCTTTATAATTTGCACAAGTTGCTAGTAGCTAGCTAAGCTAGCAATTTATTTAAGCCAAAGCTTCAATTGTCATGCCTTTTCACATATTTATATAATTATATTCAGTTGCTTCTCATCCAATATTCAGTATCCATATTGTGTCTCAGCTAATCTAGACTCACGTCATATAAAGAAAGCACTCACTATCAAAAAATTTCTTCAAGACTCGAACTTTAATTTATATCTCTAATTAACGATGGAAGGTTTCACTTAATCATGTTTCACTTTTTCAATTTATATGAAAAAATTATACTTTTATCCTAGTAGAATATCAATCCACTTATCAATGTATTAGCCAAAGAAAAATTATCAATCCACTTATCAAACAAAAAATATATGTGTTATGATTAGGCAAATGACATATCAATTATACTTTTGTAGAAAAATCCAATTATATAAGGTCCTTTCAAGTTCTTCTACCACAAACTTTTCTTGAACAAGAGAACAAAACATTGGTTTAATGTTGGAATATACCTTGAGATTATTCTTAATCCTAATCATTTTTTAGTATTTAATGTTGATTAAAATAGGAAGAATATTTACGTCAAATTCTTGCTAATAGAAAATTCTAATTGTCACTATTTTTGCCACTTCCTAATGTCCGGGAAAGTTTTCCCAATTTAGTTAAAGTAAAATTGCATCTTAATTCCTTGTGCTCCATGAATTAGTAGATATATGTTGTTAATCATCTAAGCTAATATTAATTTTAACCTTTGGAATGTTTGATCGGAAGAATATTAACGTTCTTACTTATTTTCAGATGCTTGGTAAATATAGACAATCGCTTATGGAATGACACTGGGTGTTGGCGTAGGATGGGAATAAGGTAGGGGTCAAAGTCGAGTGGAATGGTGGGATGGATAGTAGACATTCAACTTGGAATATTAATTATAGAACTTATTTTCCCAAAATATTTACTGGGAAGTCAATTTTTAAGAAACGTATCTTCATAGAGAAAATATTTTTCGACGACATTTTGACAATTCAAACAAGGAAAGGTTAGAAAATAGTTTCCTCTATACCTACCACACCATTAATATAAATTAGAATGATCTCATCAAGGACTATATGGGTCAAAAGGATAAATAGGTTTAAAATGTATTTTAGTATTTTATTTATTAATCTCCTTTTAAGGAAGCTTCATTGAAGATCACAAGAAAGAAAAGCACAAGATCCAACTTCCAAATGATATTGTGGAATGCTTTAATTGTTGCCATATTGACCTAATTTGAGCACTAATCTTGACTCTACATGGGGAGTTTTTGTCCACTAATCATAGGATTCTAACATGGTTTTTTGACTATGATCCTTTGTTTCTTCTATCTTGTATACCATCTTTATACATTTTCTTCCTCTCTAGTTTACAAGATTAGAACATTAATCAAATTTCTTTCAAAACAACAACTAAAATCTTGAAAATAATTTGGGAGATATACCCTTGAACTAAGAAGATGAGAATCGTTTTAACTAGTCAGATCAATACAAATTCTGAACATCAGAAGAATTTTAGTAAGATTTGTTCATCTAAACACTATAGAATCTCTAGACATCTCTCATACTTTTGTGGAATCTTTGGGGATAGGTAGGGTAGGCCTAATTAATCCCCTCCCCTCCATCTTCCCTACAAGTCTAGGTTAAGTCGATGATGTTGAACCTGATGACAAAATAAGAAAAACTAAAATTATATTTTGAAGATTATCGATTGTCACATAAATTTATTTTCGAGCCGAGAATCTCATTATTGATCAAGGAAGATCCAATTTATTGAAAATTGAGAAATCGATTGAATCGAATCCAATCTTCAATAAATACTAACAATATATTGGTGGCTAAGAAAATTGACTATCATAGGATATACTACAAAAATCAATTTAACATACGTTGTATATTGTAATAAATAAAGTAACATAGTTGGAGGGCCCATAAGGAACATGTCACAAATCAAATTCTTAGTCAGATTATAGGAATAAGTCCCTTTCAATCTTCCATATATATATATAATCTATACTAGACACGGGAGCCCGTGCAAGCACGGGCCCAATATGTATCATTTTTTGTTTCAATTTATGTGATAAAGACAAAATTAAAAAGTTAATCAAACTTTAACATTAATTTAAAATAGTTTAAATTTTTAATTATTATTAACTATGGTAAAAATATTTTTTTATGTCTTTTAACATTCTAAATTACTAATTATTGTTGTATGATTTGTAATATCTTTTACGCAATTTTGAAATAATAAAGGTTATTTCTTCTTTCTCAATTTATGTGATACTAATAAAATTTTGAGATTCAATCAATTTTTTTTGTCTTTAAAATATTCTATTGTTAATTATTGTAAATTATTGTACTTTCTAAGTAATTTTTAAATAATATATATTATTTCATTTGTCCAATTTATGTGTCACCGATAAAATTTGAAGAGTTAATCAGATCTTTTACATATTTTTATATCTTTTGAATATTTAAGTAAATAATTATTGTGATTTATAATATTTTATACAATTATTTTAAAAAAATTAAACAACAAACAAAACGAATTCATCATAGGAAAATTACCAAAGCATCCTTGAATACATCAATAATGGGTCCCACTTTTTGTTTAAAAAAATATGCATATTGGGAGGATATTTTTGTCCAAAGTGGAAATAGAATAAGTATAAAGCATTAAAGTCTTTTAAAATTTTAAATTGTTAATTCTTATTGTATGATTTGTAATACTTTTACGCCATTTTCAAATAATAGAGGTCATTTCTTCTTTCTCAATTTATGTAGTACTAAAAAAATTTTGAGATTCAATCAATTTTTTTTGTCTTTGAAATATTTCTAGCTGTTAATTACTGTAATTTATAGTACTTTCTAAGAAATTTTCAAATAATATATATTATTTCATTTGTCCCAATTTATGTGTCACCGGTAAAATTTGAAGAGTCAATCAGATCTTTTATATATTTTTATATCTTTTAAATATTTAAGTAATTAATTATCGTGATTCATAATATTTTATAGAATTATTTAGTATAGTAAAATAAATTTAAAAGAAACAAACAAAACGAATTCATCATAGGAAATTACCAAAGCATCCTTCAATACATCAATAATGGGTCCAACTTTTTGTTTTTAAGAAATTGCACATTCGAAGGATATTTTTTGTCCAAAGTGGAAATATTGTGTAAAAAATGTGTATTTATTGTGATTTTGAATGTTTTGTGGGGTAATAGGACGCACGCAAAGTTAAGGTGTCTTTTTGAAAATCTGGGACAACTTCTAGTATCACTTAATGTTTTTTCTCAAAATCTAATTTACTTTCGTAAATTATGTGTCAGATCAAAATCAGATTAACAAATTCAAAAGGAATGAGTAATAAATAGCTCATACAATGACATATTTATTATTTAACTAAATAATAAATATGTCACTAAAAATCTTGTTAGCTTTTGGTTGAAAGCTAACAAGATAGTTAAAATGATAGTTGCATTGTGGCTTATTATATAGGACAAATTACTTAAGTACACAACATTACGTTACCTATTCTCAATATTTCCCTACTCTTTTACTAAAATACAAAAATCCCTTATTTTCCCCCAATTCAACTTAACCGGATACTTTATTAGTTTAAGTATCTGCCTGTTATTAATTAAAGTATCCGTGCCAACAACTTAATAATTTAAGTATCCGCCCTTTATTAATTAAAGTATCCACGCTGCTATATTATGTATTCGAAAGACACTAAAAAAGGAATTTTTGGTAATTAATGAAAGAATAGGGATAGGAAGTAATTTATTTCTTATACTATGTGATTTGCCTAATTTTTACTATTATATATATATAAAGATTGTAAAACAAATGTAAATATTTGAAAAGAAAAAAAAAAACATAAAATTTTGGGGGTCCATTGGATCTATGATTTTGATGGGCCAAAAGTCCAAATCCATAACCAAAATAGAAGATTTTGATACTTAGAGGAATCTTAGGAAACTTTATTTTATGGTCAAAAGAAAGGTCAATGTTTTTTGGACCCTAGAGAGTAGAGACCAACATCCCACTAAATATATATTTTCCTTTTTGTTTCATAAATTCTTGTCTAATCATCATTTTTGCTTATGTGGAAGCAACCTTTATAAGAGGGTTAAATTATCTACTTGGATTTAAATATTCATAATTTGCACAATGATTGTCTTCACAATTTCACATGGATTCCTACTTCAATTATACCTCTAAACTTCTGTTTATTATAACAATTCTCTGGTTAGAGTAATTCAGATATATATTGTTATAACACATTAAAGAAGTATTTTTTTATTAAGTTCTTTACTCATTTTCAAGCATGGTTTATATTCAAGATCTATGATTAAGGGTATATAGGATTGCACCGATTTATTAAGTTCTTTAACACATTAAAGGGTATATAGGATTGCATCGATTTATCTACGCTCTTTGGTGGTGCTTCTAAACTTCTTTGTTTATTAATTATAATATTTTGATATTTGTATCTTATTAGTTGAACTCCTATTCCTATTATGTAGGATACATTAAAGAAACCACACTATTTAGCAAGAACTTTTCTTTTTATGACATAAACAGGAGAGTTTTAGTTAATAATAAAAAAATCTCGTCTATTTCACCATATCACTGATTGTGCTACTAAACTAATGCATATATTGAATAATTTTATAGTCTATCGAACCACCCTAAATTTCCTCATTTTTTCTATTATCAAAGGCTATGGCTTGTATGCTTTTCCGTGTTACCACAATTTATTATAGTATAAGCTATTTTTTTAAAAAAAGAATAAGATTTTATTATTTAATTAATACTTTATGTTATCATCTCATTAAATTACCTAATTATGATAAATAAAGATCATTTTTAGTATAAATAATAGAACTAGATAAGTTTTTTAACAATGAAATGGTATAAAAGGGGTGAATGATAGTTCCTCTTCAAAAAAATTTAATTATTATTTAGATGTTTTCGGATAAGTTATATATTTAACACGTTATCAAATAATGATAATATAATTTTTTTTTACGATCAATAAATTTTAACCCGTAATAAAATGTTAGTAACTTTTTTTACTAGATTCTCAAGAGATTTACATACAATTTACTTAAATAAGCAATCTAATTATATTTGAAGAAAAATCCTTTTACACAATCAGTGCTAGAAATTAAAATTTATATTATTATTTGAAGGTTGTAAAAAAAAGGACAATGGCCTAACTTTCAATTCAAGTATGTGGGGACAGATTATTATTTTTTAAAAAAATATTTTTTGGCTAAGGTAGCTATGAAATACCAAACAAATTGGTCTCCACGTGGGGGTTTATATTTAAAAATATTTTTTAGTTAAATCAATGATTAATCTTCTCTTTTCAACAGCTAATCCTAGTTAACTTTGAATGAAGCAGACATTTTTTATCCTGTCCCTTACCTAATAAACAGTAAATTAAAGCAATTCCTCTATTTCTAATGACAACATTAGTCCCATTAACTAACCCTCAACAGTTTTTTTAATTATACAGCAAGGTTTTCTGGGCTTGAAAAGATGTTTAAGAGACATAATTATACGATTTCAAATTTCACATGTCTGAAGTTTTACCTGTACAAAGTTAAAATTATAGTGGTCGTTATTTTCATTACAAGAATTGAAAAGTGATTGCTTGTGATTTTTTTTTTATGATGATCATAGATTTAAAATATAGACATTATTGATTCTGCGTAAAAAGTATAATGAGTCATATATCACAAGCATAAAAAAATAAAAAATGCACATTTTAATTAAGGGATAAGGGTCTGAAAAATACCATAACTTTGGCCGAAATTGTTGTTACGATACCAAACTTTAATGAAGACCTATTAGCCCCAGACTATTTGTCCACGTAGACATAAAAAATAATGCATAATTATAAATAGTAATGTATCCACGGGGCACATATATACCTTTAAAATACACTATTAAATAGTTCAGGGGGTAAAAAATACACTATTAAATAGTTCAGGGGATAAAAGGTCTTCCATAAAGTTTGGTATCGTAACAACAATTTCGGCCAAAATTGAAATATTTTTCAGACCATTTTCCCTTTAATTAACTGAATTAAAATAGAACTTACACATAATAGAACAATTACAAATGCTATTATCTGTTAAGTTTTGCTATATTAATTAAAGTTCCGAAATAAATAAGGATTTTCTTATATCAAATCCGATGCAACCTACTTATTCAAGGTAAATATTTGTACTAGGTGTTTATGCAACAACAACAACAATAATAATAATAATAACCTTCACATTTAAACACTATAGTGAAAATACATATCACTTAGCTATAGTTAAGTTTAAAATTTGAATATGTAAATATGCGTCTTAACTATATCAATTTGATGTAAATAGTCGATACGATAAATTTTTACCTAACCTTCACTTTGGCCCCTTGTTACGGTGATTAAACAATCAAAACCTTCTTACATCTTCTTTTTTATCAAAGTTACATAAAAAAAATCTTCTTTCTTTAGAAAAATAACCTATAAATCTCTTTCAAAAATGGAAAAAAATTGCACTATATTTTATTAAAGAAGACGAATTCTCTAGTTAGAAAGATCAAACAAAACTTTTATTCCAATTTAAAATACACTTCTTTCTTGAAATTGGCCCAACATATTTCTTGATAAAATAAAGTTTTTGATAGGCACATATATTGACAAAGACCCAAAAGTATAAAACTAAATTAGGTATAAAAGATTTTTTTTAAGATATATTTGAGAAGTACCCTTTTCTCCTACATTTTTGTACTTCAAAGTGAAATCATCATTGAGTATTTATTAATATACCTTCTATTCAAACAAAAAAAAAGTAAATATAATACCTTTCTTAATTTTTTACTATGGACCATGTTTTGAAAATAAGTTTAAAAATTATTCTATGATAAATTATTGGTGGATGATTGGTTGTACATGTAATTTATAAATATGTAAATAATGTCGATAGTAAAATTAGAATGGATATGGTTATATTTTTTTATAATAATATTTGACTATCAGTCTATAATGAATAATGTTATATTATATATTATCTTTAACAATATTTCGCTACGGCAATTAAAAAATATTTAAACGAACGACATTTAATATTGATACAAGCTCCTATTTTGACATGTCATTCTTTTCTATCATTTGTGGTTGCTAGTAAGAGGAACTATTTTTTATCTTTTCTAATGTGACTTAATTGTAGTGAGTTAACTTTTTATAAAACTCAAGTGGGCATTTAAAATTGTAAAACATTCATAATAAATTATAAAATCATCCGTACCCCATCTAAATTGGAGGAAAAAAATAAAAAGATAAAATTAAAATAAAGATGGGAATATTACCTCTTCAGAAAAAGAATGGTCACTCTAATTAAAAAAAAATTAAAAATTCAAAAATGCATGTGTCATTCGTTAAAGTTAGGATAATTAATTAAATTTTAATTGCTTAATTATGAATTAGCAGACACACGAATGCACATAAATAGAAAACTATTGGTTTGTCCTCTTTAATGTTAAAAAGAAAAAGAAAAAAAAAAGTTGAGGCAAAGTTTTTAATTTTTTTTATATATTATTAACATCCTAATCTAGGATTCCTATTTAATTAATTATGTTAATGTTCCTCATCACTAATTGGAGCCTAAAATAATTTTGCTGACAGATTGGGTGCTCTTTAGGCATCTCTACATTACTAAAAAAGTAATTAACAGAGTTTTGATTTTTGTAATTAACTTGCATAATCCACATTTGATAATATCTTGGTAAAGAAATTAATTACAAAAAATCAAATAGCTTTGACTTCTATCAGGAACAGAAACGTAATTTGAAATAAATTCAAAATTAATTATAAAAATATTTTAATGAAATTAACAACTTGGATAGAGAATAACATTTTACTACTTATATTTTAAAAATGAACGATGAATGTACATATTCAATTTCATGTCGTTATATATTTAACAAAATAAAAGCTTTCATAAGAAAATGTTAGATAAAGACGTGCTTAGATAATAGATAGTGAAAGGTTATGTTATCCCTTTGCAAGGCTTAAAGTTATTATAAATATTAAATCATAGTGTAATGTATCCGAAAAAATAATTTTCCAAAAAAATATTTATATATAATTATCAAAAATAGAATAAAAATGATGACACAAAAAAAGGGATGTTTGTGCAAATTAGCCATGAATATTATGCCATAGTACCCACCAACCCCATTCCTGTTTTGGCCCCCTTATTTTCCCCTCACATGTTTTGGCAGAGGCAGACCTAACAAATAGTACGTACGAATTCATAATTTTAAAAACACGATAATCATAATTTTTTTTTTTATAAAATTTAAATTTTGTATCCGTCTCTGTATTTTAGACTCGATAGAAGAAGTTGGGACAGTGACATAGTACATCCGTTATATAGTACATTTTTTGTCTTCTTCAAGTACAATAATATATGGTATATATTTCAATATTGGATCATATTATTATAATTTACAGTACGCAAGGGAACACTACTGTTTCAGATGCCATCATTCCAAAGCCAAAATAATTGATGTTCTCACCTACTTAGGATAGATATATTATTTTCGACTTGAAATATATATATGTTCTCGGAAAGATATGTGATGGATGATAGTAGGTATTCCGTAATTTGAATGAAGCTGAAACAAAGGATGTGTTGAAAAAAAAAGTACTCCTATTTAAAAGTTGGAAGTTACATTTAAAAATGATTTTGACTTAAAAAGTAATTGAAGTATTGTGACTTGTGAGTACAAATTATTATTAGCCAAAAAGAAAACAGTTTATCATTTTAGAGGTATAAAATCTGAGTCACGTGAATGTACATATTCAATGTGTTTGTGTTCATTATCACAAATGAATAGTAAGTGAAAGAAGAAGAATATTAATATGGATTGTGACGAAATGACTTGAGAATTTCTTTATTTTTAATTAAAAGATCAAATTCTAATCTTGGAATGAATTTTTTTTTGTAGGGACTAGGGAGCATCGCTATGAATAAACATTGTGTGAGTTTGAATTAGTTAATTAGATCGATCTCAATACAAATATTAGATATGAAATTAGAAACGAAAAAAGAAAGAAGATGAAGAAAATAAAAAGATGTCATTGTTATTTTGTTTGTGTTATAATCACATGAATATATATTAATATTAGTAGACATGAAGAAAATGTCAAAATAAGCATACACAAATAGAATAGGCATATTCTTTGGGATAAAATTCATTGAAACAATTATATAGGGACAGGGCTAGAATGATAAATATTGGTTATCGAGTTCAATAGCTTTAGTATATAATCAATTATTAATACGTGATATATATAGCTATCTTAAAATTGAGAATTCATAGTGCAAATTCTTATTCCGTTTTTATTGAAGAGATTATAATGCAACCTTAGGGGTCGTTTCACGTTTGGTACGACAGATAAAAATCGACAATATCTCTTATCTCACCAATCAAATACAAAATAATATAATTCCGTATTTTATCTCCTAAGGGATCGTTTCACGTTCGGTACAATGAATAAATATAATAATCTCGTGATAAAATTTAAGATTAACTTTATCCCATATTTGATGTGAAATGTTAGCTTATTCGTAAACGACCATCCATGAAGACCCTACTTATTCGATCTTGTAATGTTACTATCTCATCCCGTGTACCGAACGACTTGGTATACACCTGTGTATGGTACAATTTGAATCAGGAAATTAAAGGATATGATCAGACTGACCATATTGGACTTGCAAAATGTGACTTATCATACGTACTATTATTACGACGCCGTTTTGTGCTAAAATACAGCTCCCAAGAGAAACAGGCCGGGTCGGGCCCATTTTAAAAAATGGTCCCAAAGTAAGCAGACACTGGAAAATGACTAACCTCACACCTGGCCCACTAAAGATATTCAGATAATACATTGTACACAATTGGGACCATTTTACCCCTATGAGATTTTCCGCTAAGCGTTTGTTTTGGAGTTTGATTAATTTGAATTCACGTTGTAAAGATATTATTTTGAGAGTAAAGTGTGGTAGTGTATAAGACACATTTTCATTTTCAGGATTTGAATTCGGAATTTTTAGTTGAGGATGAATGGGTACGTACTATGAGTTTTGTTGTTTACTGTAGTCGGGGAAGGATTCAAGATTTAAGCTTTATGAGTTTAGTTTATAAAGTTTTTAGTATTATATTCATTGTATATTTTTAAAATTATGAATTCAAAAGAATTGAGTTCAAATGAATTTGATAGCACAACTCTATAGCTATTGTGACTCTAGTATCTCTTTTCTTATTTTTCACTCGATATCGAGCATTGGCTTTGAATTGAGATGTACAAATTCATTAAAGAGTTACAAAATGAGATGTAGACATTATTCTTTAAATAAACTAAAAAAAAAAATATAGAAAAAATTATATATAATAATTATAAATAAAAATACAAAAATTATTTTAAAATTACTGAATTTTACCCAATTTATTTTGATAATATTCATAATTATCGACCGTATTTCAAAATTACTCAAACTCAACACCTTTAAATAAAAGATATAAAAATACTTCCAATATTCATAATAATTTATTATCTGATACTCACATTAAATTAAAGATTGATTAATTCAAATTTCGATCGAAAATTTCATTTTGAATGATGAAAGATTCACCGATAAACAAATCACATCAAAAGTACTTATAACAACAAACATGAGATGGAAAAAAGAAAAAAAGAAAGTTTGGCCAAAAAAAGAAAAAACAGTTCTCACGTGCTGAGGTGGCACCCACATAAATAGTAGTGGCTGAGACAGTAATTAAGACCTCACCTGCAGGTCAAAATACCCCCACCCACCAACAAGCACAAAATGACCAATTATTTTTTATTATTATTTATATTAAAGTTTGATTAATTTAAATTCGACTAAAAATAAATTATTTTGAGGAAATACTTATCATTTCATCATAATTGTTAACGTACACAAAATATATTACTACTATGTTGTTTGGTAGGAAGGAAAACTACTAAATTGATATACTCTATGTTTCAATTTATACGATTAACCTTTTTAATAGTCTTAAAAAAATTATACGTTTCTATATTTTAAATACGATATAAATAGCAATACAAAAAATGAGTAATTAGTTTGTCTGGTATAATTGAGCCAACGCTGTTGCCTGCTGCGAAGCAGACAATTAGTAAGAAATGGTACACTCGATGACTTAACGCCGTTACTTTGCCCCTAGCACTCCCGTTTCTATTTTGGTAAAACGTTATTGTATCGAAGGTTTATTAGAATCAATTTCTTTATTTAATAAAGATAATGTTTGATTAATTTTTTAAGTCAATATAAATTATTTAAATATCATTTAGAGCGAAGGGTATAGTTATAAATAGATTCATTTTAGAAGATTAATTGTTAGCTTCATTTGTTATCATCTTTTACGATATATTCGTTTTTAGCTTCGTATATTCTATATCATCTATTTATCTGGCTTCGTCACTGCTCAACACCTTAAAAAATGAAAAAACTTCATTCGATGACCCCATAATCATCATTTGATTGATTAAAATATGATATATGTGGAGAATTCGTGACAGACGACTTAGTCAAAAAATAGTACATGTAAATAATTTGTGATGGAATGACTAAGTCGAAAAATAATACATGTGAAGAATTTGAAATGCACAGACTTAATATTTATTGTCCTATGTGAATATGTTTTTCACCCGATTAAAATCAAATCTCAATATAATTTTTCTAATCCGATCCAATATTACATCCGATCAGCAAATCTAATAACTGAGAATGCACCAAAAACTAGTTAATTTAGTGCTTAAAATGATCTAAAAAAAGTGCTTAATTTGTGCTAAAAATGGTGCTCAAATATTCTAATTTGTAGCTTCAATAGTTGTTGAACTGGAGCCAAAAAACATTTGCACAGTGATTAATTTGTTGTTGCAATTTGTGTGCTTAATCGTGTTTTTATACTTAATGATTAGAAATGCAGCCTCACTATTACACTTTGAATAATTTGAATAAGATAAATAAAACTTTGAAGATAATTTTTATACTCAATAAATTTCTCTGATTTTATCCTCTCTAGGAAATTCTATTTTTTCTATATATGTTGCAAATTCTCTATTTCCTTAAAATAGCTATATCCGTGAGCTTGTTATCTTTTCAATTGCTTTTTTGGTTGTGTTAATTTTTGTTATTTTACTCAACCAAATTATTATTTTTTCTTTTTATATTACATCTTAATCTTGTCAAGGATCTATCAAAAATAGTCTCTCTAACTCACAAAAATAATGATAAGATCTACGTATATTTATACTCTCAAATTTATTCGTGAGATTACACTGAAGTGTTCATTTAAAATGAACGGGGATCAATTTTTTTATACAAGATTCCTCAAAANTTGGTTGTGTTAATTTTTGTTATTTTACTCAACCAATTTTTTTTTTCTTTTTATATTACATCTTCATCTGGTCGAGGATCTATCAAAAATAGTCTCTCTAACTCACAAAAATAATGATAAGATCTACGTATATTTATACTCTCAAATTTATTCGTGAGATTACACTGAAGTGTTCATTTAAAATGAACGGGGATCAATTTTTTTATACAAGATTCCTCAAAATAAAATAAAATAGTATATGCGGAGAAATTCGAGGTGGACCGACTAAATTAAAAAATAGTATATGCGGAGAATTTGAGGTGGACTGACTCAGTAAAAAATAGTACATACAGAGAATTCGAGGTGAATCAACTCAGTCGAAAAACCTATGCGGAGAACTCGAGGCAACCAACTCTGTATATATTCAATTAAAAAATAGTACAAAGGATTCGAGGCAACCGATCCCATATTTATTGAAGCAAAAATAGTGTGGAAAACTCGAGGCGGCCGAGTCAATATTTATTCAGTCAAAAAATAGTGCAAAGAATATGAGGTGGTCGACTCAGTCGAAAATAATACATGTAGAGAATTCAAGGTGAGACAAATCAATAAAAAAATATTACATGTAAAAAAATTGTGGATAAAATTAGTATTTGTAGTCCTATGTGGCATGTACGTGAATATATTTTTCTCCCAATTAAAATCGGCTCAGGAAATAATTATTCTAGCTCGATACAAAGTTACAGCCGATAAATAAATCCAATAAACTGAGCATGCACAAAAAAAAATTAATTAATTTAGTGCTGAAATTGTGTTGAAAATGGTCCAAAATTGTGCTGAAATAGTGCTGAAAATAATTTAATTTATAGCTTCAATAGTTATTGAAATATAACAAAAAAAATCTGCACAATGACTAAATATAAAATATTTTAATATAATTTAGTCAGCTGCTAAATCAAGAAAATGTAGTTATAAATAGATAAATTTTTTAAGATCCTAACATCATTTATTATCTTTCTTTTACGATTTGTTCTTGTGAGCATCATAATCCAAATTTAACATGGTCATCTCCGTTTTATTAGGAATCAACACTATAAAAAAACTAAAAAATTTACCCTTTGAATGACTAGAATAAGATAAAACTTGAAGATAATTTTTATACTTAACAAATTTCTTCTCCAATTTTTTCCTCCTATGTTGTAAATTCTCATTTTCCTTGTATGGTAGTTCTCTTCAATTACTTTGTTGGTTGTGTTTATCTTTATTGTTTTACTGTTTTAGAAGATTTTTTTTATAATACGTTATTTTGTTGAGGATATATCAGAAATAATCTCTTTAACTTATGAAAATAGTGATAATTTCTATCATCTTCAAATTTCATTCGAGATTACACGAAATATACAAATATTATTCCACTCAAATGAACATGAACTAATTTTTAAACCGGGTTCCTAAAAAAAACACTACAAGCGGAGAATTTGAAGTGGGGAAACTCGATAAAAAAGTAATACATTTGAAAAAATCGAGGTGGACCGACTCAGAGGCGTATCTAGGATTTTGAGATAATGGGTGCACTGTTATAAAAAGGTCGATTTATGATATAAATTTGATCAATTCGACATTTAGGTTTTTACTATTCAAAACTGTTAAAATTTTAAAATTATAGGTCTAAAATTAATTCTTATATATATACACACACACACCAATTACCACTTAGAAAAGTGTTATCTAATTTTAGAAAGAAAAATAAAACAAGATAAATATAAAATTCAAATTTCTAACCTCTCTCAGAGAGGTGCACCCAGTCATAATCGTATTATATGACACTTCAAGTATGGGTTCACACATCTATATTTTAATATTTTTTTTAAAAAATATAACACTACTATTTATGATCTGGGGAGGGGACCATGGGTTCACGTGAACCCGGTGACCCCCCCTTAGATACGCCTTTGGACCGACTCGATTGAAAAATAATGGAGAGAATCTCGAGTTGGATCGACTCGACCGAAAAATAATAGAGAGAATCTCAAGCTGGATCGACTCACCGAAAAACAATGGAGAGAATCTCAAGCTGGACCAACTCGACCGAAAAACAATGGAGAGAATCTCGAGGTGACCGACTCATTTAAAATTTTTTGCAGAGAATTCAAGCCTATCTCCTCAATATTTATTCACACAAAAAATAGTTGGAGAATTCAAGGTGATCGACTTAGTATTTATTCACACAAAATATAAAGTCTTCAAATTTCATTCAAGATTACACGAAATATACAACTATTGTTTCACTCAATTGAATGTGAACTACTTTTTTAATCATGTTCTTAGAAAAGTTATATCCGTGAGTTTGTTATCTCTTCAAATGCTTTGTTGGGGTTGTGTTAATTTTTGTTATTTTACTAAAAAAAATTAGCTTTTTTTTTCTTTGGATAATACATCGTCTTCTTGAGGATCTATAAGAAATGGTCACTCTAACTCACAAAAACAGCGATAAAATTTACATGTATTTTATCCTTTCAAATTTATTTGCGAGATTACACTGAATTGTTCCTTTAAAATGAACGCGGAAGAATTTTTTGTGCTAGATTACTAAAAATGAAACAAATACTACAAGCAAAGAATTCGAGGTGGACCGACTCAGTCAAAAAATAGTACATGCGAAAATTAGTCGACTAAGTCAAAAAATATTACATACAGAAAATTCGAGGTGAACCTACTCAGTCGACAAAACAGTGTGAGAACTCGAGGCAACCGACTCAGTATGTATTCAGTCAGAAAATACTGTGGAAATTTGAGAAAATCGATTCAATACTTATTCAATCGAAAAATATTGTGGAGAATTCAAAGTGGCCGACTCAGTCAAAAAAATAAAGAGGAAAATTCTAGACAATCGATTCAATATTTATTCAGTTAAAAAATAGTGTGGATAATTCAAAGTGCCCGATAAAGTAAAAAAATAGTGAGGAAAATTTTAGATGATAAGTATTTAGTCAGTTGAAAAATAATGTGAAAAATATAAGATGGTCGACTCAATTAAGAAATACGTAATACATATAGAGAATTCGAGGTGGAACAACTCAATCACAAAATATTACATGTAAAAATTTTGAGATAATAGAATTGGAATTTTTTTTTGTAGTCCTATATGGCATGTACGTGAGTAAATTTTTCTCCCAATTAAAATCGGCTCACAAAATAATTCTTCTAATTCGATATAAAGTTATACCCAATCAATAAATCCAATAAACTGAGAATGCACAAAAAACTAATTAATTTAATGCTGAAATTGTGTTGAAAATGGTCCATATTTGTGCTGAAATAGTGCTAATTTGTGCTGAAAATAATATAATTTATAGGTTCGATAGTTGTTGAAATATAGCCAAAAAAATCTGCCCAATGACAAAACATAAAATATTTTAATGTAATTTAGTCAGCTATTTAATCGAGAGAATGTAGTTATAAATAGATTAATTTTTAAAGATCACTTACTTTATTTATTCTCTTTTTTTTTCTACGATTGTTCTTGTGAGCATCATAATCCAAATCTAAAATGGTCATCTCGGTTTTATTAGGAATCAACACTAAGAAAGAACGAAATTTTTTACCCTTTGAATGACTAGCTATAAGATAAAACTCGAAGATAATTCTTATTAATAATAAATTTCTCCACTTTTTTCCTCCAATGTTGCAAATTCTCATTTTCCTTGTATATTAGTTCTCTTCAATTATTTTGTTGGTTGTGTTTATCTTTGTTGTTTTACTATTTTAAAAGATACTTTTAATAATATGTTATCTTGTTGAGGATATATTAGAAATAATCTCTTTAAACTCAGGAAAATAGTGATAAGTTTTGCGTATATTTTATCATTTTCAAATTTCATTCAAGATTACCCGAAATATTCAAATATTATTCCACTCAAATGAATGTGAACTAATTTTTAAATCAGGTTCCTAAAAGAAATACTACAAGCGGAGAATTCGAAGTAAGGAAACTCAATCAGAAAGTGATATATTTGAAAAATCGAGGTGGACCGACTCGATCGAAAAACAATGAAGAGAATCTAGAGGTAGACTGACTCGACCAAAAAACAATGGAGAGAATCTCGAGGTGACCGAATCGACCGAAATACAATGGAGAGAATCTGAGGTGGACCGACTCGACCAAAAAACAATGGAGAGAATCTCAAGTTGACCGACTCATTTAAAAAAAACTGCGTAGAACTCAAGGCTACCTGCTCAGTATTTATTCACATAAAAAATAGTGTAGAGAATTCGAGGTGATCGACTGATACTCACACAAAAAATAGAGTCTTCAAATTTCATTCGAGATTGCATGAAATATACAATTATTATTTCACTCAAATGAATGTAAACCACTTTTTTAACTAGGTTCTTAATAAAAACACTACAAGCGAATAATTTGAAGTAGAGCAACTCAATCGTGTGAAGAATTTGAGGTGTCCACTTAGTCGAAAAATAGTGCAGAGAATTCGAGGTGGTCAAATCAGTCGAATAGTGCATGCAGAGAACTCGAGGTGAAACATGAGTTAAAAAATAATGCACGCAAAATTTCAAGGTGAAGAGACTCAATACTTATTATCCTATGTGGATATATATTTTCTCTCAATTAAAATTTACTCACAATATAATTCTTTATGCGATCTAAAATTTCCCGATCAACAAACTCAATAAATCGAGAATTCACCTAAAACTAATTAATTTAGTGCTGAAAATTATCTAATTTATAGCTTTAATTGTTGTTGAAATGCAACCAAAAAACATCTGCACAATGATTAATTTGTGCTGAAAATGCAACCAAAATGCACTTCTACAGTCGATCGACTCAGTCGAAAAATAATACATGTAAGAGATTATATTTGAGGTGGACCGATTTAGTCGAAAAATTGTGTGAAGAATTCGAGGTGGATCGACTTCGTGGAAAGATAGTGCGAAGAATTCAAGATAACTAATTTCGTATTTATTTAGGCAAAAAATAATGCACAAAATTTGAGGTGACGGACTCAATCGAAAAGTAGTGCGGAGAATTCGAGATAGGCTACTCAATTGAAAAATAATGTAGAGAATTCGCGATGAACAACTTAGTATTTATTCAGTCGAAAAATAGTACCGAGAATTTAAGGTGGCCGACTCAATCGAAAAATAACGGCAGAGAATTCAAAACAACCGACTTAATATTTTTTCAATCGAAAAATAGTGCAAAGAATTCAAGATGACCGATTCAATACTTATTCGTAAATATTATTCTAAAATTAAATTCCTTCGCTTTAAATTGTGGTAATAAAACTAAAATTACTTGATATATCGATAAATTAAAATCTCTCACCCACTTAATATCATAACTTAATAAACTAAATTGTCTTAAAAATAATATAATTTGTTTTACCTAGTTTAGGGTAATAAACTTTTCATTATAGTAAAACTGAAAGATAAAAACATATAATTTAGCATGCCGGTACATTTGATGCCGTTAGTAACAAACCCAAATAGGACAGTATCAATTGCTATTTTTTTTTTCCGTCAAAAAATATGTTGTCACCCAAATAACGTGGTCCCATAGTTATAAAAAAAACTAACCATGGTTAGTTTTAGGAATTAAACTAGTAACATGCATGCAGATTCGATCAAACTCAGTAGATTTTGCTTAAATGAAATAGTTATGTTAATAAATACATTAAATATGTATAAACATTAAATTTAACATTCAACTATTATCATTTAAAATCATCATTATAAAATTCAGAACTAATAAATTGAAATCCTAGCTTCATAAATTGTTTCTATTTATTTTTTTTAGTTTCACATTTGGTATCAGATGTCCACATTAAAGTCTTGATTAAATTTGGGTTGCACACTACAAGACTCATTTTGTGTGTGTGTGTGTTGAGTTTTAAAAGGTGTGAATGAAAAATAAAGAGTTGTAATGTTTGTGAAGAATTATGACTTTTACGAAGAGTTGTGACTTTTATAAAAAGTTGCGACTTTTGCGACTTTTCCAAGGGGGGTGACCTTTTGAATAAGGTACAATAAAATCATTGAGTGATTAGCTAACACCGATGTTTTAGGCATCAATGAGTAAAACCATTCTATCCTGAGAGGATATATTCCATCAACATAACCTCAGATACTGTAACGATCCGAACAGTCGTTATTTAGGAGAAATAAAAGTTCGGGAAAATTTTAGGACACTGTCCTACCAGAGCGGGGTAGTTGCCGCTAGGGCGGCGGCGCCAGGGCAGGGTAAGTTGGCGCCAAAGCGGAATAGGCGAGGCAGAACGTAAATTACGAGAAATCCTATTTTCTCCATCTTCCTAAAATACCTAATAAGTTGTAAAACATCCTAGAAACCTCAGAAAAGTTGTTCTAAGGTTGGGAAGAAGAGAGAGAGATTTCTAGCGTGAAGATGTCGATGGATTGTGAATTTCCGATCAAGATCACCGTCACGAATTCCGAAAACATGAATCAATGACCAAAACTCCGTGCAACTGCTTGGAGCCTAGGTAGGCTAGGTTTTATGAATTGAATAGTTTAAATCTGTGTTTAATGCGTAACATATGTCAATCGATGATAGGAATTATACATAGACCTTCGTGCACCGAATGATTATTGATTTAAATCCTAGAAATAAGCCTTAGACGATGAATTAAGGCTGAGTATGGTCAAATTAGGGTTGTATGATGTGTACTGATGAATAATCCATTATAGGTGATGATTGTGATTTTATGTTTGTAAGATGCACGTTTGTTCTTGCTTCATTATGATACATGTGCGTATACAAATGTTGCATTATTGATCACACTTGTTGTAAGGAGATAAATGAATGATGGTTACCATGAAATCATGACTTAAATGTATGATCTTGAATATATACTTGTGATTGCGATTATGGTGTGTTGAATAGATCGGTTGCCATATTCCGACATAACTAACTTGGATCGGTTGCCACGTTTCGGCATAACTAACTTGGATCGAGTGCCACCTTCCGACATAGTTATGGGATCGATTGTCACATTCCGGCATAATCAATTAGATCGGATTCCATGTTTCGATATGCCAACTGTTTGAGTTTGGATTCCATTAGAGGACCAATGACTTATCATAATTGTGCATCTTGAGAAAATGTGAAGTTGTTCATTGGTCGTACATGTTGATGATATTGTATATGTTCAATATGTACATGTGATTATATGGTGGTGTTGACTTATATATGTTTCACTTAGTAATAAAGGTTATGACGGCGTATATTTGATTATTCTGTGTGTTTAGAGAACTTGTAGGGTATAATGGAAGGGTAAAGAGTTCAAGAGGCGAGGAATAGATAGTAAAGGTTGTTCATGTGTCGTAATGGCAGAAAGTAGAGTTAGGGTATGTGATGAAAAATGCGTAGGTGGATTTCACTTTAGAATAAGAGATTGAGTTTAGTGGTAAACAAGTTTGATGTAGTGTACTATGTGACTATGGTTGAGTAATGTGGCGAGGGAGTAGGGGTACGAAGTGAGCGGTTAGTTGGAATGCTTGTGGGTGTAATTGGGGAATTACTAATGTGTCAGAACGAGTAGGATATGATCAAGTACCTGGTAGGTAGGTTGATTGAGAGGGATGTTAGTAGTCGGAGTACTAGTGTGTATTGGAGGTATTACAAGAGGGTGTGAAGGTGGAGAAACGAGTGGTTTATTACATGATCTTAACAATTGGTTTCTTATATTATGCAGTGGGCGTCGAGTTGACTGATGATGCCTACCAGTACGTGTGTTTGTACTGATACTACTCTTGCTATGTCTTTTGACATAGTCTGGTTATAGGATCAATGAGGTTTCATTAGGTGAAGACGACGAAAATCTCCAGTAGCTTCTCTTCTTCCTTCCGCATGATGGGAGCTGGTCTTTTAATTATCATGTCCAGTTGTACTCGTAGTAGCTCTTGTACCTGTTTAGACTAGATCCTTGGGAGTTTTAATTACTTTACAAGTCTTAACTCGAAATTGTTTTAAAGGTTTTTAATAAACAATTTTGTCAGTTTGTTATTCCATTTATTTAATTTTCCACATGTTTTAAGTTGTTGGGATATGAGGGTTCTCCTACTTAGGTGGTAGTGTGTAGGTGCCCTCACGGCTCAGTGGGTTGGGTCGTGACAGATACTTGACACCGTGTTTTAGATTATATTTTCTTTACTAGTTTTAAGTTTCTAATTTTGAAAATACTCTTTAAACTTTGTTATTTCTTTACCAAGTTATCTAGTGTTATTGTTATAAGTATCTTAATAATACATATTAACAATAATATATAGCATGTTGACATTATTGACTTTCACGCTATTTTACATCTGAATACAATAATGGTATCACTCGTAACATAAATTTCTCCACATCTAAAACTTAAATTCAATATCCCCGATTAAGACCAAAGAAGTCCCACCGTTACATGATAATTAGTACTTCTTGACTTTTGCACGCGCTTTTACTTCTTAATATAATAACGGAGTCACTCGTAAGTCGTAACTAAATTTCTCCACATCTAAGACTTAAATTTCTATTAATGTATGATGAGTTTGATAATACTTGAATAATTTATGCAATATGCCTAGATATTCATATTGTCAATTGTCTAAATTCAAATTAATTTAAATAAGAATTGCTAAAAAAATGTTACTTTGAATGAAAGATTTTAATTGTGTTATTTTATCGTCTATCTAATATATTGTTGCGAACATATACATATACTGTTCATTTTCACTTTTTTTTTTGTTTTATTTTTAGTTTTTCTAAGATTTGTATGAATGCGATTAACAACTTAATTATCAAATATAAATGAGAGTTCCATTTATATTTGTGCGACACTAAGCCTAATAATTTTCTTAAATATGAGCAATCTATATTGATGGTAGTTTTCTACAATGTTAAAACTCAAATGGTTGGTGTGATGACAATTTTGGTTGTAATATTATAAGAATAATTAAGCTTCATTTTGTTTAGATTTAGTAATATTAATCAACAAGATTATTCAATATTCTACTATTGTTCAAGAGTAACATTATAACGTCTTTTGCAATTGTTTTATATTGTTGCAACATATATTATCACATGGAAAATCGTATTTTCACTTTCAAATTGAAAATACTTATATATGTATGTTGTACTAATATTCATGTCATTTTAGAAAGTTTGAAATACTTAATAGGAATACACGTGCGTTGCACGTGTCCATAACTAGTACATTAAATATGTGTAAACATTAAATTTAAGGTTGTGACTTTTGCTATTTTTCCAAAGAGGTGTGACATTTTCAGTAACGTACAATAAAACCTTTGAGTGATTCGGTAACGCCAAGGTAATTTTAGGTACCAATACACCAGTGAGTAAAATCGTTCTATCCTGGGAGGATATATTCCATAAACCGTACTTGACATCGTGTTTTAGATTATATTTTCTTTACTAGTTTTAAGTTTCTAATTTTAAAAATACTCTTTAAACTTTGTTATTTCTTTACCAAGTTATCCAATGTTATTGTTCTAAGTATCTTAATAATACAAATTAACAATAATATATAGCATGTCGACACTCTTGACTTTCACACGGTTTTACGTTTGAATACATTAATGGTATCACTCGTAACATAAATTTCTCCACATCTAAAACTTAAATTCAATATCCCCGAGTAAGACTAAAGAAGTCACACCGTTACATGATAATTAGTACTTCTTGACTTTCTCACGCACTTTTACCTCTTAATATAATAACGGAGTCACTCGTAAGTCGTAACGTAAATTTCTCCACATCTAAGACTTAAATTTCTAATAATGTATGATGAGTTTGATAATACTTGAATAATTTATGCAATATGCCCAGATATTCATATTGTCAATTGTCTAAATTCAAATTAATTTAAATAAGGATTGCTAAAAAATTATTACTTTGAATGAAAGATTTTAATTGTGTTACTTTATCGTCTATCTAATATATTGTTGCGAACACATACATCTATTGTTCATTTTCACTCTTTTTGTTTTATTTTTAGTTTTTATACGATTTGTATGAATGCGATTAACAACTTAATTTTCAAATAAAAATGAGAGTTCCATTTATATTTGTTCGACACTAAGCCTAATAATTTTCTTAAATATGAGCAATCTATATTGATAGTTTTCTACAGTGTTAAAACTCAAATAGTTGGTGTGATGACAATTTTGCTTTTGTACATTTTGGTTGTAATATTATAAGAATAATTAAGCTTCATTTTGTTTAGATTTAGTAATATAAATCAGCAAGATTATTCAATATTTTACTATTGTTCAAGAGTAACATTATAGCGTCTTTTGCAATTGTTTAATATTGTTGCAACATATATTATCACATGGAAAATTGTATTTTCACTTTCAAATTGAAAATACTTATATATGTATGTTGTACTAATATTCATGTCATTTTAGAAAGTTTGAAATACTTGATAGGAATACACGTGCAACACACGTGTCCATAACTAGTACATTAAATATGTGTAAACATTAAATTTAAGGTTACTTTTCCAAAGAGGTGTGACATTTTAAATAACGTACAATAAAACCTTTGAGTGATTCGCTAACGCCAAGGTAATTTTAGGTACCAATACACCAGTGAGTAAAACCGTTCTATCCTGAGAGGATATATTCCATCAACCTGGGTACGTGACACCATGTTTTAAATTCTATTTTCTTTACTAGTTTTAAGTTTCTGGTTTTGAAAATACTCTTTAAACTTTGTTATTTCTTACAAAGTTATTTGTTACTGTTCTAAGTATCTTAGTAATACAGATTAACAATAATAAATTGCATGTCGACAATCTTGACTTTCACGCGGTTTCACACGGTTTCACACTTAATACAATAATGACGTCACTCGTAACGTAAATTTCTCCACATCTAAAACTTAAATCCAAGGTCCCCGATTAAGACTAAAGAACTCCCACCATTACATGATAATTAGTACTTCTTGACTTTTGCACGCTTTTACTTTTTAATACAATAACGGGGTCACTCGTAAGCCGTAACGTAAATTTCTCCACATCTAAGACTTAAATCCAATGTCCTCGATTAAGAGTAAAGGAATTCTACCATTACATGATAATTAGTACTTCTTGACTTTCACGCGCTTTTACTTCTCAATACAATAACGAGGTCACTCGTAACGTAAATGTCTCCACATCTAAGACTTAATTTAATCCAATCTCCTCGATTAAGACAAAATAAATCCCACCATTACATGATAATTAATATTTCTTGACTTTCACACGGTTTTACATCTGAACACAATAATGGAGTCACTCGTAACGTAATCTCCACATCTAAGGCTTAAATCCAATATCCTCGATTAAGACTAAAGAACTCCCACCATTACATGATAATTAATACTTCTTGACTTTCACGCGCTTTTACGTCTGAATACAGTAACAGAGTCACTTGTAACGTAAATTTCTCCACATCTAAGACTTAAATCCAATGTCCTCGATTAAGAGAAAAGAAACCCACCATTGCATGGTAATTAGTACTTCTTAACTTTCGCACGCCTTTACTTTTTAATACAATAACAGAGTCACTCGTAACATAAATTTCTCCACATCAAAGACTTAAATCCAATGTCCTAGATTAAGACTATAGAAATCCCACCATTACATGATAATTAGTACTTCTTGACTTTCGCATGCTTTTACTTCTTAGTACAATAACAAACTCGTAAGTCGTAACGTAAATTTCTCCACATCTAAGACTTAAATCCAATGTCCTAGATTAAGACTAAAGAAATCCCACCATTACATGATAATTAGTACTTCTTGACTTTCGCACGCTTTTACTTCTTAATACAATAACAGGGTCACTCGTAAGTCGTAACGTAAATTTCTCCACATCTAAGACTTGAATAAGACTAAAGAAATTCCACCATTACATGATAATTAGTACTTCTTGACTTTCGCACGCTTTTACTTCTTAATACAATAACGGGGTCACTCGTAAGTCGTAACATAAATTTCTCCACATCTAACACTTAAATCCAATGTCCTCGATTAAGAGTAAAGAAATCTCACCATTACATGATAATTAGTATTTCTTGACTTTCGCACGCTTTTACTTCTTAATACAATAACGGGGTCACTCGTAACGTAAATTTCTCCACATCTAAGACATAAATCCAATTTCCTCGATTAAGAGTAAAGAAATCTCACCATTACACGATAATTAAAACTTTTTTACTTTTACACGATTTTTACGGGAACAGTTCCACCATTACACGACAAGCGGTGGTGTTAACTCTACTTAGTTTATAACCAAGCGTTACAAACCCAACCAACCCCGCACTCTACCCCTTCACAGTTCACACTACACAGATGAAAAAAGGAGACAAGCACGTTCTCTGCAGGGAGCGGTAGAAAGCAACAAATCAAGCCATATATTAAGCTGTTTTTGGGTAATCTCCGGTACAGAGTTTTCTCTTTCTCTCTTTCTCTTTCTCTCACATACAAAATAGAAAAAGAAATGAAATTATTAAGCTGTTGCTTCTTCTGTTGTTGCTCCTGTTTGTTCCAGTAGTAGTACTACTACTATTGTTGGCTATTTTTTTTTTCTTCTGCAGTACTTAAAACTTTATTTTTGGTTGGTGGGGGTGTTTCTTTAAGGCTTATGTGTTGTTGGTATAACAGGGAAGAAATGTGGTGAATTTTAGCTAGTTTTGAGATGTTTTTTGAGCTAATTACTTGATTTTGAATTCTGGGTCTTCTTTTGTTTTTGGAATTGAAGTTTGATTATACTCATGGCAAGTAAAAATGGGTGTTATCAGTCTCAGCAGAAGAAAAATTCATCAGGTGAAAGTTTGTTTTTTTTGAAGTTTAATTTGAGAATTTTGGATCTTTTTTTGTTTTGTTGTTTAAAATGTGGGTTTTTTGTGATTTTTTTTTTGAGTTTCAGGTAAAGATGATCTGTATCATGAGCTATGGCAGTTGTGTGCAGGTCCAATAGTGGATGTTCCAAAGGAAGGAGAAAGTGTTTATTATTTTCCACAAGGCCACATGGAACAAGTAAGTTTTTTTTTCTAAAAAAAATAATAATTGAATTCTGGGTTTTTTCTGTTTTAGGTGAATCTGGTTGATTCAAAGCTAAGTTCTTGTTTTTGAGTTATGGAGTTATGAATGTTTGGGTCAATTATTGGATTTCTCAATTTGAGTGTATCTTTTTTGGTTATTTTTAGTTATGTTTTCTGGGGATTGTAAAATTTGTATCTTTCTCTTTTTGTCTCACTTTTTTTGGTTTTGTGGAAAAGTTGGTAGCATCAATTAATCAAGAAATGGATCAAAGAGTTCCATCATTCAATCTCAAATCAAAGATCCTTTGTAGAGTTATCAACAGTCATTTCCTGGTATGTTTACTTTTTATTGTGCTCTTTGATCAGTATATTTTACATACATTGTATTCATACTTGTTAGTATTTCATCCAAAAGAAGTGATGAATTAATTGTTGGGTTCAAAGTTCAAACATTGGAAGGTGAGCCTTGGCGTATGCGTAGCTGGCAAAGTTGTCGGCTTGTCGTGATGTGACCGCCCATGAGCTCACCGATTCAAGCCGTGGAAACGGTCTCTTGCAGAAATGCAGGGTAAGGCTGTGTACAATAGACCCTTGTAGTCCGGTCTTTTCCTGAATCACGCACATAGCGGGAGCTTTAGTGCACCGGAATGCGTTTAAAGTTCACACAATTTTGTATTTGAAATGTAAAATGTTTTGATGATTGCTTGTAGGCTGAGGAAGATAATGATGAGGTCTATGTCCAGATCACTTTGATGCCAGAGGCACCAGATGTAAGAAGTTAAAATTGTTGTAGTATTCACTTGTTTATATGCATTTTATTGATCAATTTGGTTGTAATTGCTGATCTGATTTTTAGAAACCCGAGCCGACTAGTCCCGATCCAGTCCTTCCGGAGCCTGTAAAGCCTAAAGTCCATTCTTTCTGCAAGGTTCTGACTGCCTCCGATACAAGCACTCATGGTGGATTTTCTGTTCTAAGGAAACATGCTAATGAATGCCTTCCTCCCTTGGTAATTAAGTGTGATCCTTTTGTATAGGCTTGCCTACATTTCCCCCCCTGTTTTGACAAGTTGTTGAATTAGCTCTCATGTTTGTTATACTTTGTTAGGACATGAACCAGCAGATTCCGACCCAGGAATTGATTGCGAAAGACCTTCATGACATGGAGTGGCACTTCAAGCATATATTTAGAGGTAATTGTTTTGTTTGTAGTGTGTAACAGAAGATATCAATGAAGCTTTATCTGTATTTGTAAAGGTCAAAACTCATCCGTCGTTGTTTTAATTATAACAGGCCAACCTCGGAGACATTTACTTACCACAGGGTGGAGTAACTTTGTTTCTTCAAAGAGATTAGTGGCAGGGGATTCTTTTGTATTCTTGAGGTATCTCTTTCTGGTCCTATTTTCTCGTATGAGTATGATATTTGATTGCATTATCTATCACTATTGCATGTCATGTCATATATCCAGAACAGTTAATGTTGGTTTGTTAATAATCATATTCTAATGGATATGTATGCTCTAGGGGTGATAATGGAGAACTACGAGTTGGGGTCAGACGGCTTGTTCGCCAGCAGAGCTCAATGCCGTCATCGGTGATATCAAGCCAGAGCATGCACCTAGGAGTCTTAGCTACAGCATCTCATGCTGTTACAACCCAGACCTTGTTTGTTGTTTACTACAAACCGAGGTTTGTCACATACATCTCTTTTCAATTATCCCGTCATCCTTATGCAAAGTAGAGATCATTTTCATGCCAGAGAACATACTAAATCTTTTCTGCTGTGACAACCTTCAGAACCACTCAGTTCATCGTAGGCCTCAACAAATACTTAGAGGCTGTTAATCATGGATATTCAGTTGGCATGCGATTTAAAATGCAGTTTGAAGCGGAAGAGAATCCTGATAGAAGGTAGTGATATCAATTACTCCCTAGCTCCATTTTGATTTATTTGTCTTACTTTGCTTTTTAGTCTGTTTAAAAAGAATGCATCTTTCCCTTTTTGGCTTTAATTCAACTTTCCACTTGACATCTTTCTTAAATTCCGTGTCAAGTTAAAATCAGCAAATAAATTGAAATGGTGGGAGTATTCAGAAGTCCTCCAATTAGATGTGGAAGTCTTTGATCAAGATGTTTATTTGCCAACTGCTTAGTTCTGACATGTATTTGTTTTTTCTTGGGCTCTTCCCTTGTTATTTCTCAGATTTATGGGCACTATAGTTGGGGTTGATGATCTTTCCTCACAGTGGAAAGATTCTGCGTGGCGATCCTTGAAGGTTGATGTCTTTGTTTGAACATTTATATTTCAGCAATATTCTTTAAGTTCAGTTGGTAATCACCAATTCTCCCTTCGTTCCAGGTTCGATGGGACGAGCCTGCAGCCATTGCAAGGCCTGACAGAGTTTCTCCTTGGGAAATCGAACCTTATGTGTCTTCAATTCCAAATGCCCTTGTCCCACCAACCGCAGGGAAGAACAAAAGGCATCGGCTACATAGTGAAATCAAAATATCAGGTCTGAATGAAAATTCTCAACAGCATTGTGTTTTTTCAAGTGTTGGTTGCTGATATTTTAAGTTCCATTTTCATTTTCTTAATTATCTTGCCTTCTTTTCCTGTTAGAACCTGCATCCTCAATTGCGTCAGCGGTTTGGAATCCTTCCCTCGACTCGCCTCAGTTTAACACCTCTGGCATCAACAGCAGTACTAATTGCACATTAACGTCTCGTACAGAGAGTGGTTGGCCGCTTCCTCATTTAAATACTTCAGGTATGCTTGTGGATGAGACAGAAGACAGTAGAAGTGCTTCAACTTGGTGTGGTTTTCCATGCGTTTTGGCCCCGCAATTCGGTCAAGGGACTAATCAGCTGATTGTTATTCCTACTGATGAGAGAAAATGTAATACCAAAACAACCTGTAGATTATTTGGTATTGACTTGAAAAAAACCTCAATTAGCACTACTGAGGCACTACTACCGCCACAGCCAGCCGACATTTCTCGTGTCTCCGCAGAGAGAGCATCTCCAAACATGGTGCCTGCTGGTGATTCAGATCAAAAGTCTGACCTTTCAGTAGACTTCAAAGATCAAATGCAAGGCCATTTGCGGTTACCCCTAAAGGAGGTTCAAAGCAAGCAGAGTTGTTCCACCAGGTCTCGCACAAAGGTATTAATCAAAAGCCGAAAAATTGCATTCTTACCAACTCATTTTCTCCTCAAAAGATATTATTAATATCTCTAACATCTTTTCTCATGTGGAATCCCTTGAGAAGGTGCAAATGCAAGGCGTAGCTGTAGGTCGTGCAGTGGATTTAACCATATTGAAAGGATACGATGAGCTTACAAAGGAGCTTGAGGAGATGTTTGAAATCCAAGGAGAGCTTCAGTCACGACAGAAATGGGGGATCTTGTTTACAGATGATGAAGGGGATACGATGCTTATGGATGATTATCCGTGGCAGTAAGTTCTCTCTCACTTTAACAATTCAAGACTGAAATACATATATAACCACAGCATAAGATCTTTGCTACATCCTGTAATTTAACACGTCGCGTATCACTTAATTGCAGAGACTTTTGCAATGTGGCGAGGAAGATTTTCATTTGTTCAAGTCAAGATATGAAAAAATTGACCCTGTCTCGCGCAGACAGTTAAGCGACTCCTTTCAAATGAAATGATGGCGGAAGATGGTGAAAGTTAAGACTCCGCCTTTTGAAGTTGTATCATTTTGTGATCTCTTCGACTTCATTCTCCAGATATAGTAGGAAAGAACGACAGGGTGTTGACATAGCAAGGCGTAGAAGCTTGTTTTTACGCTCTTTTTAGCCTAGTTCATGCTCGGTTTTGAGGGCAGTTAAGTAACTAGTTATAATAGGATAAGACTAGTAAAGATATAGTACTGGAAATTGTAAAAAGTTAACGGTGTTCTCTAATGGGGAGTCTAGTAGTGGTTTGTGTAGTGTTCTATTCGCGCGTTAACCTGTAAATACTCATGTGTCATTGCAGTATTCTGCAATGTATCGTCTTGTTAGCGTGCTTCATCTTAATGAAAACTCCATGGTGGAAATTGCTCTATACTTGCCCTTTCTGTGAGACTTGTGTGATGCACAATAGGGATTTCTTGTGTAAATTTAGACTCTTTTGGCACATCATGCATCACTTTGTAAGTTTTCCCCTTTACTGAACAAAAAATCTTCAAAATGCTCCTTCACGTGTGTGTTTTATTCTTTGCTAAAGGGTGATGCTAAGATTTAAATTCGATATCGTTTTCTTTACTAAAAGGGTGACAATAAGACTTGAACTCAAAACCTTTGTCTGCTTTTATTAGGATGTTAAATTATGTGCTCTCTTTATTTAGAAGTTTAATAAGTTTTTGATTCATTAATTGACTTTGGTTAAGATGTTGAGTGCAAAATAAATAAATGAATCAATATCCCTATCATAGCTAGGAAGAGTGTCCATATAGTCATGGGCCTCATGAGTTGTCAAATGTCATGTAAAGGTATTTGCCTTTGCATGAGTGCTACCTCACGCTCAAAACTTCTTTGTTATGAGTTTGAGTCGTTATGTTATGTTTCCATGCTTGGCTTGAGTGATTTTCACTTCTGATGTTATTAGTCATCCTCAATCTTATTGAATGGAATATGAAGGAGTTAGTCAAGTAACTCAGAGTTTCGATCGATTCACCTTCGCCTTCACTAATATGAATTGTTCTTTTAATGTTCCATCTTTGGAAATCAACACTTTTAATGTTATTTGACGACTTGACGTACAATAAATTATATATATCTATACCCCAGAGGTTATAAACTCGTCGGATTTGTTGACCAAAATATCGATCATGACTTGATAAGGATGGATATTAACTCCATCTTTGTGGTATACAAAAATGTTAAATTCTTTCTCTAGAATTCAAAAAAAAATGTGGATTAATTTGCCTACTTAATAGAAGGAAATGATAAAATAAGAAAAGAGAAACACAACAAAATACAAAAATATAATTAATTAATCAATCAATATTTGAGTGTGCCTTCTAATTGTTCAATTGAGAATCATGTAAAGGTATAGAAGGAATTGACACAATAAGAGTTTTGGGAGTCAACCAATCATTTTCTAGTTCATATATCATAGGAGATTTAGAAAAATATAAAAATGAGTGGCCATGGATGGTTTGATATTCGATCTGATTTTCTATGATTTACGTTAAGTGACATAAATTAAAGATAAATTATTGACAACTTCGTAGTTGTTGGAGTATAAAACACACCAACATTGACTTCTTGGAGTGGGCATGGATGGTATGATTTTCGAGTCGATTTCCTATGATTTATGATAAGTGGCATAAATTAAAGATAAATTATTGACGATTTCGTAGTTATTGGAGTATAAAACACGCTGACATTGACTTCTTGGAGTTTAGTAATCATAATTTTTTTTTAGTCTCCTCGATCAACTTCTTGATTTTAGTAGTAATCCATCCATTAAGGTACATTCATGACTTGATGTGTTCGATTTAATATTTATTGTACTGAAAAAATTATGAATTTTAATCTAACATTTGTTGTGATTTTTTCGTGAATTTTACATATAGATCTATGATCAACATAAAAAAAAAATATTGATTTAGATAAATTTGGTATCGAAACACTACTACTTCATAATAACCTTAAGTCATATTTGATCATGACCAATATGTATAATTTAACTTATAAGGGGTTCTAATTGAACAGAGGTGGATATAGGGCCCATATATGAACTTACGTAAATTCAATAACTTTTGTTAAGATCATATTTAACAATGAATTAAGTTCTTATTGTAATATTAACTTGAGATTGCTATAAATTATATGTATATATACAAATTTCTCTCGCTTTATACAAACACAAACACATTTTATCCATTTGTGTTTGTATAAAAGCGAGAGAGGGCGAGCGAGATTGCCACCAAACGAGAGTGGCGAGCGAGATTCCACCAGGGAGAGTGGCGAAAATAGCAATAGTTTGCTATAGGGTACAATTAAATCAAAGTATATTTATAGCATTTAATTTGAATTAATAGTTTGTTATTATATACAATTTTCCCTTATAAAATTCATAAACTTTAAATCTTAGATCCATCTCGATCTATAACTGGCCATCCTTTGTGTGTTCTCTATAGCAACTGGCGAGGAGTATAAAATACATCCCTTATAACAAAAAATTGGAATTGCCACAAACTTCGTAGCTAACATAACTTTTTAATAATCTGTCGCAAGTAAAATACTTAGAATTAGCTATAACTTTTATTATTTAGCTATAAAAGTCATTCACTTTGTTATGTATTATTATAATTATTATTATTATTATTATTATTATCATTATTATTATTTAGTAATAATATCTTGGATATGAATATTTTTAGTATTCCATTTCGAACGGCACATGGTTGAAATTGTTTTGTTGGTCACCAATCACCATCACTTATATTTTATGGCTATTAATTATGTCATATCACTCACCAATCAATGCTAGTTAAACAGTAGCGAAATTAAAATTTTCATCAAAATATTTAAATTTTAACTAAAATAACAGCAACGTAACCTTGTTAGTCAATTACTATAAATTGAATGACTTTTTGAGTTATTAATCATATCAAATTTAGACATATATGTTGTTGTATTTAAGTTGTATAATCTTAGGTATATTGTTTAAGTAGTTGAGAAAAGATCATTTACCATTCATTTTTTTAAAACCATTTATGTCAATTAGACATTACATTTATGAAAAGAGCATTTGACCAGTACCCTCCAAAAGGGATTTGTTGGAGATTCCAAATTCCAATTTACATGTGCAATATTGATTGGCATGATTACAATCACTAATTTTCAATCAGGTGTTAGAAATCGAAAGATACTGATTATTTAGGTGTTAGAAATTGAAAGATATTGATTATTTTTCAAAGACAAGATCAAAAAGTGATTGTATATCAAACGTACTTCTCTTTTCATACGTCTTTAGAAGAAATCATCATAGAAAAAAGTAATTTAGTTAAGTATTATTTTTTTAAGCTGAAAAAAACTATTAAAAGAATGAATCAATAAAATTGCCTTGAAAGCTATATCTACGACAATTAATGCTTGTAAATTTTAAATTCCATTTTCTTAATACATTGTGACAAAACATGGTATTCTTGTTGAGGTATATATGGTCAAGAATACAGAGAATCTCATTATTTTATTTAACAAATCAACCTAATTCCACCTTTTTAATTATTTAAATGCAAACTTATTTTAAAAAAGGTCTTCATTTTATCTTAAGAGATTTTTTATAAGTATAAAAATGTAATAGCATTTTTTTATAAAAAAAATAACTAACTACACTTTTGATACGTGCTTATAGAGTTCTCTTTCTTTCTCAAATTTTGTACACAACTAACATAACCGTATAATATCAAAGTGAGGAAGTAGCTAAAATATATTTATGGGGTAAACTACTGTACACTAACAATGCATATAACATAAATTTTAAATGAAAATTAATTTAAAAACAGCCCTTTCGGCTGTAAAATCTATATGATTACAAACATTGAACTTTCATATTAGTTTATGAAATTCAAGAGTAATAGAGGACAAGTGAGGCCAAAGCATGCTTAGATAGTTAAACATCTTTATTATTGATCGATAAGTTAAGAATTTGAGTCACGCAAAAAAATATTTATTATTTTGAGAATAAGGTGAAGAAGAAAATAAAAATTAAAAAGAGAAATATTGAAATACAAATTAATTATTTAAAGACGTATACCAAGTAATATAACAACTTCCTCTTACAAAAGAATAAAAAAATTCTAACCCCATCTTCAAGTTCAAACAAAATTTCAACATCCATTATTTTTTTCTTAATTTCCACTTCAAGTACTTTTTTAATACATATTAAAATTCAACTAAAATATTGTCCATACACCAACTACTCCATTTGTTCATTTTCATTTATTCCGTTTCGACTTTACCCACATTTAAAAAAAAAAATTGACATAAATATTATATCAAAATATCCCAGTAGCACTTCTAAATATCTTCAAGAGTTAGTTTAGAAGAAACTATTTTCACTCAAAAAACTTTAAACTATTTCTAAGTAAAATACATGTTCAAACACTACTTCAAAAATTCAAAATTTTACTTAAATTTCAAGATTCAACTTCAAAATCTATAATCAGCTTAGTCTTAGATCTTGAAAATGATTCAAAGAATAAATACCTAATGTAGAGATAAGAGTAAAATATGAATAAAATATGTTTTTCTCAATCTTGATACAGCAAAAATAATAAATAAAAATGAAAAATATATTTTTTAATATAATGAACACGTAAAATAAACGGAGGGAGTATTTTGGAATCCTTCCTATAAATAGCACTCCTCTCACTACAATAATCTATCACTCCATCATCTACACTAATAACACACTTCAAGCAAAAATGGAAACCACCACCACCTCCGCCGCCGTCACCACCACTGTTAACACCGGCGGTCTTCACTCCGTTGAGGTGAATCCACGACACCACATCCTCAACCGCGCATTTGCACTTATTTACCTTTTTGCCATCCTAGTTCTTTTTTATAACCATATACTAAAACTCCTAAATTCTACAAATTCCTTTGTAACTTTCTCCATATCATTTTCCATTTTAATTTCAGATTTAATCTTAGCCTTCATGTGGACAAC
The DNA here is from genome assembly GCF_019186545.1 of Solanum stenotomum. Classification (NCBI taxonomy): domain Eukaryota; kingdom Viridiplantae; phylum Streptophyta; class Magnoliopsida; order Solanales; family Solanaceae; genus Solanum; species Solanum stenotomum. Next base: position 56,981,864 of record NC_064291.1, read on the forward strand.
TATTCAATCTTTTCGTATGCGTCCATTAACACGTCAACAATATCCCGAAAAAATAACAAAAAACTTTAGTAACGAAATTAATAATTTTCCAGCACTTGATATATTTATTTGTACGGCAGATCCATATAAGGAGCCACCATTAAACGTCGTTAACACGGCGTTATCAGTTATGGCCTATGATTATAATCCGATCGAAAAAATATCGATTTATGTATCAGACGATGGAGGATCGGAGCTTACGTTATTTGCTTTTATGGAAGCTGCAAAATTTGCTGTATATTGGTTGCCTTTTTGTAGGGAAAATAAAATAATTCAAAGGTCTCCAGACGCATATTTCAACTCTAATTACACAGAAAATTCTGAGACAGAGAAAATTAAGGTATGTTTTTTTTTTCTCGAATATATATTACTACTAAACAGAACGTCTTCTAGTGATTTTTTAAAATTAATTATAGAAAATTAGTTGATTTTCAATATTACTAAATCATGGTTATAATGTTTTGATTTTTCAAAAATATCTTAACATATATGTCGGATATTCCTTCAAAGATATATTATTACTATTTCGATATAATGATATTTTTAAGAATTCGAGCAATATAGGAACACGAGATTTTTGGCACAGTTATTTCTGCAAGCATGCATGTGCGATGTACATTTAATTTATATATTATAGCCTGCGTTTCAGATCTGGCTAAGTTTTTTTATGCGATATTTTGGTAAATTTGTTGTCTAGCAATTATTGATAAAGGGACATAGAGGTTTGGTACGATTGATTTTATGGTCTATTATAAATATTATATTTAGTTATATTATATGGTCTTTTCTATAAGATGTCGGGTCCCAATTTAATATATATATGTGGTAGTTTTCACTTTTCGAAAGCTGATTTGTTTAATATTTGAAGTTGAATTAAATTTGATCAAACTAATATTAATTAAAATTTATAAGATATTCAAAATATATACAATAATACTGTAAGTTGCGAAAAAAATACAAGTACTTTATAAAAATGTTTATCAAAGTTCACAGAGTTTCAAAAATTGAAAAGTGTCACATAAATTTAAAATGAAAGAGTAATATGTAACATATGAGATCGTAAAAAATACATGAAATCTTTATAAAATCATTTTCTTCTATTTAATTAAATATAATTTGTGATAGAAAATCATGATTCTGGCTAAGGGAAATCACGAATAGAATATTTGTTTATCTTACACGATATCTCGTATTTCTATATATTTTCATTCTTCGAAATTCAAATTACGCCGTATTTTAGTTAATATTTTAAAATATAATTATACAAGAAGATAAACAACTTGCACTTTGATTGACTAGTATCTGGCCTGAGTTAATTTCACAATTATCTGGACATATTTCATTAGACATTTATTTGTCATTTTGTTTTTGAATTCAATCTTTCTGACGTTATAGCTAAGACAAAAAAAACAGATATTTTCTTTAATTTGTCATTATTCATTAATTAAAAGTAGCAAAATAACTAAAGTAGTATATATAAAATGCTCATATGTCATTTTTTGTTATATAATGTATTTGACTAATAAATCTAGCCAATAATATTGTCACAACTCTTTTAAGAAAATCTTATATTATTTTTAAAATGTCATAAAGCCTTTTACTGTGATCTATTAGAATCTTTATCTTAGGTTATAAAAGAAAAACAAATTATTATTTTTCCTAGGTATATACATGCGTGATATAATTTTAACATAAAAAAATATATTTTCACTTATCTTTCTACGTGACTCAAGCTATTATATTATTTATCTTATTTCCAATCGGACTCAAACTTTATGAATTTTATATTATATGTGTAGTTGATGTATGAAAACATGAAGAAAAGGATAGAAGAAGTGATTGAGAGGGGAAAAGTGGATGAAGATTATATTAACAATGTGGAAGAACTTCAAGCTTTTACCAAATTTTGGACGCCTGAATTTACTCGTCATAATCATCCTTCTATTATTCAGGTAAATATATATATATATATATATATATATATATATATATATATATCGTAACAGTTCAATTCACTCGTTATATTGTCATTTTCAACATAATTCTATATGATCTTAAAATATATTTCAATATTTTATTAATATGAGACTTTGTCTAATTTTAAAATGTGTCACTATAAAAAGTACAAAAATGACTAATTAGCTATTATATATATATATATCGTAACAGTTCAATTCACTCATGATATTGTCATTTTTCAACATAATTCTATCTGATCTTAAAATATATTTCAATATTTTGTTAATATGAGACTTTGTCTAATTTTAAAATGTGTCACTATAAAAAGTACAAAAATTACTAATTAGCTATTAATTAAAAGTGCTTAACACATGTTGCCAAAGAGTCTAATTTGCGTTTGATTGTAAACATGTTAATCATATGTTTGGTGATTAATTAGGTAACATCATATATTTAACTTATCCTTTAATCAAATTGGTTGGTGTAGGTTTTGTTAGAAAGTGGCAAAGATAAAGACATGACAAGTCATGGGATGCCAAATCTTATTTATCTTTCAAGAGAAAAAAACAAGAGTTCCCCTCATCATTTTAAAGCAGGTGCCCTCAATGCATTGGTAAGTAAAATCTCATCAATTTTATTTAAAAAAAAACAATTTATTTATTTATAAAAATTATTTTTACTAATAGTGTAAATATCTTTTAAAAAAATTAAGGAAAAAAGGGTAAATATATCCCTCAACTTGATTTGAAATAAATTCCTCTATCATTTAACAAATGATACATATATCAACGATCAGTAAAAATATGTATATATCTACTCAGTTTTTGTGGTTTTTTTTACTTTAGTCTATTAATGAAAACAATTAATATGCATCGTTTATTAGTGGCGTTCTAAATTGCAGAGTTAAGGAATATATTTGTCTCTTTTCCCTGTAATATTTACACTTAATGTTAATATCTTCGAGTATATGAATCATTTTTTCAGCGAATGATATATACGTTCTAAACATCGATATTTGCCTCTTTTCCCTAAAATATTATCGAATTGATTATTAATATCTTCTTGTGATAGCTTCGAGTATCGGGAATAATGACAAATGCACCAATAATATTGACACTTGATTGTGATATGTACTCTAATGATCCATCAACACCTCAACGGGCTTTATGTTACTTCTTGGACCCAACATTACGGCCCAATTTAGCCTACGTTCAGTTTCCTCAAACTTTTCATGGGCTTAACGAAGCAGATATTTATGCAAGTGAGATAAAAGGCCTGTTTTTTACTAATCCAATAGGCATGGATGGGCTTAATGGGCCTAATTATGTTGGAACTGGATGTTTTTTTCGTCGTCGGGCTTTTTTCGGAACTCCATCTACATTCGAGCAGCCCGAAATTCCAGAACTGTTTCCGGATCATGTTGTGAATAAGCCCATTAAGGCCCAAGAAATTTTGCGGTGAGCCCATTATGTAGCGAGTTGCAACTATGAGAGTGGGAGTAACTGGGGTTCCAAGGTGAGCTTTAGTTTACATTGCACTAACAACTTTTTTTTCGTGGCAATTGGTTCGAATTTGCCATGTGATATTTCTAGTATACATGGTAAATTCGAACTAATTCCCACAAAAAAGAATAATTGCACTGGTAACTTCTTCGTGGCAATTGGTTCGAACTTGTGATATATGTTAGATCATGTTGCCACGAAAAAATTGCTAGAGCCGAAGGCAACAAGTTCATAAGTTAATAATTGTGGTGTATAATATATGTATAATCCGTGTTTAATATGTATATAATCAGTGTATACTCTATGTATACCAGATAGAAAAAGTAAACAATGAATCCGTACGACTAACAATTTCAAAATTATGCAGATGGGCTTTAGGTATGGATCACTTGTTGAGGATTACTATACTGGTTATAGACTTCAATGTGAAGGTTGGAAATCAGTATTTTGCAATCCTAAAAGGCCTGCCTTTTTAGGAGATATTCCTATTTCTCTCTATGATGTGGTCAGCCAAAACAAGAGATGGTCTGTGGGCCTTCTTGAAGTTGCTTTCTCAAAATATAGCCCATTAACTTTTGGGGTTCAGTCCATGGGCCTTGTTATGGCCCATTGCTATACTCACTATGCCTTTTGGCCCATTTGGTCAATACCACTTACTCTATATGCTTTCATCCCTCAACTTACTCTTCTCAATGGGGTTACCATCTTTCCAAAGGTATGCACCAATTCATTTTGGTTCTTTTGATATATCACTCAGCATATTTAAATTAAGTTATGTGTTTCGGTTCCCTTTTATGTAGAAAATATATTATATTATCGTCATATACAAAGTAACACTACATATATAGAGCATAGCACATGACTAATTAAGTGGTGGAACGACTAATCTTATGGTAAATTTGTGGATATTGGCAAGCAACTGAATAAAAAGTGTAATTGTTTTTTTTAGGTTTAATGCTTTTTTTAATATTGATTTCAGGTTTCAGACCCTTGGTTTTATTTGTATGCTTTTATGTTCCTCGGAGCTTATGGACAAGATTGCTTGGTTTTTATGTCTAAAGAAGGGACATTTAAAAGGTGGTGGAGTGACCAAAGAATGTGGATGATAAGGGGATTAACATCTTTCCTATTTGGAACAATTGAGTATTTAACTAAACACTTGGGCATATCGACACAAGGGTTCAACGTAACAAGCAAAGTAGTCGATAATGACCAAGGTAAAAGGTACCATCAAGGAATTTTCGAGTTTGGGGTTGTTTCACCTATGTTTGTGATACTAGCAACAACATCAATCATCAATTTAGTAGCATTTCTCAAATCATTAGCACAAATATTCAATGGTGATCGAAATTTGGATGGAACATTTATCCAAATGTTTATTGCTGGTTTTGTTGTTATTAATTGTTTGCCAATTTATGAAGCTATGGTTTTGAGAAGTGATAAAGGAAGAATGCCTACAAGGGTCACTATTTTCTCAACATTTCTTGCTTGTACTCTCTATATGGCATTTGCTTTTCTTCTAGGAAATATGTAATAACAAAGTTTAGTGTTTTTTTTTTTTTTAACTTTGAGACCTTTTGTTTTTGTTCTTGTAGTCTTAGTTTAGTTAAGAAGCAATATAAGATTTAGTTGAAATATTCAAGAATAAAAGGATTATGTAGATCTTATAGAATGTTGTCATTCTTTATATTTTAGTGTATGTGAATCAAGTCTGGTATTTTGGAGATAAATTAGTGATTTTTTTTCAAATTTTGATCTTCTATATCCACAAACTCTTTTTTGTCTATATTCAAACAAAATTTCAATTTCATTCTGACGGTCATATTCCTTATCAAAATAAATAAAAAAGATTTTCATATTTAATGTCATTCTAAAGTTCGTTCTATATATATATATATATATATATATATATATCGAGATTAAAATGAAGTTATAGTTAGACCCCACATTCGCTTTCTGGGAACTAACTGATAGGCACTTAGTTTTTCATAGAACAAGCAAAAAATGACATGCAGCATCAATCAAGGCAAAAAGATAGTGCATAAAAGCCCTCCACCTCACCAAAAAGTAAAAAAACTTGGTGCTTGCTCGTGACACATAGGACTTGCTTTTCGTGATTAGTGTGAAATAGATGTCAGACTCAATTCATCAACAAACGGAAGGATACAACATCACTCTCGAAATAAAAGACGATAGAATTTGACTACCCTAAGCTAGAGGACTTGACGGACCACCTCAAAGGATGGACCAAAAACACATGAAGTTGACAATTTAAGTTTTAACTTATCATTGAATCTTCATCAAATAGTATAACAGGAAGCTTATCATTTTTGAGCATCCCCTTTACATCTACATCACCCTACAAAACAAGAAAACTATCAGCAAACTTTTCATTGCTTCTTGAAAAAAACATGAAAATTCAAAGGTTGTTGTTCAGACTCTCCAAAAATGCTCTTTTATTCATGGTTACATCCCTCAAAAAATAACACAACTATTTTGTGAGAATCTAACACACACTAATTGATATTTTTTGAAGATCTGAGCAGAAAAAGTAATTAAGAAGAGAAACTAACATGAATAATAACTTGATTTGAACTTCTTGGAAGTATTACAAGAGGGGAATTAGAACCAATAGAAGCTCTTCTTTTGAGATAAAACAAGTAAAACAAAAGATACAAGATTGTAGAAAAAAATATTGGAATTGAAAAAATGAAAGCTTGATAAAGTTTAAGTTCATGTGCTTGAGGATACAAATGAGGTGGACTAGGAGATTCAGGTACCCCCATTGAAAAGAAAAAAATTAAATTAGACACTTAAAACTAAGTTTAATGAAACAAAAAAAAAAGATTATACTTAATATGTATATAGAAACCTTAGCTTATAGCTTTTATATACAAATCAAGATCAAGAAAATGAAAAAAAAAAAAAGTGAAAATAGTACATGTAATAATAAATAAAAGTTTATAATATAATGAACAACTAAAAATAAACGGAGATAATATTTTGAAATCCTTTCTATAAATAGCACTCCTCTCACCACAATAATCTATCACTCTATCATATACTCTATAACACACTTCAAGCAAAAATGGAAACCACCACCACCTCTGCCGCCGCCACCACCTCCACCACCGATAACACCGGCGGTCTTCACTCCGTCGAGATGAATCCACGACACCACATACTCAACCGCGCATTTGCACTTATTTACCTTTTTGCCATCCTAGTTCTTTTCTATAACCATATACTAAACCTCCTAAATTCCACAAATTCCTTTATAACTTTCTCCATATCATTTTCCATTTTAATTTCAGATTTAATCTTAGCCTTCATGTGGACAACCAGTCAACCTTTTCGTATGCGTCCACTAACACGTAAACAATATCCCGAAAAAATAACAAAAAACTTTAGTAACGAAATTAATAATTTTCCAGCACTCGATATATTTATTTGTACGGCAGATCCTTATAAGGAGCCACCGTTAAACGTCGTTAACACGGCGTTATCAGTTATGGCCTACGATTATAATCCGATTGAAAAAATATCGATTTACGTATCGGACGATGGAGGATCGGATCTTACGTTATTTGCTTTTATGGAAGCTGCAAAATTTGCTGCATATTGGTTGCCTTTTTGTAGGGAAAATAAAATAATTCAAAGGTCTCCAAATGCATATTTCAATTCTAATTACAAAGAAAATTCTGAGACAAAGAAAATCAAGGTATGTTTTTTTTTCTCTCGAATTTATATCACTAAACAAAACGTCTTAACATCTAGTGATTATTTTAATTAATAATAGAAAATTAGTTGATTATGATGTTTGGATTTTTCAAAAATATATGTTGGATATTCCTTCAAAAATATGCTATTACTACTTCGATATGATATTTTTAACAATTCGAGCAGCATAGTGTTGTGTTCGAAAGTGATTAGGGCGTCATGTGGAAGTTTACAATTGCAAATCATATGATTGATAAATTAAACGACAAATAAAAGTATATATACTAAAAACATATTATTAATATAGTTGGTCAATCAACCTACATATTATAAAACTAATATTTCAATTTATAGATCTCTAAACTTTCCTCTGAGGAAAAGAATAAATCAAATATGAAAGAAAATTATATTTTCTTGTAAAAAAAAGTTAAAGTATTTATGGTAATATTTTTATTTTTCTTCAAGAAAAGAAATAAATTTTAAATAAGGTAAAAAAATCAGAACAAAACCCTAACACATAGGAAACGAGAGCACTGTTATTTCTGGCATGTGCGATAAATTTGTTGTCTATCGCAATTATTGATAAAGGGACATATAGGTTTGGTGCGATCGATTATGGACCACTATAAATATTATTTTAGTTATATTATATGGTCTTTTCTATATGATGTGGGGTCCCAAATTAATATATATGTGGTAGGCTGGTAGCTTTCGCTTTCGGGAAGTTGATTTGTCTAATTTATGAAGTAAAATTGAGTTTGATTAAATTAATAATTAAAATTTATAAAATATTTAAAATCTATACGAATAATATTGTAAGTTGTAAATTTTTCTCATGTCAATATGACGAGAATATAATTTATAAAAATATTTATCAAAGTTCACATAGTTTAAGTCTCGAAAAAATAAAAGTGTTACAGAAATTGAAAAATGAGGATTAGTAACATATGATATAGTAAAATGTACATAAAATCTTTATAAAACCATTTCCTTTTCTATTTAATTAGATATAATTTGTGATAGGAAATCATGATTCTCGCTAAGGGAAATCATGATTCATGAATAAAATATTTTTCCTTTTATCTTACATCATATCTCGTATTTCTGTATATTTTTATTCTTTGAGAACTGAATTACATCGTATTTTAATCAATATTTTAAAATATATTTACACAAAAAGATAAGCAACTTGCAATTTAATTGACTAGTATCTAGCCTGAGTTGATTCATCAATTATCTGAATATATTTCAGGTATATATTGATTTGTGATTTTGGTTTGGTATTCAATCCTTCTGACGTTATAGCTAAGACAAAAAAAAAAAAACCCCAGATATTTTCTTTAATTTGTCATTATTCATTTTAAAATCTCAAAATAACTAAACTAGTATATATTATATGCTCATATGTCATGTTTCATTTTTTGTTATAATGTATTTGACTGATAAATTTTACCAATAATATTGGAGCAGCTCTTATAAGGACATCTTATATTTTTTTAAGAAGTCATAAAACCCTTTTATAATTATACTAGAATCTTATCTCGTGTTATATAAGAAAAATAATATTTTTTTTCTTATGTAAGTACATTATAGAACTCTAACATTAGAAGATAGTAATATTTTTACTTATCTTTTAGAGTTCTCAAGCTATTATCAAGAAAGAATTTTTTCTATTATTTATCTTATTTTCGAAACGAAATCAAACTATATGTAATTTATATTATATGTATAGTTGATGTACGAAAACATGAAGAAAAGGATAGAAGAAGTGATTGAGAGGGGAAAAGTGGGTGAAGATTATATTAACAATGAGGAAGAGCTTCAAGCTTTTACCAAATATTGGACGCTTGGATTTACTCGACATAATCATCCTTCTATTATTCAGGTAAATATATATATATATTGTAATTGTTCAATTGACTCGTAATATTATCATATTGCACTTAATTCTATATGATTTTAAAATCTGTCAATATGAGACATGTCTAGGATATCACATATATTTCCCTTAGATACTCGGTAAGATTTACCCCATGCACCATCATCGCAAAAATGTAGGATTCATCTAAAAAAGTATTGGTTCTATAACAGTCCAATCCACTAGTGATATTGTCAATTTGAATTCTACACTTGTACAAATTTAAAATGTGTCACAATAAAAAGTACAACAGAAAAAACTATCTATTAATTAAAAATGCTCAACACGTGTTGCCAAATAGTCTAATTTGCCTTTAATTGTAAACATGTTATTTAACATCATATGTGTGGTTATTAATTTGGTAATATCATCTATTTAACTTATCCTTTTATCAAATTGGTTGGTGTAGGTTTTGTTAGAAAGTGGCAAAGATAAAGACATGACAAGTCACGGGATGCCAAATCTTATTTATTTTTCAAGAGAAAAAAACACAAGTTCCCCTCATCATTTTAAAGCAGGTGCCCTCAATGCATTGGTAAGTAAAAAATCTCATCAATTTTACTTTACACAACAATTTTTATTCATAAAATTAAGGGAAAAGGATAAATATATCCCTCAACTTTGAGATATATATACACACGTCATCGTTTAACAAATGATGCATATTTACCTTTTTATTAACAAACATATATTTACTAAATTAAAAATAATAATAATCATAAAATAAATTGTTAAATCTAAAAACATCATGTTAGCAGTGAGGGTATATATATACCATTTGTTTCGACGAACGATATATATACATTCTAAATAGCAAAGTCGAGGAATATATTTGCTTCTTTTTCCCTAAAATATTATCGAATTGATTATTAATTTCTTCTTGTGTTAGCTTCGAGTATCGGGAATTATGACAAATGCACCAATAATATTGACACTTGATTGTGATATGTACTCTAATGATCCATCAACGCCACAACGGGCTTTATGTTACTTCTTGGACCAAACATTACGGCCCAATTTAGCTTACGTTCAGTTTCCTCAAACTTTTCATGGGCTTAACGAAGCAGATATTTATGCAAATGAGATAAAAGCCCTATTTTTTACTAATCCAATGGGCATGGATAGGCTTAATGGGCCTAATTATGTTGGAACTGGATGTTTTTTTCGTTGTCGGGCTTTTTACGGAACTCCATCTTCGTTCGAGCAGCCCGAAATTCCAGAACTTTTTCCAGATCATATTGTGAATAAGCCCATTAAGGCCCAAGAAATTTTGCGGCGAGTCCATTATGTAGCAAGTTGCAACTATGAGAGTGAAAGTAATTGGGGTTCCAAGGTGAGCTTTAGTTCACATTTTAAGTTGGTAAATGTAGAGTATAATTGCACTAGCAACTTCTTTTTCGTGGCAATTGGTTCGAATTTTCCACGTGATATATCTAGTATACATGGTATATTCGAACTCATTCCCACGAAAAAATTGTTGGTACTTGAGGAAATATGAGTATAATTGCACTAGCAACTTCTTCATGGCAATCAGATCATACTTGCCACATATGTTAGATCTTGTTGCCACGAAAAAGTTGCTATATTTAATCTCCTTTGCTACAAACTAACAATTTCAAAATTATGTAGATTCCTAAAAGGCCTGCATTTTTAGGAGATAAACCAATTTCTCTCTATGATGTGGTCAGCCAAAACAAGAGATGGAATGTGTGCTCTCTCAAAATATAGCCCATTAACTTTTGGGGTTCAGTCCATGGGCCTTGTTATGGCCCATTGTTATTCTCACTATGCATTCTCGCCCATTTGGTCAATACCACTTACTCTATATGCCTTCATCCCTCAACTTACTCTTCTCAATGGGGTTACCATCTTTCCAAAGGTATGCCCTTTTGATATATGACTCAGCATATTTAACGTTCAATTAATTAAGTTATGTGTTTCGGTTCCCTTTCATATAGAAAAATGTATTATATTATCGTCATATACAAAGTAGCACTATATATATATATAGAGAGAGAGAGAGAGAGAGCATAGCACATGACTAATTAAGTGGTGGAACGACTAATCTTATGGTAAATTTGTGGATATTGACAAGCAGATGAATAAGAAGTCTAATTTATTTATTTTGAAGGTTTAATGTTCTTTTTATATCGATTTCAGGTTTCAGACCCTTGGTTTTTCTTGTATATTTTTATGTTCCTTGGAGCGTATGGACAAGATTGCTTGGTTTTTATGTCTAATGAAGGGACATTTAAAAGGTGGTGGAGTGACCAAAGAATGTGGATGATAAGGGGATTAACATCTCACTTATTTGGAACAATTGAGTACTTAACTAAACACTTAGGCATATCGACACAAGGGTTCAATGTAACAAGTAAAGTAGTCGATAATGACCAAGGTAAAAGGTATCATCAAGGAATTTTCGAGTTTGGGGTTGTTTCGCCTATGTTTGTGATACTAGCAACTACATCAATCATCAATTTAGTAGCATTTCTCAAATCATTAGCACAAATTATCAAGGGTGATCAAAATTTGGATGGAATATTTATCCAAATGTTTATTGCTGGTTTTGTTGTTATAAATTGTTTGCCAATTTATGAAGCTATGGTTTTGAGAAGTGATAAAGGAAGAATGCCTACAAGGATCACTATTTTCTCAACATTTCTTGCTTGTATTCTCTATATGGCATTTGCTGTTCTTCTAGGAAATATGTAATAGCAAAGTTTTTTTATAAAAAAAAAAAAAAACTTTGGGACTTTCTGTTATTGATCTTGTAGTCTTATTTCTTAGTTTAGTTAAGAAGCAATATTACATTTAGTTGAAATATTCAAGAATAAAAGGATTATAGAAATCTTATAGAATGTTGTAATTCTTTATATTTGGTGTATGTGAATCAAGTCTTGTTTTTTGGAGATTAATAAGTGATTTTTTTTTTCAAATTTTGATTTTCTATATCTACAAAAAAAAAATCCGTCCATGTTCTAACAAAATTTCAATTTCATTCTTTCGGTCATATGTCTTATCAAAACTAAAAAAAGATTGTCATATTTAATGTCATTCTAAAGTTGTATCTATAAACTATATATATACTCTAATATGCAACACTTTTGTGTGCCTTACAAATTCCAAGAAATGCAACAAAACTAGGCAGTCCTTCAAATTCTCCTTTTCTTTAAAAGGAAAACTTGGATCATTTCTCGATTTGTGTGAGTCATTTTTGTGTAGGGACCACACAGATCTTCTCTGTATCATTTCAATTTTATCTGCAATTGACATTCATGTGTCAGGAGCCTTATCAATGTTGATAACATGAGTTTCTACATTTGAAAAATCTCTCTCAATATTGTCAACAATGCTAGATGATGAACTACTAGCACTAGACAATTCTTCAACTATCACCACCACATGTTGCTCATGCTCCTCTCTACTAACCGTTATATCGTGGTGTTCCCTCTCCTCCTCGATGACACTCGAAGGGTTGTTATTAGAAGGTGGTTGTTGTGGAGGTTGCCCTTTTTTGTTGGTAACAAGGACATGGCATCGACAGAGCGGACAAGAGAAATTTGAACGAAGCCAATGGCGTATGCATTCAACATGAAAAATGTGCTTACAATAAGGTAGTTGGTGTAACTCCTCTTTGATCTCAAATTCTCCCAAACAAACACAACACCTGTGAAATTTTTCGTCGTAATGTTAGTAAATAACAATACACAACAACGTCTTAGTCCCAAACTAGTTGGGGTCGACTATATATATGAATCCTCTTTGTTTCATTTTAGTATAGATTGACAAGTAAAACAGATTTCTTGAAGTAAACCTGTTACCATAACTAGTTTTACTTCTTTTTATTTCACATAGATTTCAAGGGCAACAACTTTTTCGAGACCAAAGATTTACTTCTTTTTATTTCATATAGATTTCAGGGGCAACAGCTTTTTCGAGACCAATCCCAACAATATCGAGATTGAAATGAAATTCTAGTTAGACCCCACATTCGCTTTCTTGGAACTAACTGATAGGCATTTAGTTTTTTGTAGAACAAGTGGAAAATGATATGCAACTTTAATCGAGGTAAAAAGGTAGAGCACAAAAGCCCTCCACCCCACCAAAAAGTAAAATACTTGGTGCTTGCCTGTGACATATAGGGCATGCTTTTCGTGATTACTATGAAATAGATGTCAGACTCAATTCATCATTCATCAGGAATCGGAAGGAGACAACATCACTCTTGGAAAAAAAGACGAGAGAATCCTCCCTTTGATTTTGACTATCCTAGGCTGGAGGACTTGACGAACCACTTTAGAGGACGGGCGGAAAAAACATGAATTTGACAAGTAACACAAACAAAAATTTAAAAGTTTTAACTTACTGAGAATCCTTCATCATTGAATCTTCATCAAATAGTATAACAGGAAGCTTATAATTCTTGAGCATCCCCTTTGCATCTACATCACCCTACAAAACAAGAAAACTTTTCATGGTTTCTTGAAAAAACATGAAAATTCAAAGCTACGTTGTTCAGACTCTCCAAAAACGTTCTTTCACTCATGTTACATCCTTCCAAAAATAACACTACTATTTTAAGAGAATCCAACATATCAGTCAATATTTTTGAAGAGTCTGAACAGAAAAAGAAATCAAGAAGAGAAACTAACATGAATAATAACTTGATTTGAACTTCTTGGAAGTATAACAAGAGGGGAATTAGAACCAATAGAAGCTCTTCTTTTGAGATAAAACAAGTAAAACAAAAGAAACAAGATTATAGAAAAAAGTATTGGAATTGAAAAAATGAAAGCTTGATAAAGTTTAAGTTGAAGTGCTTGAGGATACAAATGAGGTGGACTAGGAGATTCAGGTACCCCCATTGAATTTTTTTTTAAGTAGACACTTAAAACTAAGTTTAATGAAACAAAAAGAAGAAGAAAGATTGTAAGTTATAAGCTTAACATGTATACATAAACCTTAGCTTATATAGTTTTTATATACATATCAAGATCAAGAAAATAATAAAAAAGGTGAAAAAAGGATGTTTTTAATTGAGATTTGAAAAATGTGAAGTGCTTTTTTGGAATCAAATTAAGTGATGAAAATTGTATGATTACTTTATTTACACTTTTTAATTGATGTGACTTGTTCATAACTTCCCACTGAAATTTTTTTAAATATATAAAAACGAAAAGGTCCCTCATTCCACTCTCTCATGTTTTCTAAATTTTTTTAGCACAAGGTTCAATCATAGTTCTCCCACTGGGAACAGATAAATAATGATAATTATAAACTTTGTCACTTACCTTATCGATATATCATTTGAAAATCATAGGATTGCATAGTGTTCCAAATATCTTAATTTTACCTAATGTTACAGTAGGGACCATTCATACTCTTGTTGTTAGTCCGTCCTCTCGTAATTTCTGATTTTAATTTTAATAACATTTAAAATAAAGTAAACTTCACGATGTCAAAATATTTTGGTTAAAAAATTAAGACTTACTCACTATTTCATCGATCCGTTATACTTCAAAGAACAACTTTCACATATAGCAAACATAAAAATCATATTTGTATGTTATAACTATAGTTTGCATAATTGCGCTCCATAACAAATTTTATGTTTGCTATGGAGCTTTTGATTTGTATAATTCGCTAGATACATCCAATTTTATACAAATTGTTCAGTTTTGTATAAATTCATTTATACATTGTAATTTGTATAATCAGATTTATATTTGCATAATTATAAGTGTATAGGACGCAAATATATGTATTTATATTTGTATATACACTTTTCTCTCGCTTTATACAAACACAAACACGTTTTGTACATTTTATACATTTGTATACCGAATGGGTAATTGTATACCAAAAATGGCTAATTGTATACCGAACCAGATGATAAAAAGGGATATTTGCTGCGAATTACAAATAAGATAAACTATGACTATAACATTTAATTTGAATTAATAATTTGCTATTTCATACAATTTTCCCTATTTGAAATTAGAACTTTGTTAGGATAAAAAGCAAATACGATAGTAACTAATTATCGAAAAAAGTATAAATAGTTCTTAAGTATAAAAAAGGGTGAAATTAAGATATAGATGTAATTCAATTATTATCTTTACACTTTTCACTAAAGTAAAAACAAATATATGTCTTTCTTACAAGTCATTTCACTTTTGACAAGACTCCCACACAAAACAAGTTTTATTTATTTATGATTTGTTTAGAAAGTTTGATAATCAATCAACTTCATTAGATAGTCATTAAGGTGGTGAGCACTAATCAGATAAGCCTGACAACTTTCAAACTCTCATTTGGAAATGGAAGATAAAAAAGTGTTTTTTATATAAAGTTAAGCTCGTTTAATTTGGTCAAGCTTTTCAGAAATCTAAAATATTTTTTTATTTATTTTAAAATATTTAATTTTAAAAAAATCGAGATAGTTAGTTTTAGTTTTGGTGAAAACAAGAATTTGTGTTGATAATAGAGAGCATGAGCAAGTACCTTATTGAAAAGCGTATATAACTTACACTCAATAATTTTCTTTTGAAGAAATTATCTTTAATTGAGTACTTCCTAATAACTTATGTTTAGCCAAGCTTACAGAATATTGAAAATATACTTTTGAACAGTAGTGATTTATATTTAGCAAATTAATTAGAATAACATTTTGTGCTTGATTAAATCCCTTTAAAACAGCTACTTGCTTCTCAAAAATACTTGTTTTTTTTCTCTAAAAGTGTCACATGAAAATAAATTATTTATTTTTATCTAAATTCTAATCTAGGGTGGACGTTCGGTTTTTGGTTCGGTTTAATCAAATTTCAGTTCGGTTTTTGATATTCGGTTTTAGAAAAGTGTGCACCATATTTCATACCAAACTAGATGGGTTCGGCTCGATATTTTCTACTTCGGTTCGGTTTAGTTCGGTGTTTTTAAATCGTTTTTTCGATGTGAATAAAAATAAAGAGGGAATATGATAAAGTATTAAGAGTTTCATGTGTTTAATTTATAATTAAGAAGACGCTGCATAGATGATTCTTTAACTAGAAGAATTCAAATTTTGTTTCTGTTTCTAGCAAAGATGCCAAAGAATTTGTTAATTAGATGGATTATTCACCCTCCTATGTTGCTATAGAGATGACCAACTAAATATACAACGACAAAATCAACAAACATATGTAGATAAATGGTAAAGAGCACACAACAATTATCTTTACTCACAAAACAAGGTCTACAAAGACTTGTCCACACATTTAAAAAAAAAAAAACACAACACCATCAAACGGCACTATCTCTGTGCATACACGATTCAACACATTCAAAACATAGACTTTAGGTCTTTAGGGTTTACACTTTACTGATTTGTCATTTAAAAATTGAAATGTGCTAGGTAAATATTTTGAGTCAAAATATATAAGTATTATTAAGTAATATAATTTAAATATTTTTAAATTTATTTAATAAAACTTCGATTCTTCGGTGCATCGTAACTTTGGGACCCTTACATCGAACTCCGAACCGAAGAACCGAAATTTCGAAAATAAAAAGCTGACACCGAACCGAAACACCGAAGAACCGAAATAATTCGATTCGATTTGATTTTTCGGTTTTCCGGTACTTATGCCCACCCCTAATCTAAACATTTGGAATTTATTCCGTTTGACATCAACAAAAATGAGTGGTTCTTCCACAAACTACACTCAAAAGTGTTTTTTTTTTCTTCACATAAATGAACTTTTTCTTATCTAGAAAATACCTAGCAATATATTTTTAGTACTACTATACTATAGTGGCCCCTACAACATGCATTGATTCATATGCTCCTATCACTTGTTGTTGATTACCNGAAACACCGAAATAGTTCGATTCGATTTAGTTTTTCAGTTTTTCGATATTTATGCCCACTCCTAATCTAAACATTTGGAATTTATTCCGTTTGGCATCAACAAAAATGAGTGGTTCTTCCACAAACTACACTCAAAAGTGTTTTTTTTTCTTCACATAAATGAACTTTTTCTTATCTAGAAAATACCTAGCAATATATTTTTAGTACTACTATACTATAGTGGCCCCTACAACATGCGTTGATTCATATGCTCCTATCACTTGTTGTTTATTACCATAAAAAGGGGTCCATCCATAACTCTTGAAATGTCATATCATATTTGCACTCTCCATCCACCAAAGCAAGGGATATCCTCAAATAATAATAATAATAAAATTAATAACTACGTTTTAATTCCAAATTAAATAGAATTTTATAACCATTTTTACTATATTCATGTCGACTTTAGAATATTTATCATAGTTACACTACCTTTATGTTGATGGATAAATAACTTGATATAACTACTGATGGAAGATAACATATATTCAATAAAATAGTTGAAATGTGTGTAAATTAACGTGACTATTACCGTATTCCAAAAAGGAAAAAGAACACTAGTAGTCTATAGGAGATTGACCTTTAAGTCAAGCCAAAGGATTAAAACAAAAGGATTCAATTTAATCATGTGATCATAAAGTAATTCAACTTTACAGATATGAAGACAAGTTTACCAATTGTTAAGAGACTTATATGCATTAGTGGAAGATCTTGTTTCCTGGTAATGAGCATTAGCCGTTGATGACGGGTTGATCACTTACATTAATTAACTAATTTAAATTAGCAAATTATTATTAAGAAATATCTTCTCTATACCCTAAGGTAAATTTGACTCTACTATTGAGAACACAGTGTCTGAATCAACTTGTGTAAATTTCAATTTTTTGTTGCATACTTACTATTTTTATACAAGTTTCATTGAGTAATTGTTCTACTTATATTTAGTGGTGAATGTAGAATTTCCATAAAAAGGATTTATTATATATCTCTTTCTAAATAGCGTAGGATTTCTAAATCTTAAGAACCGAAAATCGTTGCCATGAGCCTTGTAGGTGGGGTCAGGTAATCAGGTTAGCCGGCTCGATTATCTAGACAAGTGGGAGGCTAGCTCTAGCCTCCATGTATGCTCCAAATAATTTTACTTATCAAGACTTAAAGGATACGAGAATTGATACTCCATTCACTATGATTTAGATAATCTAGGAAAAGTCATTGAATATCTAATTTTTTTATGATTTTCATCCCACTTTATTAATAATAGTTAAACTTAACACCTTTGGATATAATTAACCAACTTGCTCTTTTTTGTATGTCTCCATTTACTAGTATATGCTCTTTATGTCTCCATTTACTAGTTTTAAATTTATAACTTATCCTTTTCCAACAACTTTACAAAGATTTAATCTCACTTAATGTGGACATTTTCTTGGAATAAATTCATGTTTATTGTTTGTGGGGTGGAAAAAGATCCTCATAATTTCCCTAATCTTTCTATCAAAGTGGGAATTGAGGTCATCCTCAAACTACACCATTAAATCAGATTCTCAAGATTTTCCATAAAGCAAAAAAAAAATATTAAACTTATCTAGTATATAAAGTAATCTGACTTTGGAAAAATTCTTAGCAATCAACATAAAATGACTATTTTATGACATATGTTAAGGTGGAAGCCAACAGTGTTGTCTTAATGCAATCAATACAAAGTTTTGAACCAAATGTCTACATCATAACCCACAAAAATGGTCAGCCTTGCTTTTGGAAGCAACAAAAAGCAAGAAAATGTTGACCAGTAGTTGGTCCTAATACTGTCCAATATACAAACCAACCACCAAACTTAAAAGGACATTGGTGAAGTATAAGCCCCGGTGAAAGACAAAGGTGGAAAGTAAAGCGAGCTAGTAGCTACAACGATCCCCCGGAGGGGAAGTCAAAACTCATGTTCAGGCAATAATATCGGCAACAATATGTTGAATTGGCAGGTTAGTTGATGAAGAAGTTGGGAAGGTACCAGCAGCTGCCTGTGTAGTGTTAAACCAAGATGTTAAAGAGAGGGAAGGGGAAATCGTGAACTATGAGATCAATCCAACTTTCACACATCTCAACTAATTTCACATGGTACCATCTACTTTCCATAAGCAACAATAACATATCCAGTGAAATTCCACTAATTGAGGTTTAGACAGGGTAGAGTGTAAGTAGACCTTATCACTACCTCGTGGAGATAGAGAGGTTGTTTCCCAAAGACTCTCGCCTCAAGCACAAGTACTAAATAACTCTCCAGATGGGAAGAAACGACCTGGTGTTTCTCAACCCATTTCACTGTCCATCAGCAGAGGCGTATGCAGGAGGGGGTCACCGGGTTCACGTGAACCCATGCTCCCCTCCTGAAATCATATATATTAGTGTTATATTTATAATTTTTCGTTAAATATAGATGTGTGAACCCACACTCGAAGTATCATGTAATGTAACAATGATTGGGTGCACCTCTTAGTGAGGTTGAATTTTATATCTATCTTGTTTTTTTTTTCTTTCTAAAATTGGGTAACACCTCTCTAAGTGGCTATTGAAAGCACTTTTGGCGTCTTAATTAATTAAGCATTTCGATTTTGGACCTATAATTTTAAAATTTTAACTGTTTTCAATGATAACAACTTAAATCTTAAACTGATTAGATCCACATTTTCATAATAATGCACCCATCATCCCGAAATCCTGAATACGCCTCTGTCCATCAGGTCACACTATTGGGTTACATTAGTCCACCTTCTCATGTTAAAAATTTTCTATAATAATTAAGAGAAATGGTAATCTGACTTGACAACCAAAGAGATCAGAAAAGTAAAAATGAAGGTAATCAAGTGCTCAATAATTCTACTAGTATTATATTTTAAGAGCCAAATTGGAGGATACTTAAGCAGTATGTAATGGCAACTTTCAGTAATATAAAAGAATATTACAAATTGATACTGTTTTACTTTGAAAAAGGGTGTAATTACTTAAACATCTGAAAGGCGCGATGAGGAAAACTTGCCTCCTCTCTGTTATCGTCTTTTACAGCTGAACTGATGCACAAATTTAACTAACCAACCAAACTAGTATTTTCTTTTCCTAATCTTGAAAGTGGACGATCGGATAACATCATCATCAGTTACCAATGTTGCCTCAAGGGCTACAATGGATTCAGGTTTAGTAAAATAAGTGAACAGGAGGTAGATACCGTCCAAGTACGTATTTGTCTCTCCAGCCTTGTTTTTCCTCCTAATGCTGTATGCAAGTGGAATAACCCCTCGGTTGAAGACCTCCACATACATACCACCACCAGCAACCAGCAACTGCCCAAGAGAAAGAAAAACAAAAGATTAAAACTTGCATCATCAATAGCCAGTACCATGGGCAACTGAAATTGATGGGGGACAATATTAGAACTGTTAAATCCATAAAACAGTTACGATAAGTCTATCATGTAAGCTTTTAGATGAGATGGTCAAATACTTAATATTGCCCCTAACGTGCGGGCTTATGCCTTTTTTATGAGTCAAGCATGTGAAAATCAGTTTTTGATAATGGGTGGCAATGAGAGCTTGCTCTGATACCATGCTATAGTGAGTTTCTTATTTTATTAGACGGAGCAGCTGATGAAGAACAAAACACAAAACATGGGAAACATTGGCTCTTACCAGTGTGTCTATTTGATTGATCTGTTAGGCAAAAGCTGAAATGCAGTAAGTGTTGGAACAAACATAGAACAAAGACACATGTACCGATGCTTAACTTCTTTCTCTCTTCTGGTTTATCGGGGATTTAACTAAATGAAAGTTTCCCCAATCATTTGAAGGTGAAAGATGACACATAGTTTCATCAACTTTAAGTCGATTCATACTCAGTGTAATCCCACATGCGGGATATGAGGAGGGTGGTGGGTACGCAGCCTTACCCCTACCTAGTAAAGGTAGAGAGTTGTTTCCAATAGACCCTCGACTCAAATAAAACAAAACAACAATCAGTAAGAAAAGGAAATACAGTAGTAAACGGGTCATGTAGAAAATAGAGTTTCATCAACTTTAAGTACTTTTATCATTGTTCCATGCAGCTTTGCACACGCCTATTTTTCTGATAGATGTCGACTGTAACATCAAAACTGAGATGGGCAAACCAAAAGACAATTATCATCCATGTTCACAAGGAAGAATGATAAGGTGATAATAGTCATCAGACCAAGGCTTTTGGACTCGAAAAGCAGATGGAGAAAAAGAACAAGATTAAAATGAAAGTTCTTACATGGGAACAAGAAGAATGAAAATTGTAGCAGAAGCTGAGAGTAACTTTCTTCTAACTTAGACCTAGACCATGTCCATGTCAGCTTAAATTATAACGAAATGTTGAATTATGCACCCAATCTCTGTTGAGTGTTGTTAGGTCCAAATATCAGATTTTTCCAAAGAATGGCATTCTAGTGAGTAGACAAAAAAACAAAAAGGAAGTATATTTTTGGACAATCTTGTGCTTAAATCAATTGCAAGCTTGAAACTTCTTTTGCTTTCAGGCTTCCACCTCTTAACAGAAAAAGAAAAAAAAAACAATTTTTTTAGCCAAGAGACGGGAATGGAAGAAATTTTCATCATGTCAAACTGAATATCAATCACTTGTTCTGTTTCCCTAATGATCTCCCTGTTTCAAATGAGCATAATTATCTTCATTTCTCAGTTCACATTGAAATCAGCTGAAGAGTATCAAATGATACTATATGCAGCTCAACTTCTGATAAAAATACTAACTCCCTCAGTCCTAATGTATGGCACCTTTCACTTCGCATTCATGAACTACGAAAAACATATTAAAATGTATTCTTTGCCTTCAGCATATGGATACAAAGAGAATTACAACAACAACAACATATTCCAGTGAAATCTCACAAGCGGGGTCTTGAGGCTAGAGTATACGCAGACCATACACCTATATCTTGGAGGTAAAGAGGCTGTTTCAGGAGCTCCCTCGGGATACTCAGAGAATTATAGTACTTTCTCGTACAAAATGAATTAGTCTAGTTCAATTTATCTCCAAAAGTCAATCAAATTGACTCTAAATAAGCAAGAAGCGCCAAACAAATTGGGAACAAACAGTATATTAGTTTCAAAAATTCAATCTTTAGAACTCTCAACTTCAACTCTAATGCTCAAACAGTCAAATCAGCAATTGAAAACTTAAAATCCACCCAAATTGAGCATAGCACCTTGCAAGTTATATCAATTTCCAAATACATAAACAAGCATTGTTACCTCTTCGTATTTCTGGGTAAGAGCAAGTCTTTCATCTTCAGACATATCGGGTCTCAAAACCACCATTGTTTCATAAGGGCGTAACCCAGGTGGACACTGCGGTTCCTCTTTATCTTCAACTGCAGAAATCCCCGACCATGGTGTCGTCGGTGGCTCATCAGCATTTCCTCCCCCGAATCCACCCTCGAAAAACGAGCCCGAAAATTCTAGAGTTTGGGCTTTCGAGATTTGCCCAGAATTGTTGACCCTTTTGGTGAAACCCTTGAAGCTGAAGGGTATTGAAGGTTTAGAAGAAGAGAGTGTGGAGGTAAGAGATGGAAGTACTGATGGAGAAGAAGAAGAAGACGCCATTGTTGAGAGATAAAGTGGATAAGAAAGAGGAAATTCACAATTTTCGGTTCAGAGTTTAGACATTGGTAAAATTGCACAAGTGAAATTTATTGGTTTTTTTGTTTAGATACCCTCAAGACTTGTAAATGCTACTTTACTCCTTTCTTCTTCTTTTTTTGCAAAATTTCAAGTCATGGATAAAATTTTATTTTATTTTCAATTAATTAAAATGGACAGTTTTGATCGCAATTTTATCATAAATGTTAATTGTTCTATCACTTAATTATTCATAAAATGTTAAGTTTAAATATTGTTATTCCATGTTTGACGATAGTATAAGTCTAAAAATATTTTCAATTCAAGATTAAATGTGTTTAGTTAGATATCATAAGGATCAAAATTAAAATTTACCCTGTTAAGTAACCATACAAGGCCATATTTATTTATTTATTGGCGGTTTGTTTTTCCTCTTAACTATGGTAAGGAGGTTGAAGTAAGCAAAGTTTGAATAAAGAATTTAGTGAAGATCTCCTAATGAACAAGGAATCGATTATACTGTATTTAGCATAACAAAAAAAAATAGCACTTTATGTATGCTAAATCAAATTGCATTGTTCATAAATTCGAGTTATGTTTGTTGAATCGAGAATTGTCATCTTGTACATAATTATGTTGTTGGCAATGGACTTGATGAACGACTTATCGCACTTCTACGCATGATTCTTGTAGGATGTATTTTTAGTCGTATTCATTTTTTTGTAAATGAATAGACAATCCAAGAGAGTGACCAAGAAACAACATACACTTGCTAGTTTTTGAGGTTTGGAACCCTCCTCGATTCATTTGACTCGAGGAGAGACTTCAAGGGACAAGCATCGCATCTAGGTAAGTAATGTCTAATTAAATAGATCAATTGGATCTTCCATTTATGAAATTGGAAGACAAAAAGAATAATTGGAAGTTTGCAATAGAAGTGGAAGCATGTGCAATATTAAGTATATCCACAAAACAAAGAAACTCTATACAATATTGGCTTATGAGTTATGACATACCCCAAGTCCCCAAGTAGTGTACCTCCATAGGCCCCAGCAAGTGTACCCCACCTTAGTGAAGGAGCACCCAAAACAGGGTCTTAGCAAAAGTTACTGGGTTCGTCAGAACCCACACCTAGCACACTAGCTCCGCTCCTGATCAGGACTGTAGTTAAAAGGGTAAGTTACAAATGAATGACGAACCCCCAAAATCAAGTGCTTAGAATGCAAGCAAATACAAGATAAAGTGCAGTAAATTCTGATGATGCTCTCAAGTAGCTCTATGTCGAAAATTCCAGGTAAGGTAACTCTCAAGGCTAGAAGAATTTTCATGAGCAGCCAGGTATATTCTATGTCTACCCATGAAATTACAACTATGCTAGAAAGATCAAAATTCCTTCACAAGGCATGCATACACATCACCATCCCCAAACCTGATGGGATTACACTGGGTATGTTGTTTTTTGTTGCTAGAAAGATCAAAATCAATAGTCAAGATAAAGTTTAATTCCAGTCTCTTTTGACCCCTCATCACTCTCCTAGAAGCATTCAGTATTCAGAACTACTATCTACATCTACACTAGTAATAGGTCTTACATCAGTATCTACAAAAAACGAGTTCTTTCTCCTACACATGGTTAATAGGGAGAAGTAAAAGAACGAGCAACTGAGCAAGAGTAACCAAGAGGCCATTATAATTCGAACTTGTCACACTGAAGATCAAATATTTAGCATTTCCGTTCCCTTAGCTATTCTGTTAAGGGGGTACACAAGTTCTACACTGGCACATCTTTAACAAGCTTAGAAGCTGGCAGTCGACATATGAAACTACATAACAAGGTTCAGGTTTTTCTAACAATGAAAGGTTAAAGTCAAAGACAGGGGCTTTACTCATCATCATTACAATCCTAACTACAAGACTCCCTTTCATCACAAGAATTGGTTTCACATTAAAACAACATCCTGATAAGCAAATGCTAAGAAGAGATGGACAGTATTCCACATGTATTCAAAAAACTGCAGAAACTACTATGCATAGGTAGTTGAACTGATGACCTATTTTACAACAGTTGTTCACTAAGACCGAAAAACAATTCTTAATCTAGAACTAATAGAAGAAGATCAGTTTGTATCAGGGTTTCGAACAAAATGTGACTAGACTTGCGGCTTTTCCTCAAGGAAGCTTCTGCATCCATCCATCTATGAACTTTCGTGTCTGTAATATAAAAATTATTGATTCAACAAATAGATTGGTCCAACTTTAAATGAAGAAATGAATTTTATACTGCTATTAATAAATATGCAATGCATTAAACATAATGGCTAATCATATTTGATTGTAAGTTGTAACTACTTTATTACTCAATCTCATTGTAAGTGAAACAAATGTCATTGCATGTAAGAAAACGAAAAATGTGTTCTGGTCCTTCTGAATGCATTATTGAACATTATATTGCTTGAGGAAACTGTAGTTTGGAAAACAGGTCACGCACCGACTACTTTGTGCTGAACAACTACCCCCACCCCAACCCCAAAGAAATGAGAGAAGTACAAAAAATGTACAATCTAACCTCCTGATACTGCAGATTGAAACTGTCCCACCCACTATATCATACCATGGACATTGTCAGAGACATGAAGCATAAAAGATATTAGCTAGTTCAGGATACCTTATTTCTAGGATCTCAACATTATTTCAAAAGTTAAGCATCACACCAAATCCACATATAGCTTTTGTAATGAAAAAAACATTTTCCGGGATTCTCCCCAGAATGTTCTGGTAGCCCTTCTGTTAATTCATAACAAGAAATAATTGACCAAATACACCTCAAACTCAAAATATAGCAACCAAGTTAAACATGCATACCTCACCCAAGAATCATCATCCAGATACAAACTTTACAACAATACAGAGTGTGTTGAGGAGTATGAGAAGAACTCTCAGATATTGAGTCGCATAAATAAGACCAAGTAGCTGGCCCTTAAATGAATTTCTCCGGACCCCTGAATATTCCTGGAAGCTCCATCCTCTCGGAGCAAGGAAACGGTCTTCGTTCAATATTGCAAGTGCATTTGCAAGAAGCAGGCAGCCCTCGAGCAATGTCCACAAACCCATGCCCTGATTTATGTTGATATTATTACTATCTCCATTCACAAGAATCCATTCTCAACTTCTCATATCTCACTTTATTTGTATAATCTTTCTAAATCAGCTAAAATGTTTTAAAGATAACCCAACAACACAAAAGGTTAAGAAAATGTAAAATAAATAATAAAGTAATTGAGTAAATACTAGCTATTCAAAATACTAGCAAATTAATGGAAGCAGTTAATAATCTTTCATAAATATCATCTCTCAAGAGCCATTCTGCTTGCATTTAAGTCTATTTCTAGCCTTACAATAGACCTTACAAAGCGCAGTGTTTTTGCTGCAAATTAAGAAAATCAAATTCAGGAGCTGGCTGATATCTTGGGATGTTGAATTGAGTAATTCATCCATCTCTCCCCAGACCCCACTAGTGGGATTACATTGGGTATGCTGTTGTTGAATTGAGAAATTTCCTACAGTATATTTTGGAACTATTGGTGACTTTTGGAAGAAGCTCATCACTTGGGGAAAAAATATTTGTCTTTTGGTGGAAGGCTTCCGCTGGTGAATAGTGTTCTTGATGGCATCCTACTTACATGATATCTCTCATGCCTATACCAGCAAGTGTTGAGAAAAAACAATTAACAGTCTTATAAACGAGTTTTTATAAAAGGGGAACTCAGACAGAAAAAGATTTCACCTTGTAACATGGAAACCAGTGACTAGGAACAAAGAAGGTAGTGGTGACACAACATCACAATAAGAACTTGCTTCGTAAGTGGCTCTGGATACTGAATGATGGAGGAGTTTTGGAAAGAGCTTATTATCACTAAATGTGGTAAAAGGGATAAGTGAACTCCTAATCATGTGAGCATCCTTCCAATGTGTCTGGAAGGAAACATATTTGCAAATTATGGGAGGATTTCAAGAATCATATTAGGCTAAAAGTGGGAAATGGAAGAAAGATACATTTCTGGGTCCAACAGATGAATCGATACAGGGAAACTGAAGCATAAATTTCCAACTCTCTACAGTTTTCTCTGTTAGGGATGCTCTTGAAAGTTGGAGTTCACGGGAAGTTGACAAAGCCATCAAGAGTTATCTCGATGATGATCCCTGGTGCTATCTTTCAGTGTTTATGGACAGTGAGGAACAAAAGATGTTTTGAAGGAATTTCAACTTCTAGAAATCTTTTGCGAGGCAGATATCTAGTTAGCCTTTTTAGCTGGTCCAAGTTGACCCCTGTAAATAATTTAGAACTTTTCTTAGATTTTGTTAGCTCTATAGTTTAGGAAGATGCTACAAGGATAAAGCTTGCATCTTCTTGATGCCTTTAAATGAATCTACTGACTTCATCAAAAAAAAAAAAACTCTCAACAGTTTAGCACTCAAAAATATGTTATGGTTGTTGATTGTGTTGCTAACTTCGATAGGAAGATCGGATTTAGAAGAAAATTTAATAACCAGGAGGTTCAAGATATCAGTTACCTTTTGACTCTATTACAGCCAATCTCTCTTGATGACAAAAGGATGGACTCACAAAATAGGCTTGCCTGCACTAGTGGAGTGCTTTTATTTTAATCATGGTGTATGGCCTAGCTTGCGGACACCTCAACTAATTCCACAGGTACTTATCTCCTACCAGCACAAGTATCGGGTAACTTTGTCGACCAAGGCATGGACAAATGAGAAGAAATCACCTAGTCTTTTTTACCCCGTTGAGTTTTGAACCTAAGACCTCATAGTTCTCAATTTGATCATTAGTGGAGTTTTTTCTATTAACAGCTACAACAATCTTCTACAGGAAATAGATGACAATTGAGAACAAAGCTGGCCTTGGAAGATAATTTGGATGACGAGGGCACCCAAATTTTTTTGCTTTGACTAGATCCTTGCCCATAGAGCATGTGTCACACAAGTTATTTTGCAAAGAAGAGTTTAATTTCATGTGCAGTAAATGTTTACCATGTGGAGACTCACAAGAATCCATCAGCTATCTCCTGCAACATTGGAACTATGTTTGACAGATTTGGACATTACTTCTTAACATTTTGGGGGTTGTTCGGGTGATGCTGCAAGATGTTAAAGGATTATATCAGCTCGCAAGGATAGAGAACTGACAGAAAAAGAATGAAGTTTGGAGGGACAGATTTGGACATTACTTCTTAACATTTTGGGGGTTGTTCGGGTGATGCCGCAAGATGTTGAAGGATTATATCAGCTCGCAAGGATAGAGAACTGACAGAAAAAGAATGAAGTTTGGAGGGACAGATTTGGACATTACTTCTTAACATTTTGGAGGGTGTTCGGGTGATGCCGCAAGATGTTAAAGGATTATATCAGCTTGCAAGGATAGAGAATTGACAGAAAAAGAATGAAGTTTGGAGGGACCGTCCCATTATGCATCATGTTACAATTTGGCATGAGAGGAATAGAAGGTGTTTATTGGGAAAAACAACACTCATCTTTTGTAAGCATATAAAATTTACATTTTGGTGCGGGAGCAACTTGATTAGGTCTCTAGCTCATTTTATGGATTCACTAAAGATGTAATATAGCGCTTGCTCCTCTATCTTTTGTACTTTTGCTAATACCTACTTGGCACTATAATATCAATACAATTAGCTTACCTTATCAAAAAAATATCAAGTTGCTCAAGCATAGAAATTATTAGTATTGAAAATGCAATAGCACTTAAAGAGACAAATGGATACAAACATTCATAATATTCATGTGATCCAGCCCAATTATTTTGAGATAGAGGCCTGATTAATCGATTCGCTTCTCAAACATAGTTTACCCATGATCATTCAACCAATGCTTATGCATTTCCAAATCGTAAGCACGCAGGGAGAAAACTGAAAGAAGGCAGAATCAAATTGTCCAACTGTTCACTCATTTGATCAATATAATCACTAAAACATCCTACATGCATACTCACTAAGCATGAAAGAAGGCAGAATCAAAGTTGAAGCCGCAATTTCTAAGTAGTCAGAAATGCATCCACATTCAAGTAAATCTATTTCCAGCAAGGTTCTTTTGATCAATAACTAAACAGAATCAAGCATATTAAATTACAAATACTAAAACTCGCGGCTTCAACAAGCAAAAATCCAGTGATTTGAGAAATATTTATTTAACCTAAGAACAAGGATTTCAAAAACTTCAATTACAGAGAACAATAGTCGAAATCGCACCTTCAACAAGCAGAAATCACGCTTCAAACTAGTGTCAGATTCAATTATGGTGGTATAGTTGAGCTTTTTTCAATAGATTTTTCTTAATCTTCAATTGTTTCTTTTGTAAAAAAAAATCCAATGATCAAACTTACCTGACGACGAGGAAGACGAACGATCGGCGGCAGGTGGCAGGCGTCAACCGGCGGCAGCAGGCGGAAACTCTCAGTGAAAAATGAATAGACTTGATTTGGAACCCAGATCTGCAATCTGAACAATACGTATACTTTCACTAAAGAGGCAAAGGGCTAAGTTTCATATTTACCGTCTCCGTTAGTCACAATTTATGTCATACATTTTTTTTAAAACAAATATTTAAATATAGAGTAATATTTTTTTTAATTTAACTCTTAAAATTCGATACTATATTGCCTTCTATTTCATATTAATTGAATTTGTGAGATAAAAGACATTATTTAAACCATATTTTTAATTATTGTCCTTTTTGAAATCATAAATATACTTTTAAGTAGTATAATTTATCTCCTAAAAATATTAAACTTCACTAAAGAAAGAAGCAAATATGAAAAAAAAAAATCAAATATCTATCTTTAAAATTTAATTATTTTGAATTAATGAAAAATCCCTTTTATTGATTTATAAGTGTATAATTTGTTATGCACATGATAAATATTTTGAAATAACTAGTTAATAGTGACAATTTTTCGATTCTATGTCAACCACTAACCATAATATCAATCAATATGAAATAATTATTATTGACAACCAACATTACGTTTAGCTAAGATTTGTATAGTGTAGTAATCAAAGTAAAATTTAGAAAACTCTTATTTATTTTTTGATCGAGAGAAATTAAATTTTAAAGATCAATTTTTTTAGAAAAAAATATGTTTATTTAATTGAGATTCTAAGTTATCATTTCATATATAATTTCTTGCTATCAATGAATGTAATGAATAATTAGTCATACTTGTGAACAATAAAAATTATTGAATGTGTTCAATTGCCTTCAGTGAACTGTAAAGGAATTAACAATTTAAGAAACTATCAAAAATAAAGTGAACGATTTTCTTGTAATAGTAATTATGAAGTCTGTGTTATTTATGTTTTACAACATTTATTAGATACTAAAAGCTGATAAAATAACAAATAAAACTATTAAAATTTAGTAAAAATTAGACAGATTAGGTTAGGGATAAGGGTCTGAAAAATACTTCAACTTTGGCCGAATTTGCTGTTATGATACCAAACTTTAATGAGGACCTATTACCCCATACTATTTAATATCGTATTTTAAATATATATATTTGTCCAATT
The DNA here is from genome assembly GCF_019186545.1 of Solanum stenotomum. Taxonomy (NCBI): domain Eukaryota; kingdom Viridiplantae; phylum Streptophyta; class Magnoliopsida; order Solanales; family Solanaceae; genus Solanum; species Solanum stenotomum. The sequence goes on from NC_064291.1 coordinate 57,012,136, forward strand.
GGTCAAGTGCGTGAAAACACGACGCATAGGCGTGTAGAACACCAAATAATCTTTTTTAGGCCAATCATTAAATGTCACGTATCAATACATTGATTAAACTATATCTATTTCTTTTTACCTCTAATTCTAAATCATTTTAAACCCTTTCTCTTTCACTAGAATACTAATCCGGAAGACCACCATTGAAGGGCCAGGTAAGCGATTTCGACGTCTGGTTCACTGATGGGTCAAGCCATTGAACTCGGAGCTCACCGCTTCGGAATGGTCAAAGTTGAGACAAAACACCTATAAAGCAAGACAAAATCGTAAATGGGAGAGGGGAAAGGGGACTGGTTCGCCGCTGGCTAGTTGTGGTGGTTTGAAACAGGTCGAGCTCCAGTTCATTGGAGTAGCGACGGAAGCTGTTGTTGGCAGCTTGTTTGGTGGCTGGCGGAGGCCAGTTATTGGTGGTGAGGTGGCTATTTCATGATCTGTTAGCAGCATTGGAGAAGGTCGTTTGGTCGCTGTTTTTAGGCGAGTTTGGTAGTTGTTTTCAAGTGAGTTTGGTACAGTAGCGGAGCCAGGATTTTCGCCAAGGGTGTTCATACTTTAGGACAAGAAAAAAAATAAACCTTACTAGTCAGATTATAAAGATTGACTTCAAAATAGTCATACCTCAATATCAAATTAACCAACTATCCAAAATGAAAATTCTTAAAACAGAAACTAACAAAATATCAATGAATAAACTAAGGAAGATGAAGTAGGACAAATATATTGACGGACAGTTTCATATACACCAAAATATGTAAATTGTAAAGTGGTAACTACAATTGCACTCGACGACACTTCATCTCTTGAAATGTTTTCATAATACACTCATTAGAAACATCTTTAAATACTTTTTCCTATACATAAGACACTATGCAACCATCTAAGAATTCATCATCTATTCGATTTCGCAAGTCATTCTTGATAATCTTCATTGCCGAAAAAGCTCTTTCAACTGTAGCAGTGGCAACAGGTAGAAGCAAAGCAAACTTTACTAAAAGAAATACGAGAGAATAGGTTAAATGCTTCTTTGTCTCAACCAACTTTCTTGAAAGTTCTCCAAGTCCACCCAAATTGGAGAACCTTTCATCAATATCACGAACATCAATAATGTAATTAACAAGTTGATTCTTAAGAGCTCTTATGTTGGACCCATCAAAATCATCAGGATATAATTCAGTCATTCTCATTATCTTCTTTATGTCAAAACTAGAAAATGAATCAATTGGATTCAAGCAAGATACTCCATTAAGCAAATCACTTGTCACCTCATTGAAACGATCATTAAGTTCTTGTAGTTGCCAATCAATGATTTTATAAAACACATCCACACGATAATGATGCAAAGTAGTACAATAACTACTTTACGTCGTGATCTCCCAGAATTAGCATATGGATCATTAAAATTGGGTAATGAAATGTCATGCTTGATACAAAATGCTTCTACCTTTTCTTTAAGTGAATCTCATCCAATATTTTTTTTCAGAGAGGATCCCATTCATTATCTCTTAAAGCTTGCAACCTTCTCTTTGCTACCTTTACAAGAATCATGGCATTTGCAATGTCTTGCTCTTTTTTCTATAATGAAACATTAAGATCATTTTTTATTCCTAAAACATCTGTCATCAAATGCAACAAGAAAATAGTCTCAAACGTTTGACAATTTCTGAGAAATCCCGATGCGCTTGCTCTTTCTTCCAAAGTACTTGCATTTTCAACAAGAGTATCAAGTACATCAACAATAGAGTCAAAGCTACTAATAAAGTTTCCAAATGACTTGTAGTGAGATCCCCAACGAGTATCACCGGCTTTAACAAGACCAAGTTCTTGATTCAACCCTCTACCCATCTTTAGTTCACCCATATCCAATGCCATTTGGAGATGTTTTTTTTGAGATTCTTGAAAATTATCCACACGTTTAAAAGAAGCTCCCAACACATTCAAAATATTTGAAATTAATAATACAAGTTCACCTACTTGAACACACTTTTTAGAAACCGCAACAAGAGTCAATTGAAGTTGATGAGCAAAACAATGAACAAAATGAGCCGATCTACTTTCTTGTCTAATCAACATTTTAAGATCACCTAGCTCACCTTGCATAATACTTGCCCCATCGTAACGTTGCCCACGTACATTAGATAAAGTCAAAATGGTGAGCGAGTACATCTACAATTGCTTTCTTTAGATATAAAGCACTAGTATCTTTAATGTGAACAAGTCCAATAAATGCCTCCATCACAAACCCCATTTTGTCAACATATCTTAGACAAATAGCCATTTGCTCTTTGCGTGACACGTCTGTGGATTCATCAACCAATAAAGCAAAGTAATCACTATTTATATCCTCTATTATAGCCTTAACTGTTTCAATCTTACACGCAGTCACAATATCTTTTTGGATGTCATGAGAAGTCATTTTATTATTTTTTGGAGCTTTTTCTAACACAAAAGGTTTAATTGCATCACATCTAGCAGCTAACCAAGAAAGAACTTCAAGAAAATTACCCTTGTTCAATGACGATTCACTCTCGTCATGACCACGAAATGCAAAATCTTAATCCAAGAGAAGTCTTACCACATCGATTGAAGCGTTTAACCGAATCCGATATTCATGCTTACTTTTATCATCCAACTTGTAAAATGCGGCTTGAATGGATTGTTGTTCTCGCATGAGATCTTCACACTTTCTTTTGGATTGATTATGAACGTTATTCGGTGGACCAATATGTGTAGCAAAACTATCCTTTCTATGCCAATTTGTAAATCCCTTAGTCGAAAATACATTACCACCACCTTGATTAATATTTTCTCCTTGAAACAAATAACAAGGTAAACAATAAGCAGCATCCACACTAATACTGTATTCCAATCAATCACAATATTCACCAAAGCACGTAAAACAAAACGACGTGGTGTTCCAAAAAAATTAGTTTGAGGAAAATGATGATTTTGAGGTTGACAAGGACCTTTAATGATATATGCCCTCCTTATCTCATTACGAAGGTTTGGATGATAATTCAAAATTGGAGTTCTTTCAGCCGGATCAGCCTTTAAATCATTTACATCAAATTCTTGTCTTTGGGAAGAGTGAGATGATATTTCTATTTGGTTGTCATTTTCATCTCGGTGTAGTTGATATTGATTTTGAGGCACCAAACTTGTTTTGGGTACTCTAAAAAAATATTTCTCCAAACTCATTGAACACCAAACTGAAATAGTAGTCAAGTTCAAGTATACCAAACTTATTAAAAATCATCCACAATACACCAAATAGTTGATCGATACTCATATAAATAAAGTAGCTTTTAACATAAAAATTAAGATATTCAAGTCTTTCAACACATGATTAGAAAAAACTAAACTAAAGGAAAAAAAAGGATTAAGAAATACCTTTTCACACTTCAATGGCGGTTGAGGAAGAAATATACAATGATTAAAGCTTCCAATTTCTTAAAACTTGTAAATATGTATGAAAGTTGAGAAGAGAGAAAGGTAAAGAGTAAAGTTGTAAAGGGTTTTTGGGAGAAGAAGAAGTCAAAAAACTAAAAGGAAAAGACAACTATGAATCTATTCTTTTTTTAAATTAAGAAAAGTAAAAAATAGACCTTTTGTTTTTCTTAACTTAAAAAAGGTAACTTTTTTGTACTTTTTCTTAAGAGAAAAACGGAACAAATATTAAATAAATGAAATATTCAAGCCTGGGATCGAACCCAGGCTGAGTTTTACCTTTTCTAAGAGAACAAACGGAATAATGAAAAATTTTAAAGAAAACGCCAACACTTGGGCTCGAACCCGGAACGCTGAGGCATCTTTGCCCAACCTTAACCGCTGGGCTGCCAACCTTTATTGTGTCAAGGTTGTTCAACAGTTAGTATATATCCAAAGAACTCGATATTTAGTATATATACCCGTAAAAATATTCCGACGAAAGTTGTTCATCTGACCACCCTCGCCATGTCATAGCTCCGCCCCTGGTTTGGTAGTTGTTTTCAGGCTAGTTTGGTGGTTGTTTTCGATGGGGTTTTGGATCGGGTTTGGCTTAAGCTTTTGGCTGTGTTGTTGGTCGATTTTGTTGGTTGTTTCAGCTACTGTTTGATGGCTATTTCAGCTGCTATTTGGACGAAGTGAAAAGGGAAGAGGAGGAAGAACGACTTGGGAACGAAATATGTTTATTAAAGGGAACAAAATGACTAATTTAATAAATTTAATGTATTAAAATGCGCATGTGACACACTCAACTAACATAGACTGAGTATGAGCAAATATATCTGTTTAAAATACGGTATTAAATAGTCTAGGGGTAATAGGTCCTCATGAAAATTTGGTATTGTAACAACAAATTCGGTCAAAGTTAGAGTATTTTTCAGACCCTTATCCTATTAGGTTATGATCCGTTACTAATCTGTTTTGACCCAATTCACTTTAGCCCAAACAAATTAGGATAGAATTGGATCTTGACCCGTTTATTATCTTGACCGATTTTGACCGGACTAATTGTTAAGGTTTTGCCCTGATTTTCTTTATTTATTTGAAGTTTTTTTTTCTTAAAGAAAAGTCAAAGTATTACCATAAATGCTTGAACTTTTTCTGAAAGGAAAATATAATTTTCTTCTACATTTGGTTTATTCTTTCCGTAGAGGAAAAGTTTGGAGATCTATAAATTGAATATCCTATTCTCAGAGCAATACACATTAGTATCAACAATGTAGTCGTTTAAGAGTCTTGTTTATCGGGAGATTTTCTCCTAAATATATTTATGTTTTTTTAATATTAGTTTTCAATATGTAGGTCGCTTGACCAAAAATATTAATAATATGTCATTAGTATGTTTTTATTTGTCGTCTAATTTATCAACCATCTAATTTGCAATTGTAAGCTTCCGCATGACTCCCTAATCACCTTCAGAATCCAACACTAATTACCACCCTAGATCAGCCCAACAACACAAAAGCTCATGAACTCTTCTTCGGTGGGCTTTCGGTCTCCTTATATGAACACCAACGAAAATCGCCCAATTATCTTCCTTCGTTTTATTGTAGAGAAAGAAGAGAATCCTTCTACAGAGACTGAGAAGAAAAAGCTCTGAACAGAGATCGAACATGGATCCAAAGCTTACAGAAGTTTCACAGACTTTCAAACGATTAAAAGTTGCTTTTGTGCGTAACGATTTTGATACTTAGTGGCTACTCCCCCAACTCAAGGTTCACTAATCACATAAAATAATCATCATCTATCATTGTTCAAACTCGTTTAAACCCTAGTTTGTTGTTTAAAATTTTGCTCAAATCATCTAAATGTGAGATGTTTAGAGGTGCTACTTTTCAATTGGCTTAAATATCGCATTTGTATGGTGATAATTATAGTGATTTATTTATATGTTGATTTTATGTGGAATGATTTTGATGCTTGTACTAGGCTACTGTTTTAGCTCAAGGTAATCACATTATTATAATTTTACCATAGGTGAACGCAGCGAAAATCCTAGTCTTTTGTTCTAAATTTGCTCATTTTATGAAAATATGGAAGGAATGGTTAGAAACGATATTGTTCAAGTGTTGATAATTATAAGAGAAAAGACATAAAGTCATCATAGAAGTTGTCCCGAATTTTCTAAAAGACACCTTAACTTTGCAACCGTCCTATTACCCCACTAAACAATTTTGAACAAATATTATTATATCATTTTTCGATCAATCCCAAATTTTAATAAGCAAGTGTGTTCATACACCAATCATAATATGACACATGTTAATTTAATTAAAAATATATTTTTAAAAATCATTTTAAGTTTTTTTCTTTATTTTTCTCTCTCTCTTACTTTTGACTTATTTTAATTTTGATTTCATCTTAAATTCCACTTCATCGTCCACCCCCCACTTTCAAATGATCCATCCTCCATTTTCTTTGGTTTTTTTCACCTTCCACCCTCACCACTCCCCCATGTCAAGTTGAACTCCTCTCCCATTTTTTTTTCTTTTCATTTTCTTCTTCTTCTCCCGACAAATTCTTTATAAAATTCATACTACTTTCTAGACTTTATTGAATTTTTGATAACAAATTTAATTATTCTTCTAAGAAAATTTAAAATCTTGAAGGTATCATCAATTACTCCTTTTCATATAACTTCAAAATTAGAAATGATAATTTTAAAAGAATCAATGAATTCCCCGAAAATTGAAAGAACTTAATTGAAATCGGATAAAAAAAAACTATATGATACTTCCTAATCATCTTGAAATCTAATGGGTTTATCAAATTGTTCGAAATGTAAGAAAATATTTAGATAAAATTATAAAATTAAAGAGAATAAAACTAATAGTAGTAAAAAGGGATAAGGGTTTGAAAAATACCCCAACTTTGGTCGGATTTGTTGTTGCGATACTAAACTTTTATGAGGACCTATTATCTCCCTAGACTATTTAATATCGTAGTTTTTACCCCCTGAACTATTTAATAGTGTATTTTAAAGGTATATATGTGTTCACGTGGACACATTACTATTTATAATTTTGCATTATTTTTTATGTCCACGTGGGCAAATATATATGTTTAAAATACGGTATTAAATAGTCTAGGGAGGTAATAGGTCCTCATGAAAATTTAGTATCACAACAGCAAATTCGACCAAAGTTGAGGTATTTTTCAGACCATTATCCCTAGTAATAAAAGAAAGGTGAAGTCATGGTAAAAATGGTGGCATTGATAGTGAGAAGCTTCAATTGAGATGACAATAAATTTTTGAAGAAAAAAGAAAGAGAAAAAACAAAAAGGAAAAAAAGTTAAAATAATAAAAAAATAAGAAAATATATTTTATATAAAATACTTATAAAAATAAAATTATATTAGTTATTTTAGGTTGTTCACTCTCTTTTAGAGAGTGCACACACTCTCTGTGTCAGTTGGACAAAAAATGATGTAATAATATCAATTCAAGATTGTTTAGTGGGGTAATAGGACGCGTGCAGAGTTAAATTGTCTTTTTAAAAATTCGTGACAAGTTCAGATGTCACTTTATGTCTTTCTCTAATTATAATGATAAATATGTCGATTTTATGTGGTAGCGAGGTTGATATTTGTAATAGGCTACTGTCTTAACTTAGGGTAATCACATGAATATGATACACCTAGATGAACTCATTGAAAATCATAGCTTTTATGTCAGAGTCTTACTTATCTTATGAGTTGTACTCTATTTCGAGTTTTCTTCCCTGTTGCCCTCAGAACTATTCTCTTTATGATTGCATTTATCACGAAATTCGATCATTTGTTAGGAACGATATTGATACTTGCAATAGGCTGTCTCTCAACTCAAGTTAATTGATATCAATACTGTAGCTCAAACTTTTGCAAAGCCTAAACTGTTGTTATAATTTAGCTTCAATTATGAGATATACTGTCACAAATGATTTCTGTTCTCTCGCCTTAGAAATCTTCTCTAATATAGCCACCAAGGCTTTGATTCAACATAAAGGAAGTACAACATTAGATGTATGTTAGGCAGCCACCACAAGTTTGAACCCTGTTGAGGAGTAAAGTTTGGTATTTAAATAGTAGGGCAGAGGTATGGGCACATGCTACCCCGAGTGTCAAGCTTGTGCCCCAAAAGGGATGGACCAATTAACCATCANTCAGAGTTTTACTCATCTTATGAGTTGTACTCTATTTTGAGTTTTCTTCTATGTTGCCCTCAGAACTATTCTCTTTATGATTGCATTTATCACGAAATTCGACCATTTCGTTAGGAACGATATTGATACTTGCAATAGGTTGTCTCTCAGCTCAAGTTAATTGATATCAATACTATAGCTCAAACTTTTGCAAAGCCTAAACTGTTGTTATAATTTAGCTTCAATTATGAAATATATCGTCACAAATGATTTTTGCTCTGTCGCCTTAGAAATCTTCTCTAATATAGCCACCAAGGCTTTGATTCAACATAAAGGAAGTACAACATTAGATGTATGTTAGGCAGCCACCACAAGTTTGAACCCTGTTGAGGAGTAAAGTTTGGTATTTAAATAGTAGGGCAGAGGTATGGGCACATGCTACCCCGAGTGTCAAGCTTGTGCCCCAAAAGGGATGGACCAATTAACCATCAGGGAATTTATTGATTATAAAAACTCTATTTATGATAACCTTCGTCACATATTCAAGCTTATACTTTGATAACTTTGTCCATGTTGTGTAACTGTTTAATATGTGCAATTAACTCAAAACAGCTTAGGAAATATTCAACTTACAAAGTTGATCCTATATACATATTGAAATATAGTACTCTCTATCTCTTTGCTTGTGCACTTTCTCTATGGTTCTTCTTTTCAATTTAGTTTGTTAATCTTAGTTTGCTAAGTAGTTATTTTATAACAAAATCTTAATTATTATTATTTTTTGTTGACATTTGGCTTTATATTTGTAAAATTCATTTTTCTACTATTTATAAAACAAATTTTAAACGAACTTAAAACCTTCGTATTCATCAAAACCCTAAATTGAGTTGATATGTAACCCAAAATAATTTTTGAAAAATCTTTATCAAAATATTTTTTAAAACTTTTTTTGTTATATGTTATGTATAGTTATAATAAAGAAAAACATAATTTTAATGTTATGAATATATTGAATTAGTGGATTGTGAATATTCTTAATACATGAACTACTTACATTCATTTATTTGTATTCACTAGGTTCTATTAACCATTTTGGATAAGAATGTATCTATTTATTATGTCACTTAATATGGTGCCTTTTAGAGTGATTTCTCAACCTATAAATAAGGTTGTTTATTCACCATTATAAGAGACACTTGGAGACATTTGAATAATATGATCTCTATATTCTACTCCCCATATATCATGTCTATATTGTTTGTAGTATATTATTTATGTTTTACAACATTTATTAAGTACTAAAAGCTTATAAAATAACAAATAAAGCTATTAAAACTTAGAAGGCTGTGATTGGTCCAAAGAGCGGGTCACAAACGGATTTCTCGATTATCAAAAAAAAAAAACTTACTAAAAAATGGACGGGTTGATTATGACCCATTACTAACCTGTTACCTATCCCGTTTTGACCCAATTCATTTTAGCCAAAATAAATTTGGATCCTATTGAATCTTTACCCGTTTATTATCTTGATTGATTTTGACTCGCCCAAATTTATCCTGACCCGCCTAAGACCACCCTACATCAGCCCAACACAAAAGCCCACGAACTCTTCTTCGGTGGGCTTTCAGGCCCCTTATATGAACACCAACGAAAATCACCCAATTCTCTTCCTCCGTTTTCTTGTAGAGAAAGAAGAGAATCCTTCTACAGAGACTGAGAAGAAAAAGCTCTGAACAGAGATCGAACATGGATCCAAAGATTACAGAAGTTTCACAGACTTTCGAACGATTCAAAGCTGCTTTTGTGCGTAACGATTTTGATACTTGCACTAGGCTACTCTCCCAGCTCAAGGTAATCGCATCAAATCATCATCTATCATTGTTCAAACTCGTTTAAACCCTAGTTTGTTTTTCTAAATTTTGCTCAAATCATCTAAATGTGAGATGTTTAGATGTGTTACTCTTTAATTGGCTTAAATATCGCATTTGTATGGTGATAATTATAGTGATTTATATGCCAATTTTATGCGGAATGATTTTGATGCTTGTACTAGGCAACTGTTTTAGCTCAAGGTAATCGCATCATTATGATATTACCATAGGTGAACGCGGAGAAAACCCTAGCTTTTTGTTCTAAATTTTGCTCATTTTATGAAAATGTGGAAGGAATGGTTAGAAACGCTACTCTTCAAGGGTTGATTATTATAATGATATATATATCGATTTTATGTGGAAGCGAGGTTGATGTTTGTAATAGGCTAATGTCTAATCACTTGAATATGAGATACCTAGGTGAACTCATTGAAAACCATAGATTTTCTGTCACAGTCTTATTCATCTTATGAGTTGTACTCTATTTAAAGATTTCTTCTGTGCTGCCCTCAGAACTATTCTCTTTATGATTGCATTTATCACGAAATTCAACCATTTTTTGTTAGGAACCATATTGATACTTGCAATAGGCTGTCTCTCAGCTCAAGTTAATCGATAAAAATACCATAGCTCAAACTTTTGCAAAGCCTAAGCTGTTGTCATAATTTAGCTCTTATTATGAAATGTACCGTCACAATTTAGCTCTTATTATGAAATGGACTGATTCACTGGTAAGTGTGAGATGTAGAGAACCTCTGGTTTTAGGGAAATCATAATTGAGTATTGGAATGAGATGAGCCACACAAAGCAGAACTTATACAAAGTAGTCAGTATATCCGACCTTTAGTTTGGGATTGCGACGTAGTTGATTCACTGAGTATATAAGGTACCAAATGTATATTGTCTTTGTGAGATTCAAGATATAGCAATGACTTATCTACCTTGTATTTTCTTATTTTCATGATAAAGGACTTCTCTACCTTGTTGAGATCGGTTGTGTAAATATCTTTTATAACTTTGAGTTATATTATTTTGACATTTTAGGTTCTTCTGACCGCTTTCACGAGCTTGCCGCCCCTATTCCAAGAAACATCTAATGCCATCCATGAGTTGACAATTGCAAGTAATGTTCTGCACTCTTGTTTATCTTATTTGTATTTCATTATGTTGCCTAATTGCTTCTGAAGGTGCCGGTGGTTGGTTGCTGATTATGTATTATGATTATCTATGAATTTTAAGTACATTATCTTGGAGATACAATGCTCAGGTCTTCCACTAATATGCCATATGCTGTACAATGAGAAGTGCAATGCGAAGGCAGTCAAGCTGTTTTTTCAACCCAAAAAAAAAAGCGAACTAGGAAAAGGAATAGCGTGTTTGAACAAATTTGATATGTTTGTTACCTTATTAAAAGTAGAATAGAAAATATTCTTCAATAATCCTTTACCTCATCAAAAAAAATAAAAATAGAAAATATTCTTCAATAATGCGGGACATGTATTCCATGAGGTCATCTGAATGTAGAGCACTTTTATCCTTGTTAGGCGGGATGGCGTGCTGCCATTTCAGTGTATTTCTGCAACCATAGGAAAGACAAAAAAACTTGTTTGCTAGCTTGCTTGTTATTATTATTATTATTATTATTTTTTCCCTTTTTCTTTTCTGTTTTGAGTTCAAGAATTAATCCACTGAGTTGGTATCGATAAGGGAGCCCTGGATGTATACATAAATCCTCATCTACTTTCCCAGAGTGAATGAGCTAAACGCTGCATTAGAACAGTTGTAATTCTCTTTGTATCTTTTGCAGTAGCTTGTTGGTACTAGCTTCAATAGAATTACATTCTATTAGGGCGGGCTTTGATCTAGTGGTAAGAGCACAACTCGTAATGTGTGGGTCGGAAGTCACGTGCTCAAACTAGGCCGGACAAGGACTGGTAGTTGAGTGGAGAAGAGTCGAGAGTCGAGAGTCGGGCCCATTATCCACCGTGTTTCGAGCCATATTCCAGTGACCCTCTGGGATTTCTCGGTTTAAAAAAAATTACATTACCTTATTAAATTAACCATCATCTGTCACAGAATAGTGCATGCTGCAGCTGCTGAACCTAAGACCAATTATAGTTGGAAAAAGTTAAATTCTGTTTTCCTTTCTCAGCTGAGAATGCTAATTTCAGTGAATTATCATCAAGGTCTTGCTAAGACATGGATTGCATATTGTTTTTGGAAGAATAATACTTGATTGCCTGTGATTTCAGTCTGCTATACTCTTCAGAATTGCTTATTCTTGAGATTGTTGGCTTACTAATCCTACGTGATTGATTTAAGCCATGTGGATTTGGAGCTTGGTGAAAGTTTATGGTTCTCACAGTCACACTAATAGTGTTCAATGGTATAACAATTCACAGGAGATATTTACGAGCATGCAGTTGTTTTATCTGTGAAGATGGAGGACCAGGATGCTTTCGAGAGGGACTTCTTTCAGCTAAAACCCTATTACACAGATGCACGGTAACTATTTCTCAAGCTTTAGTTCCATATGCCATTCCATTCTTCTGTACTTATTTGAGAAAAGGGAAAAGCAAATACATATATCAAGTGGGGCAGAGTTTGATAACTAGATCCCTCTCTTGCTAGCTTTGGAACCCAATTTCAACTAATTGATACTGAGGGTGAGGGAAAAACAGCCTTAGGGCAGAGTTGGGGTGGGGTATGTTGATGTCGTTCTAGTTATTCTTGTGATATCCTTACCCTTGTCATAGTAAGATCTGCTGGTTGAGTCTGTTTTATAGATGCTGAAAAGAAGGTGCTCCTCGTCTTTTTCTTGTGATGCAGTGGCCGTCTTCCAGCTTCCCCACAGGAATACCCTATCTTAGGTCTCAACCTTCTGCGGCTTCTTGTTCAGAATAGGATTGCTGAATTCCACACCGAACTTGAGTTACTTTCGCAGAGTGCTTTGGACAACCCATGTATAAAGCATGCTGTCGAATTAGAGCAATCCTTCATGGAAGGGGCTTACCACAGGGTGTTGAGTGCACGACAGACTGTGCCTGATGCAACCTATGCCTATTTCATGGATCTGCTTGCAAAGACTGTGAGGTAAATTGATTTGTTTCGCTCATAATTTTCCTTACTCTCTGGTGCCTGGGAAGGAATTTTCTTAAGAACATTTTGTTGGATTGTTTTTGGCTAACCTTATTATGTTATGTCCACTTGCAAAGTTACAAACATGTTAGCGGGGTCACTTATTGCTTGATTAAATGAGTTAGATCTTTTAAGGATTAATTAGATCTACGGGAAATACTTTTCTGAAGAAATTATTCAATTCCAAGCAATATAAAGGAAGTTAGAAATATAGGATGCTGGTGTGCCAGAAGCTGTCATCTCCATATTTTATTTCTTTTCTTTCAAAGGTGTGTGTTTTATTACAGTACCTCCATGACATTTCATCAGCAATCACTTGTTGTATATAGCAAGGTTCACATCCATATTCTTCCTTGCTGTTTGGGCAGAAGAACTATGTCCCATTTTACCAAATGGAACATGTGTTGAGTACTACATCCTTCCCAAAGAAAATTCTTTCTGATTTTGTTGAGCGTGTGTAACACCTTGGTAGGGATAGTTAGGAAATAGAGACTTGAAATAGGTTGGGATGCTATCCAAAATATTGCTTATCCGTGTCAGCCTGTGACCCATGGAGTGATGCTGTCTCTGCCAGTTTACCATTCTCTCTTCCAACTTCTGCATAGTTCTTTGCCAAACCTTAGTGACTTGTGTGTTGCACCTAGTGGTAATTTTACTAATATTTATTTTATTTATATGACATTATATGTTATAGGGGATAATCATAGTGCACACACATGTTCATGCATATTTAGTACTTCAGGTATTTTTTTACCTATATAAATACGCAAACTGGATTAACTCTGGTTTATTCTAAACTGATTATAAATCCACTAGTCTGGTTTCTTGAAGCTGGACAGATTGAATGTACGGCCATATGCCTTATAGAATCCCATGTTTTCTTTAAATTTTTACCGCATTGTCAAGAAGCTCTCATTTTGCCCATATTCCTAGGTACATTTTATACATAGATATGTACTGATAAAAAAAAATACATGCATACATATCTGTTGTGAGTGTGTATTATTGGCCAATCACCTTAGAAATCTTATTGTATACAATTCTATTATCATCTTACATGTTAGTCTTCAGATTGAAATGGTGCAACTCCTCCTGTCATTTTGTAGGGATGAGATAGCTGGATGCAGTGAGAAGGCATATGACCGTCTTTCAACTAGTGATGCTCGGCAAATATTGCTGTTCTCATCAGACAAAGAACTACTTCAATATGTTGAGAAGGTAAACTGTGTCCCCTTATCTCCCTCTCCCCGTTTCTTGATTTTCTAGTAATCGAACCAAAATTTGTTACAGAAGTTGTCTAGTATTGCAGCTTGGTTGATGTTTGCATTCACTAAGATAATAGGCCTGAAATCTCTGATAACTAATTATTTGCATTTTTTTTCCTTTCAAAATTATCTGATCAGAAGTGTTGTGCAGGAGCATCCCGAGTGGGAGATGAAGGACGGGTTTATCATCTTCCAGAAAGTAAAAGATTCCGTCCCTTGCAAGGAAATACCGTCCCTTCAGCTCATCACTCAAACACTCAGCTACGCAAGGGAGTTGGAGCGAATCGTCTGAGAAGATATGCTACTCATCTCCTTTTGTGATTTCAGTAGTTGAACTTTTCTGTTGCTTTGAATCGAATTACTATTCCTTTTAACTAATATTACGAATTAATGATGATGAAAAGGATGCGTTACCAGGACCTAGTACTTGTATCTCAACTATTTTATTCTGAAGTACACCTTTTTGTTTTGCTATTTGGTCTCAATTAAAATCTAATATTGTTCCTGAAACTATTTTTTGGTTTGATATGTTAAGAAGTTTTATCAGTAGTTATACTTAAATGAATTATAGAAAATAAATAAAGAAATTAAAGCTAGGTATGAGTTGGTCGGGTTGAGCTAAAATGATTAGATCAACTCGTTCATTTGATACCATAGAATGTGTACTATGGTAATAATTGTTGTGTATGATGATTATTGATGTCATAATCCTAATTTGATTTAGAAAAATTAACAAAGTTTAACAACCAAAACGTTATAAATTAGTTTAGTTTCCTGTTTTATTCAACGAACCATGAAAATTGAAAAATGAGCATTTTGCAAAATATAAAGATTAGTGATTTATTTCACGTGCTGTCGGTGTCATATTTAATTCTAATCTGATCATAAACTAAATAAGTCAATATTAATTGCAGCACAAAAAAAAAAGAAAAAGTGATAATGAAGCCAAAATAAAGTCGATTTTTCAACATGGAAATATTGTAGATAGCTTTGAAAATAGTTTTTTGAGCTTCACGGTTTATCGAAAATAATATCTCCAAGGTCGGCATACAACCTTTCATAGACCATACAAATACGATTATATCAGGTATATTATCATCGTTATACCAATAATAAGAGGCACTTATTATACGTAACGAAAACATTAATTAATAAACAAATATTTACATCTATAATAAGAGTATGAAAAATAATTCTCAACTGCCAAATAATTGCAATTAGCTAATCATATCCTATCATTGTTGTTTTCGTTAATGTAATGTCCGTGACCATCTTTATTTTTTCACAAATAAAGTTAACTTTTTCTTCAACAAGCAAACAAGGACACCCTTGGTATCATCAGGAAGAAAAAAGAAGAGATATTATTAGTGTCAAGCTTTTATTTTAGGCACTAAGTGGTGAAATTAATTTTATAAATAAATAACTATGTATTTAAAAGTATTGATATAGATAATAAGTCGTTCATGTATTTTGATAAAAAAAAAATAAAGATGCTATTATTATATTGAGTCTCCTCCCATTTTCCTTGTGTGCATATCTCTATGGAAGAGATGTAGCATTTTTTTTTTTTTTAATCAAAATACACGAACGACTTATTATCTATACAACACTTTCTAAATAATTTCACAAGCGGGAAATTGTTTTTGACAGACCTTATTTAAATGTCAAATCAATAAAAAAAAGAAACATGATAGTGATGATTGGAGAACGAAGTTAAGAAAATAATAGATAATACTCCCTCCGTCCCTTTTTAGTTGTCCACTTTAGAAATGGCACACAGATTAAGGCAACAATGATTAGCACAGTGAAGTTACAATTTTACCCTTATGACAACTTTTCACTTCAAAATTACAACCACTTATTTGAATTAAAGTGAAATAAATTGGAGGGAAACAACATACACTTTTACAATTTTCAAGAAGTGTAAATAAGGGTATAATAGGAAAAAATTTGTTGTCCTTTCTTGATTTGTCAAAATGGACAACTAAATAGGGACAACCAAAAAAGGAAATATGTACGAGTAAATAGGGACGGAGGGAGTACTTCTTTTTAAAAAAAGTAGTAGTGGAGTATTAATAAGAAAACTTAACAACGCTCGATGATTAAAAAAAGCCTTCTTATTAATTGAGTTCCAAATCTAAATTATTGACTTACTTGTATCCAATTTAATGGCTATATTTATGTTCTTGTAACCTTGGTAGCTTTACCTTTAATAAAAGTGTTTCTTTTCTTCAATATTTTGGTGGAGTAGTTATATAATCAATTATGTACTTTAATATGGCAATATAATAAATTATATAGCTTCTAAGAAAACACCAATACCCAATAATTCCTAAATTATTAATTATTAAATTTTCTACCTAACCCCAAATTTTAAGCATGATAGTAATACATAGCATAGCCTACATAGTCTATTTTGGAACTTTTCTTCTAAAACAGACAAATTGGACTGCATATTTTCTGCTTTTAGAAAGTAAAGACAAAAAACATTAAAAAAAGAAGATATCTTTTGATTTTCTTTTCCTAACTAATTCCAAAAATTAAACAATTCCAATAATAATAACCCAAAGCCTAAATAGAAGAAAGTTAAGTGTATCTTCTTTTAACATGTTGTGTGTGATTAGTAACTAAACTATGTACATTGAGTACAAATATTCAATTTTTCAAAAGATTAAATTTAAATTCAAAATCTTAGCTCTACAGTCCCACCTGTGATAACGGACAAAAATTGATAAATTTCTAGGCTATCAAATTTCTAAAGAGAGTAAAAACTATACATTAAAATCTCACCCCAAAAAAAAAAAGAAAAGTCAAATGTTGTGTAAGATAGTGCACACATGCATATAATATGTTCAAATTTAATTTAATATATATGAAATGGATAATTGTACAGAATGACAAACTTATAATATAAAATAAATGGAGTAGCTACTGTTTGATTTAATTACTCTCCGTAGCAAACGTTTGCCAGTCGCCTCTCTCCCTCCAAATTCTCACTCACCACTCTCCCTTTCTCGCTCGCTCCCTCTGTGCTCGCCTCTTTCGTTTTATACAACAGAATTGTATAAATTGTGTTTCTGTTTGTATAAAGCGAGAGAAAATTGTATATACACATGTAAATACATATATATATATATATATATATTTGTCCTATACACTTATAATTATACAATAAAAATATTCCTCTGTCCAGTTCTCTTTTGCCTTTCTCTCTTTCTCATTTTATACAAACACAAATTATACAATATAATGTAAAATTTATGTTTGTATAATGTATAATTTATGTTTGTATAAAGCGAAAGAAAATTGTATATACACATGCAAATACATATATATTTGTCTTATACACTTATAATTATACAATACAAATATTCCCTTGCCCAGTTCTCTTTTGCCTTTCTCTCTTTCTCGTTTTATACAAACACAGATTATACAAATATAATGTATAATATATGTTTGTATAATTTATGTTTGTATAAAGTGAAAGAGAGAGCGATTTTTGATATACAAATATTTTTGTCAACGATTTATACAAACGAGAGGCTAACAACAATTTATACAAATAGCCTGCCAACGAAATTATACAAATATGAAGAGGAGCCAACGAATTATACAATTGCTTCTTTTTGTATATATATGTATAGCGAATTATACATATATATGTTTGCTATGAACGCAATTATGCAAACTTTGCTATAGCATACAAATATGATCTTTTTGTTTGCTATATGTGAAAGTTGAAAATTATATGAAATAGCAAACTATTAAATCAAATAAAATGTTATAGCCATAGTTTATATTAATTGTAATTCGCAGCAAACATTTCCTTTTTTTGCCATCTGATTCGATATACAATTAGTCATTTTCGGTATACAATTAGCATAAAATGTATAAAATGCGTTTGCGTTTGTATAAAGCGGAAGAAAAGTGTATATACAAATACAAATACATATATTTTCATCCTATACACTTATAATTATACAAATACAAATCTTATTATATAAATTATAATGTATAAATGAATTTATACAAAACTGAACAATTTGTATAAAACTGGATGTTTGTAGCGAATTACACAAATCAAAAGCTCCATAGCAAACACAAAATTTGCTACGGAGCGCAATTATGTAAACTATAACTATAACATACAAATATGATTTTTGTGTTTGCTATATGTGAAAGTTGCTCTATGTGAAATCTATTAAGATAAAATTTTAAAAGTCTGTTGAGCTAAAATGGGAAATATATGTGTCAAGGATCAATCACTATTGTTTTATATGGGAAGGGAAAAAAGAAAAAAACAAGGTACCCTGACAATAAGGTAAAACATTTACAACCATAAATGTGGCACTAATTGTTAAAAGCATGTTTTAGAAGCATGCCTCACATTATATATATCTAAAAGACGGATTCAAAATTTTATATTATAGATTTTGAACTACGACCGATCATCTTTTTTTTAGATTGAAGAGTCAGACTCTAGAANTTGTGTTTGTATAAAGCGGGAGAAAAGTGTACATACAAATACAAATACATATATTTTCGTCCTATACACTTATAATTATACAAATACAAATCTTATTATATAAATTATAATGTATAAATGAATTTATACAAAACTGAACAATTTGTATAAAACTGGATGTTTGTAGCGAATTACACAAATCAAAAGCTCCATAGCAAACACAAAATTTGTTATGGAGCGCAATTATGTAAACTATAACTATAAAATACAAATATGATTTTTGTGTTTGCTATATGTGAAAGTTGCTGTGAAATCTATTAAGATAAAATTTTGAAAGTCTGTTGAGCTAAAATGGGCAATATATGTGTCAAGGATCAATCACTATTGTTTTATGTGGGAAGGGAAAAAAGAAAAAAACAAGGTACCCTGACAATAAGGTAAAACATTTACAACCATAAATGTGGCACTAATTGTTAAAAGCATGTTTTAGAAGCATGCCTCACATTATATATATCTAAAAGACGGATTCAAAATTTTATATTATAGATTTTGAACTACGACCGATCATCTTTTTTTTAGATTGAAGAGTCAGACTCTAGAAAAATAGCATCTCATAAGTTTTTGAAAGAAAAACATAAAAATAAGTATTGATAAAGGAAAAAACCTCATTCTACTATGATTGAGAACGAATATTACTTTTTTGCTTATTGAGTTGTAGATAAATTATTATACATCAAGCGACTTTTTCATACGAATATATATATCAAATTAAAATTATTGAGTTCGGTTAAATTCGTAACTTTTGAGTATATGTGAGCCCATCCTTTTAGATTCTTGGTACCCCACTACCCTGTCTCTCACACATCACTTCCCAGTTCCCACCACTTGTATTATTGATGATCTTTTGTCCCTTTTTTCTGCTCATTTTTTTCTTCTTCTCAGTTTCCCAATAAATTCATTTTTGAATATTAGGTTTGAATTAAAAGTTTGAATTTTTATTTTACACTTTAGAAGTTTGTTAGATATATTAAATCTTTTATCCTTTATATTTGCAAGTTTGCTCTGTTCTATTTTTTTTTTTTTTTTGTTATTTTCAAGAGTCAAAATACTATAGTCTAAACATGGGAAATGAGAATCCACTTTGTGGAGCAAATGGTTCTCAAGAAGGTTCAAATTATGATGAAATCTTCATGCAGCATAGCTTGCAATTTTCTGATAGTTTAAAGGTATGAACTTTCATTTCTCCATTACAATTTACAGTCAAATCTCTTTATAACAACACGTGTGTTCGGATTATTTTTTGTGGTTGTTATAGTGAAATGTTGTTATAGAGAACATATAATACGTACTGTTTGTGTGCTATTATTTCATTCTTCATTATTTCTTTTTCCTTAATGATTTGGATTTGTGTTCCTTGAGCCGAATGTCTTTCAGAAACAATCCCTCTAACTTCACAGGGTAGGGATAAGGTTGTGTATACATAACCCCTCTCATACCCCCTTGTCGGATTACACATGATATGTTGGTATTGTAGAGAACATATAATATAATATAACATGATAAATCAGTTCGTTCCAGATAAAACTTGATCGTTATAGTAAAATGTTATTACAGATGATAACTGTTATAGAAAGATTTGGCTGTATCCATGTTTAATGTGATAAAAGATTCAATCTTGGGTTTTTTATGGCATAAATGGAGGTTTTCATTTTGGATTTAAGCTATATGCATTGAATTTGTACACAAGTTTTTACACTATCAATGCAATTTTACTAGTTATAGCAAGTTCTCATTTCATTATCTAGATTATTATACCAATCTTTGATATGAAGAGTTACCTACCAACGCGGAACTATATTCAGACGAACCTAGTAGGTTTTGCTTAGACCATATACATTTTGATTACGAACCCAATAACTAAAACGAGCTATGGATCTAGTGAAAAGTTCAAAACACCATAAACTTCTAATTACTTATCAATGCAAGTTAACTTTTCATGATTGTGTCTAATGTCAACGTATATAACTTAAACTCGTTGTGTGTGTGTTTTTTGGCAATTTAGGACTTGAAGAATTTAAGGAAACAGTTGTATTCTGCTGCTGAATACTTTGAGTCATCTTATGGAGAAAATGAACACAAAACATTGTAAGTAATTCCCTTTCTCATTGAATTATTTGTTGGATATTTTTATTTTTTTTTATTAATCAATTTTAGGTATTCATAATTTTTTTAATTTTCTTTTGATTAAAAATGCGTACAGAGTGATAGAGACTTTGAAAGATTATGTGAGTAAAGCTCTAGTTAGTAGTGTGGATCATTTGGGCTCTGTGGCTTGTAAATTAAATACTTTCTTGGATGAAAAAGTTGATGAGTTTTCTACAACCAAGCTTCGATTTTCGTGCATGGAACAGGTAATATACTTGACTTATATATACAGACAGTGTAAAAGATTCATATATATAATCAGTCCCGACTTGTTTGGGACTGTGGCGTACCGTGATTATTGTTGTTGTTGTTATATTGATAGTGTAAGGAACTTTTGATATTAGTTAACATGTTGTAGCATGTAACATGTCTTAGTTTTGAGGTTAACGATCTTATACTCTTTATGAACGGTTACTTGTAGTTACTCTTTTAGGTGATCTGGTATATGGTAAGAACTTACCTGCATTCGGTGTTTTCTTAGTCCATTATAAGCAATTAGGTTTTCTATTACTAAAAATTTTATTACATTTATAGAGGAAGAATTATGAGTCTCCTAACTTGTCATTTTCTTTTTTTTGTGTTAATTTTTTTTAATAGAAATTGCAAACATGCCAAGAAATTGTTGATCGAAGTGGCCTTTTGCAACAATCTTTGATAATTGTGACTCCAAAGCAACATAAGCGTTACATAAATACAGGCAAGTATCTTGTTCCCTCCTCTTCATTAGTATTGTTGGTTACAGGTTCACGTGAATTCAGTAAATTTTGCAAAATTTACTAAATATCTATAAATATTTGAGTGTAAATCCAATTATTGTTGTATAGTATTAACTTGAGTTTTGTTATAGGAACCTATAAGCTTCAAATTCTGAATCCGCCTCGGGTTACAATAATTTCATTCTCAATGTTTACGTTTTGCAGCTGCAGAGACACAACCTGCAGTTCCAAAACCCAGACAAAGAAATAAGGAACAAAACTTGTGTCCTCAAGAGGACTTGCAGCTACCTAATCATGGTACATTATTTGCCACATTCTTGTTCTCTTATTAGCGCCTTTGAATTTTGTTGAATCGTGTGATCATCTCATCTAAAAGTTATGTTACTCGAATCTTCTAGAGACGTTGAAGCACACGTATCAGATCCTCAAAACTGACAGAGACTCGGCAATGCTTTTGAAGAGTTTGATTGACATAGTCTAAAAGTTTATGCCATCATAAGGAGCACATTTTTTACATAATCATATCTTCAACAGTTTAAACTTTTAGATGAGACGACCACACAATTTAATGGGGCATGTTAAAACATAATGTAATTGAATAAGATTAATAGTGTACTCTTTCTAACAATTTAAACTTTCAGATGTGACGATCATAAAATTTACAAATTCTTTTAATCTTTGCCCTTTTTTTGCAATTCTTTTTCTTTTTAACTTTCTTTGGTTCTTTCTCTCTTGACATTAGGTGATTGTTTTCCTCATCCTTTTCAAGCTCTACCATTAAAGCCTCATCCATCTAAACCAAAGTACATGTAAGTTTTTTCAATAAAAGAGCATATTCTTGATAACAATTTTTTTCTTTTTTTTTTGGGCCAATTTTTGCCTACAATATTTGTAACAAATTTAAAATTGACACAGGAAAAACCATTCCAAGATTTCATGGACAGATGCTTCTCCAAATCCTCTTAACTTCTCATTTACAAGGGGTCCATCCAACAAAGAAGTTGGTAAGTACAACTTAAATAACACAGATTTAACTTATATACACAAACAACGTAATTTTTTTTTTTGCACTATCGTAGTTGTTAACTTATTCTATGAGGTAATTGGCCTTATTTTTCCATGTTACTAATCCTACTTTTTGTGGTTGTTGTTGGTAGTAGTTATCGTTTAGGTGATCTGATAGTGTACTGTTTTTTATATGTTATCAGTATATAGAAGATAAACTCGACTAACATATTCAATAATGTAACAGGGAAAAGATCAATTTCACCACTTAGATTTGGTCTCAAGCGTTCTGGATCTGTTAATAGATCAGTTTCTCCTCTCATTCGTTTTGGATCCGCTGTAACCAGATCAATTTCACCCAGCACTTCCAGTATTAAACAGAGGGTAAGAACTTTTATCGATGCAATCAAGCTATGTTGATCGGACTCTCCAAAAATAGTTGTCGTATCCATGTTAGTTTTTGAGGATCCGACATGCACCTATCAACATTTTTAAAGAGTCTGAGCAATGTAGCTGAATCAAGTACATTATGTTTGTAGAGAAGAAAAAAATGCTGGTTCATGCTAAGTGTATGTTCTTGGATATGCACAGTGTCCATCTGAGCCACGGAGAGCGATGTCAATGTCCATAAATCCGGAAAGAAACAGTGCAAAGGATATGCAAGAATACGCCAGAAAGAGTAAGAATTTACTTACAGCATTTCTTGGTCGTCATGGTCATGGTCAGGGATCAAGAAAGGCAGGCATACCTTCAAAATACCACGACGATAGATGATGAAACCAGTAAATAGAGATATCGTCAAGTTTTCCCAAGCTAAAAAGGTAGTGATTGATGGTATCGACTACATACAGAAAGTAGAACAGGTTACAAGTATATGGGAACCTGGCTTACTGCATGAGCCAAAGATATGAAAATGCAGGGCAGAAAAAAGTTCAAAAACTCTGTAAAATATAAAACTACTCTCTGTTATTGAAAGTTCATTGCCTTTCTTCTTGTGACCATATCAAATTGTTTATGCAAATACTGCTGCATACTCCCTCAGTCCCAATTTATGTCGCAATTTAAATTTTGAGAGTCAAACTTTTTTACTTTGTCCGAATTCAGACATACAAGAAAAATGATTTACATATTTAAAACTTGCTATAAGTCACAAGAATTAATAATGTAAAAAATTTAAAAACGACATACGAATAAATCGTGCTAAAAAATTTTCTTGTTTGACTCTCAAAATCCAAGTTGTCATATAAATGGGGCTAGAGGGAATATTTCCTAGTTATTTTAAACTTTTATGTAATATTACATATAGATATTGACAATATTGAACTCAAAAAGAAAAATATATTATTTGAGTAGTCTTACTTTAGCATAATATGCACATATCCTCACTTCATACAAAAATTACCCAGTCTAGTAACCATAATATCCACAAAGTCGTTAGCTTCAATTTTTCAGTAAATCTTTAACTCTGTTTTCTCTCTAATCAACAGTAATTGTGAAGAAACTACAACCATTAGAAAAGCCTTGCCGATGGTACTTTGTTGATACATGGAAAAGAACTAAATAACAATAATCCTAGTCAAATCCAAGATCAAAACTCGGAAAATCATCCATTTTGCTTGCACTGATGTCATGCTCAGATTTTATCTTAGTTGAGATACAAGGGGACTGTGGAGCCGAATCATTTGAAGCATCACTGATCACACCAGAAAATCCCTCTTGCCATTGGGTATCGATCTGCTTGTTATCCACAGAAGGCTAAGGAAAACAGCAGATACTGTCAGAAAACAAGTATTGGTGGCAAAACCAATGTTATAATCAGCATTAGTGAATCCATTCAAGTAAATAATGAATGAGAAGTTTGGTGTTATAATCTTCTACTGTTAAAAGCTGATTGGTATAAATATAATTTCCTAGTAGTTTCTATCAATATTCTAACTCCAAAGTTCCTCTTTTCTTCTTTGTTTCGAAACTTCCCCTACTTTTTTTTCCCGGAATTGGTAATGTTTTCTTCCCCTACTTTTCAACTCATATTCCCTCTTGGCCTCTTAGTCTTGGCTTGGTTGGAATGCTTACCTTGGCTTCGTCATATTTGACTCGAAGCTCAAAAAGGAACAGGGAGTTCAATGGCTTACCTTGTTGGACGTATGAGTTAAGGTGCAGACATCTGTTAATGCAGGCATTGAGCCACTAGGATTATCTGCATGGATAGGAACAAATGACAGCAAATGTAGTTAATATTATGTCCGGTCCATTTTTATGTCATTTAACAAAACAATTTCTCTCCCAAATAAATATTGCTTAAGGAAACCAAAAGGCATTAATTGTTTTTTTTTCATACTACCTTGCTCTAATAAATGATCTATACAGTTTTCTTAAAAAATCTCAGCAACAGTATACTCATTTTTGAGGAGAAATGATTTTCTTAATGGGTGTGCCAAAACCTTTAAAGACATTAAAATGGACCGGAGGAAGCAGAAAATTGATATGCTGCTATGAGTTCTTGAGGATGCTTGCCTTGGTAAGAGACTGACTCAGATACTTTCTCAATTTCTGAAATTTTGTTAGACCTGTCGTGGCAGAGTATTTCAACTGCTTGAACCTTAGAGTCTGACTCGGGAATAGCCAAATGCTTCTGCTTCGCAGTTGGGGACTTCTCTGTGAGAGCGTATTCTATATCACACGACCATATATCCGCTGCTGCTAATCTGGAAAGAATTAATTCAAACCAAATATGACAAGTACTAGTTAAAATTGTCATATAATCGTAAGTTCGTAACACATATGAACAATAGTTAGATATGTCTTATCCTGATATGCTAAGTATCCATAGACCAATGTTATTAAAAAGCAAAAAGTGCAAAAAAGCGACAAGGTCCATGGAGTTTGATGTGAAAAGCGAGAAGTGAAACTCACACTTCTTTGAAGCTAAGCACACAAGTTTCATAAGACTAAAAAATATCAAATATCTATGAATTAAGTTGCAATTAAAATAACTAATTTCAGCTTCCATTATATAATGATGTCATACTAATCCAGCCCCTCAAAGTTTAGATTCAAAGAAACCACTGATTCTTGTTGGAATCACTTTGTGCGAACTTCTCTGAAGTGCATAGCTTCACCTATTAAGTGATAACCTCTCGCTTTGTGTCACTTCATAGATAAGATGGATTATCATAGCACAACCATAGACACATCAGCAGATACAGTTGACAAATCAAAGGGGGCATAGCTGTTGTGATATGAATTTCAGTACTTACCCTGCTGACAAGCCTGATGAATGAGTATGAGATACTCTTTGGTTGGAACAATCCAATGACTGGGATATGCCGTCCGATCGGAATGCATCAGTAACTTTCATCTCTGAGATGTGCGCCATGATAATTCCTTCTTCCCTATGCTCTGGTGAACTACCTTCAGCATTGAAGCCTTGAGGCAGATGTTCCTCTGTTTGACTCTTAACAACACTGCAAGCAAGACTTGATGACTGCAGTAGTTGGCATTCATCTGCATATGTGTTGTCCCTTACTGTGACAGCACCTTCCGAAGTGACGGGTTTTCTAAGAAAGGACAAGATTTCATGGGCTGTCAAGAGGCATATAGCATCAAAAGTTAAAAAGATGTATTTAGCAATTGACTAGATTGGCAGAAGAAAACACTATGAGGCATACTTGCCAAAAAGAAGTTAGCTTACTCAATGAATAGTATATATGCATGTCTAATTAATCAGTTGAACTGGATAAATATACACCAGTCCTTGATATTTATCTTTATATATTATGAACTTGGAGATTATTGACTGATTTAAGTATCAAGCTAAGCTGGTCTCTTACACAAACATTAATAAACCAAAGGCAGCTTAGTGTTATCCCCAAAACAAAATTATGAAAGTCATACATTGTCAATAACACAAATGTACAACAGTAGAAGGAAAATCCATTTCCATTGATATTTTTTATTAAGCTAAAACAGAGTAGTTACTGTCAGCATGTTCATTTGCATAAGAAGAAAGAGAACATCTTATCTCTTCTTATCATAAAAACAAAACATTAGTTAAAGGGGGATTCGGCTTTTCGGGGTTTCATTTTGATGATACCATATCACAATTTTCCCAAATAAACCTTATGACTTGCTTAGTCAAAAGAAAAAATTGCAGTTTGCTGACATTTGTTTGGTATCATGAAAAGGGAAGGAATGATACAGGAGAGAGAAACAATTGATGATTTACTTCTGGTTATTTGGTGCAAACAAGGGGGGCGGGTTCAAAAAGCAGCTATACAGGAGAATCCAAAATTCAAACCACCGTAGTTCGACTTCTGAGCATCATATAATCAAACCCCTCCACTTCTACTTTTGTGTATCCAAATTTCAAATCTCTCCACTTTTACACCTTCCAAACAAGGGAAATAATTTCCATCCCTCTTTTTCTTCCCCAGACCCCACTTAGTGGATTTCACAGGCTATGTTGTTGTTTTTCTTCCCCTCTCCAATCATTCCTCTTTCACCTCAATCAAACATCACAAAATGATTTAAACAGTAAAGTTTTAAACTCCAGTGCAACTCTTTACCCCCACATTCTGTTTTGCTGATTCTATTCTTGTTTCTCTGTTTGCCTCATTTCTCCACTTTTGTCCTAACCCTATTGTCCCCTCCTTGTCATAAGTGGTTGACATTTTGTTCCTTTTTTGTTTAGTTAGAGAACTTACTTCAGAAATTACTTGTAATAATTTTCTTGTGACCTACATATGCCACTTTTTGAATAGAAAAAGCATTTCTAATGTTATGACAATTAGCCAGTTCCCCACGTCTAAGATTTTCAGGAACTAATCCAAGGTAAGGAGGCTCAGCAAACTATAAGTCCACAAATTCAAGAGTACAGGTGCTTGTTGAGATCTAAGTTACTCGGACTATCCAAAAATGTTGTCACACCCGTGTCGGATCCTTAAAAAATACACTATTTTCGGAGGATCCGACATGCACCCGTCGACATTTTTGAAGAGTCCAAGCAACATAGGTTAAGATAGTGAAGGAACAAATACTGAGAGCTTTCAAAAGTTCCTGCATGAGTTTTACCATTTTTAAAGCCTCTTTGATCCAGCCTAAGTAGTGTGCCACATACAACTCAATATGATTGAATCTTTCAATTTGTTGTCTTAATTAGAAGTTCCATTGATTAACCAAAATGGCTGAAAGTCATGAGCAAATGATCTTGACCAGATCTTCTGGAGAAAAGTTAAATTCTGATCCTTACATAAAGAAAAGACCAACAGCTTACCTGCACGAACAGAGTTAGTTTTGGATATCTGACAACTTGTAGAGTTGTTAACACTTGCAGTCTTCGAATCCACATGTTCCAGTGAACAAGCTCCAATTTGAGGTTCCCCTGTTAAGCAAAGCCAATTGGAAGCAGGAAAAGTGAGCATAATGGAGGTTCTAGATGCTGAGAGTAAGATCACGAGTTCTGTACCCTATAATATACTTTTCTGATGTTGTAATCATGTGTGATACTATGTAACAACATGCTTAAAAAAATAGTGGAGGGATGAGAAGTTTTTGCTGTTACTTATCGATATCTAAATACTTTTTGAAAAATACTAAAGTTTGATAGCAGAAACAAAATAAAAGTGCATGTAAAGTTGAACTAAGCCAAGAAAAGGCAAGATTGCTTTGTTACTGGAGATCAACATCATTTTATTCACTAAATTGACAATAGACTTACTATTAGGAATTGGCTTGTTAGAGGATATTCTCCTACTTAATTTGATTTTGTCGAGTCCAGATATTTTAATGTCAGGTTGTGCATGCTCTTGGGAAGAAGCACCATTTTGAGGTTTTCCTGCACATAGCAATGAAATCAGATCCATAAACATAGAGTTGTCACGACAGTGAAAGCATGTGACTGCTAAATGACCAACCTACCTTACTGATTGAAGAGAGCAAGAATATTAGCCATGTAGCATAGAAAATTACCTTCTGGACTTGTCCTTATGTCACCAACATCAACCAAGTAATTTGGCAGATTCAGTGTAGTTCCAGTTGTGACATGTTCTGATAACTTGAGAAACCTTCGGCATAGTATGATCCCGTCTTCTGAAAGTAGAGTAACCTGGCTTGTTTGTGGTGTGTGTTAATGTCAGAACCAGCTAATAAGATTGAGATCTGTAATATCATCAGCTAAATGTTTTGATTGATGTTTGAAAATAATCCAAATTAGGAAGTCAAAAAATAGTTGGTCAGTTACTGCTGAAAATCTGAATCAAATCTTGATGCAAAGATTTAGACACCTGACTGATTAGCTTCCAAAAATCTACGCAACCATAAAAATACTAGGCAGATTAAAATAAGATAAGAGCAGACATGCTTATCAACCAAATCCTAGGCAAACTTGACAAAGATGACTAAATTACAGTTGCGGGGAGTGTGGATGAATAGACTAACCTGAGATTGGTAGGAACCACAGGATGAAAGTCTAAGGATTCCATTGCTGTACTTTTTTGCCCTCTGAGTTATTTGAGTAGTATACATGACATCCCATTCTGCAAAAAATATATAGAATCGTACTTTAAGAGCAAGTCCTGGAGGTTGTCCAATAACTAGTAGCACTCCATCCTGTATCTTTTGACCTATTTTAACATGATGCTAAGTTTAAGAGTAGAGTTCATTGTTCACTGGTGTCAGAAGATGGTGGATCCAGAAATGGAATTGAAGATCATCATGGGATTGAAATGTTGTTAGGAATGCAAGGAAGTGGCATGCTTATAGAGTTCAGACTGTTATACATAGATTCAGGACTATTACTATGACTAAACTTGAAGGAAGTGTCGTTTACACCAATACAGAGACTAAGAAAAAGTTCTCGTTTTAAGATATCGGACTACTTCTTAAAATAGCCTAACAAGTGAAACATGATAATCATATTCAAAATATACAAACAATATTTTTCGGAAAAATTCTTGAAACACAATCTAAATTCACAGAAGCTGGCCCATCCAAACCTAAAGACATGGAAACTTCAAAGTTCCATTTATAAGTCCAAGATAATAGGATGTGCAAAACTAGATAGTCATAAAAACATCTATTATAAGGTGGACTACCTACATTAGCATCAAATACATTATTTTTACCTTACTGATTCTTTATTTTTGACAAAGTCAGACCTACCAGCGGCAAACTTATCGTGGACAGCGACTTCCCCACGTATTGGTCCTCTTTTCACAAGTTCCGTGATATGTTTTCCTTGAGGGCTAATGTCCTGTCGAGGATTTTGGTCCTCCTCACATTCTCCTATCTCCACTAAGTGACCATCAAATGTTACCGAGTTGCCAGACATGATGCTCTCGCTCTTTCTCAGAAACCTGCTATCAAGGAGTCTCCTGGTTGCATCATACAGCATGATCTGGAAACAATCAGCAAACCGTTTTAGTAAAAAAAAAAAAAGGTCAGCAATATAAGGACATAATATTGAGCACGACTCACTGGTTATGTTGTTGTATTATTGAGCATAAGTATGCACTTCTATTTAAAATTTAGAAAGAAGAACACCACTCTCTCACAAAGCTTTACAGCTACAATTCAGATAAGCTAGTATATAAACCAATCTTTTCAATATTCTTCTTGCTCCACCCCTGATTCCCTGGCAATACCTTGTTGGCTCTTTGCATGTGGACCTTAACTGGAAGTCCAGAAGTTAACAAATAGGAGTAATAATTTTTAGTAAAGATAAAAAAGGTTTTCATTTAATGCATGCTTTGATCAGAAGTACTCTCTCCGTCTCAAAAAGAATGACCTCCTTTCCTTTTTAGTCTGTTTCAAAAAGAATAACCTCTTTCTTTTTTTGGTAACATTTTAATTTCAGCTTTCCACGTGGCATGTTTAAGGCCACAAGATTAAAGGACAATTTTGTACATTTGACATAACTTTAATTTAGGACCACAGGATTCAAAAGTATTCTTTATTTTCTTAAACTCCATGCCAAGTCAAACTAGACCATTCTTTGTGAAACGGAGGGAGTATGAAACTTGAGGCCATATTCACCTTCAAGTTGAAACTCTCAAGAGACCCAAAGACAACAATGTTGTGTGCCTATGAATATATGTATGCTAGATATTTGGAATACAACATTTACTCTTGCATTAGCAAGAGTTTATAAAGGAATTTCATTGACGTCTACGGGTTAAAATTTTACATTGCTCTCATAAGCAAGCAACAACAAGCTTTTTGCTTTGGCTGAGGGAGGAGGAGCTTAAGGTTGGTGATGCAATTCTAATACATATTATAAAATTTAAACAAAAAAAGAGCAACATATACTATATAGATCCAAGCACACAGATGTTAGTGACAAGCTGATGCTGAACAGTGGAAGGTGTTCAATACATACAAGTTAGATGAATAATAATTTGCAGAAACCAACCTGCTTGCAATGAGAGCTAGACATCACAAGTTGTAAAAATCCATCATGGAATTTCTTTGACTTTTGAGTCATTTGTGTTGTGTACAATACCTGCCATTCTGAATTAAAGAACAAAATAGAAACTCATTCTCAGAAAATACTGAAAGATGGAGAGAAACTGCAATTTATGAGAACTGAATTTTCAAATCCAGTAGTGGAAACATGATAGCCAGCTTTACTTCTATAATCATCTCAACTTAGTTGGTTAATTCTAATAGAGCATACCCTAAAAGAAGAAGGTACTAGTGTGTTTCTGATAGTAGTTTGGTCTAGAGATTGTCCAAAGTATAGTTCAGGTTCGAGAAAGTAGGACTTTTGTTAAAAGTACATTACACCCCGAGTAAAGCAACTCATTGTACTACTTGATGCAAAAAAAAATTAGTTCATCCAGAGGTAGGAGGTTTAACAGGCACTTCCCTGTAGATTTTCAAAACCCAAAAGATGAATACATGAACAAGAGGAACATAAAAACTGACATCTTCATAGCCTGATGAAATGATGAACAAGCTCTTTATATATATATATACACACAAGCTCATTTTTTCAAAAAAAGAATGTGTCCCTATGATGACTAGTTGTGTACGGGTACATAAAGAAACATCCAGCTATGCAGNGTGTCTATAAATAGGATTTCAATGTAACTATTTAGATACACAATTCAATAATATTTTTTCCATATATTTCTCACAATATATATACACACAAGCTCATTTTTTCAAAAAAGAATGTGTCCCTATGATGACTAGTTGTGTACGGGTACATAAAGAAACATCCAGCTATGCAGTGGTTTGAAAATGAAATGAGAGGGATGCATCTCTTTACAAAGAGTGAATACAAGATTATGAAGAACGGTCTTTTCTTTTTTCATGAAGAATGGACTAAAAGAGAAACTAGATCTACTAAATTTGGACTAGAGGAAGTAAAAATAGCAAAGTTCTCTAAGCTTGAAACAAAAAAAATATTTACCACAAAATGCACCAAAATAATAGTTAGCATAGTTGCTGCAAAAGTATTTTCCTACCTTCTGTGCTTGCCTTTGTCATGTCAAGGAAACTTGGAGAAGAATTATATTTATGTACTTCATTCTTCTTGAACTCTGCAAGTTGAAATTCGTAATTGAAATAGTACACACTCAGAACAATAACAGAGGAAAGACATCAGATAGATTAATAAAGATCAGCTTGAACTTTCTAACTCATATAAAACACATAAGGTCCATAATCTTACAATCAGAGACTCAATAATAGGAAATCATGTGTTTGTACAGGCCCTCATGAATTCATGCTGTGAACTTCATCATGTCAGAAACAGTGACCAAAGAAATAAACATATTATTGCACTTCACTGATATAGCAGGACAGAAATCATCTGACGAACCTCTGATAATCTTTTGTGATGGGCTTAGAGTACTTGCCAATGCTATCCTTTTCCCCGGATTAGATTTCCTATTATCTGGGGGAAAAGAAAGAAAATGTTGCAAAAAAGAAATATCATGTGCAGACTATAAAAATGAAGAACAACATCAAATCATAAACAACTGCGAAAGCCAAAAAGAAAAGAAAAAATGTTCAGGGATACCAGCAGCAGCTGATCTTTTTCCAGAATGCAATAGCCCAGATTCCTCAGGAACTTCCTTTTTCATCAGTTTAGTACTATTTAATATGGGTATAGGTTTGTAATCACCGTGAGGATCACCAATATCAACAAGGTACGAATCAAATGCCAGTGTTTCGCCTGTTTTGACATCATTATCGTTCTTCAAAATCTTAACGCCTAACAGCTTCTCACAATCATCATAGAGCATTACCTGTATAAGAACCAGAACTTTTTATTGTGTTACACACAATTGCTTGATGATGTATTTTATGGTTTTACCAGACCCAGACCCTTCCTATTCAACCGCCAAGGGTAGTCCATACATCCCCTTCCAAACATATTTTATTTAGGTACCAGTAGACTCCTTGATAGTAGCACTAATATAACTCTAGCAGCTTGAGAAGAATCCAGTATATAAAGGTAGTGAGTACATCAAATAATCCATAATCCACGTCACTAACACGTTTCTTTACATCTTCTATACATTCTGCTTCCAATACTATCGGCACTCACTGCTTATTTTGTTGGATCTTCTTTGCTTAAGATGCTACATTACCTTACTGAAGTTTCATTTGCAAGCAGCTCATAATAGTTACATATATATACTCATGCCCCAAATGACTACACAGATGGACCCAAAAACAAATCTTATGATATCGCTGCCAAGTTATCAAGTTTTTGCATAACTTAAGATTGGAAAGCAATTTGGATTAAGCGTGAGTAAAACAATACATGGAACTGAAATTGCACATAATTTACAGCTTAAATAAAACATATGAAGTCCAGACTCATTGTCAAAAGGGAGCAATGAGCACAGTGCTAATTCGCACTCAGTGACGTAAATTCCCAGATCAGCCTCTGATTTTAAATCAAATGTGTATCACAACTCGCAAACAACTGGTTAATTTGTTTTTTTCTCAAATTACTTGAAGCAGCACATAAATTACATCTTAATAAAACATCCAAAGTCTAGGGAGCAATGAACACAGTGCTAATTCGCACTCACTGATGTAAAATTCCCAGAATGTCTTTGATTTTTTATCAATTTGTATCATAACTACCAAACAACTGGTTAATTTGTTTTTTTCTCAAATTACTTGAAACGGCATATAATTTACATCTTAAATAAAGCATACAAAGTTCAGACTCATAGTCAAAAAGGAGCAATGAACACAATGCTAATTCGCACTCACCGACATAAATTTTCAGCTCTCAGCTCATCCGATATCAACTCAAAGGGAATCATGTATTAACTCCCAAACAACTGGTTGATTTACAATTTTTTCCTCAAATTACTCAGAACGTGATATCTACCAAATTAGAATACTTAGAAGCTAAAATATGGTATTTCAACCAATTTCAAGATGTATAAACAGGCAAATAGATCTGAAAATGGAAAATCTAAGTACGGAAATATATAAACACACCTTGTGGTTGGAGGATTGAAGCTCTAAGAATCCATCTTGATAAACTTTTCGCTTCTGCTTAAGATGCTTCGTGTACGTTACGCTCCATTTCTTCTTCACATCTCCCATGTCCCCGACGGCCGAGGAGATAGCGATTCGGCGATTATTTTCTACCGGAATACGACGGATGATTCCAAAAACGTCGAGAGAAACGTGAGTTTGGTGCGAAAATTAGGCGGGAATTTTACAATATATAGCTGAACATTCAAAATGCTAAAGAAAATAAATTTTGAGTGAATTTTACTTAATAGTATAGTTCAAAGTGAGTTGATTTTTATCGCAAAAGTAAATTAATACAACAATATACTCCGTATAATTTCACATAATCGAGTCTGATAGAATATACATATGGTATCTCAGAGATGAAATAGAGAGGTTGCGATAGACTCTCGGTTCAAGACAAAATTAATTTTAAAAAATGTAATGGAAATAGAAAAGACAATAAAAAAATAACATATAGTAGCAAAATAGTACTATTATAATAATAATTCTATAATCGAAATAGACGAAACAACACATAATAATCTAAATTAAAGAATAAGAAACTACAAAAATTAGTATTACCCCTACTAGTAAGGGCAACAAGTCACTACACTCCTACCAATTAACTTTCTAGTCTAATTCGTGTCGTCCCAAAATTTATATCTAAGATTATATTCTCAATAAGTTGTGACGGTCTCATGTCTTGTCTAATCGCCTCTCATCAATATTTTTTCGATCTATCTGTATCTCTTTTGAATCATTCCTTAATAAAATGCATAAATTTATTTTTTTACTGTACATTTTTTGTATTAATATTCATCACTAGATCAATTACAATGAGAAAAAATAAACTAAATTCTCGAGCTAAGAATGATAAAATGATAAAAAAAAAAAAAAAAGATTACCGCTTTGAAGATGAGATTAGAAAAACCCTTTAATATTTGATATTGTATTATTAGTTAGGGAGATATTAATAGCTCGGTTGGTTGAGTATTTGAACTTTTACCCTATTGACGACTGACGAGAGTTCGATTCATCACATTATAACATACATATTTTTTTCTTAAATTAGAGAGGAGATTAAAAACGAAGCAAAAACCAATTTCTTTCAAAGTTATTTATTTTTTCTCCTTTTCTCGTGTATAGATATTAATGAATAAATTGAAAAATCGAGAATATTGTCAAAAAGGGTAACGCAGAAACCAGTCAAGTACTGTATCATTTTATGGCTAATTAATTTAAATTTGACGAATTTTATAATAGAGAACATAACATATTTAAAATTTTCAAAAATCTTTAAATAAAGTTAACGAGAATATTTTCAATTTTATAAAGTCACGTGGTAATTTTTCTTAACTTTCTACTAACCGTAAACTGTAACTTCGAATATTTTCCCAGTAAATTTGTATAATCAAACCATCGCAAAAAAACTCTCTAAGTATTGATTTGGTAGTATGTTATTTTTTTTCATCCCTATGTGATGAGTTTGCTTTAGCATGATTATTTTTTTAAAAAAAAAGGACTTTAAAACTTATGGTTTAAAATAAGTTATAAATATTTATGTGACTATAAATCATTCATTAAAGTAAAACAATCATTTTAAAATTAAATTGTTACTAAACATATAAATATGTCTTTCTTTTTAGAACTGACTAAAAAATAATGAGTCATATAAATTAAAATAGAGGGAGTATTAGTTTGGGTAAACATTAGTTGCTTAGTTGGTTAAGTGATTGAACTTTCATCTTGTTGGCGAGAGTTCGATTCTTCACGTTGTAACATATTTTTTTTCCTTAAATTAGAGAGGAGATTATGTAGTGGCGAATCGAACACTCACCAATAGGATGGGAGTTCAATTAGTTGACCAACTGAGCTACATGATTACCCGACATGAATAGGTTCAATATCTATTATATAATATAAACACATAAATTGATTTTTCGTCAAAAGAGTTTTAAATGAATGTCTGACTTTCTAGCTCCGCTCCTAAATAGAATAGTAAATAGCGTGAATATGTGATAATGAGTAGGCAAAAACTAATTTTCCCATTTAGTATTTATTTTTCCTCTTTTTCTCGTATATTGATTTTAATGAATAAATTGAAAAAAAGGAGAATATTATCAAAAGGCTAATACAAACCATCGTCAACTAATTAATTCAGATTCAGTTGGAAGAATTTTCTAACAAGACAATAACATATTTAGAATTTTCCAAGTCTCTAAATATAAAGATAAGAGAATATTTATAATTCTACAAAAATCGTGTGGCAGTTTTACTTAAACAGTAAAATGTAACTTTCAAATGTTTTTTCCCAGTAAATTTGTGAAATTAAATAATTGTATAACAAATGACTTTGTATATTAATAATTAAAGCATTCAATAAGTTGGACAAAAAGGAAAAGGTATAAGTTCGCCGGGAATATTGAAATTCAACGATTAGCTCCACCGGCGGCGGTTTCACGACACCGAAACATGGCGATGCAAACCGGCGTCGCCACTTCCAAAGTACTCATACTCGTCGGCGCAGGTGATTTCTCTGAATAAATATAGAGTTCATCAGTTTATATTCCGTTTATACTTGTTTTACTTTTGAGTAGTCAATGAAAAGGAAGGAAGGAAGGAAGAAAGAGAGATTCGTTTTGCTTCTGAAGCTCGAGGAAATTAGCTTTGTTTAGCTGATAATTTGGATATTGGAACCTTGATCTAACAGAAAGTGATTGTTTGAGTAATTTTATTAATAGTAATGGATAAATAACTATGCCTCAATCCCAGATAGTTAAGGTGGACTATATGAATCCTCTATATTCAGTCTGCTTTGTTAAGTTCCTACAGTATTCAGA
Organism: Solanum stenotomum; assembly: GCF_019186545.1. NCBI lineage: Eukaryota > Viridiplantae > Streptophyta > Magnoliopsida > Solanales > Solanaceae > Solanum > Solanum stenotomum. The sequence continues at coordinate 57,048,771 of NC_064291.1, forward strand.
GAACTCAGTATAGGCTTATTTTACATTGGCCGTTAAACTAGTATCCAAAACTTCCTTTATATCCAGGAATTTGGAGAAAAAACATTCAGGAATTTGTCAAAGGGTTTGCAAATTTTCTCCTCAGTTGTGTTGAGAGTGTGCAATGTTAAATATACACTCATAATAGCTAATGTTTAACCTTCAGGCTTGAGGGATTTAGAGGGGGAAGAAGGGGAGAGGGTGGGGGGTGCTTGTGCTTAATTGAAGTAAGAGCTGAGCCCCCTTCCCCTACAGGGCTGGGAACGAGAATGGAAAGCAGATTGTAGTCGTGGTCAATTCGTTGGACACAGACACGAACTCTTCTGTCGTGTTGCATTTCCTTTGGTGGACCGAACCCCCCCTCCCCTTCTATGGATTTACTTTTAATACTACCCTAGAGCAGAAATTTTATTAGGACACAGACACATGATATTGGATGTTGGGGGAGAAAGCAGTCTTGGATTATTGGCATCTTCAAGTTTTGTTGCAGTTCGAATCTGAGTTAATAGTTCCTTCAAATATCTATAGGTTCTTCCTTTGGGGGAAGACTAATTTGGTTGTGGTGTAGGTTTGACTGGGTCAGTAATATTGAAAAGTGGACGATTATCTGATCTGATCTCGCAGCTTCAGGAGGTGATAAATGGCGTGAATGCAGCTGAGACATCTCCTGGTAAATATGACACTGCTCTTCTAGCAGCTCAGGTATTGCATTTGTCTTTTTGTTAGTGAATTACATTTATCTCGTGCTTATCAAAGTAGATTCGTCGGTTGTTTTGAAGGAAAAGAAGATAAAGGTAAAAAACATACAATTTTATTCAAGACATTGTCATATGATACTTCAGATTTAGTGGCACAAGGTAGAGAGGGGAAATAATCAAAAGGGTTAGGGGAAGCCGGTTAGCCATGTCACAATGTTTATCATAAAATATACTTTGAAGCTCATTGGTACCATCTTCATTTCCTTCAAATAGAAGAAGAGGATATTATTATGTTGACCTAAAATAAATAAATAAATAAGAGCGTCTTTTGTGTAATAGTTTAAGCTTTTAATGAGGTAGTCACACAAATTCAACATGGTAGCATAGTACGTGACGTCCTTGGTTTGAGTCTCATCTCTATCCATCAGCGAAAAAATATTTATACGCTCATGACTCAAGAAATTTTTTTAGAAAAGAGGGCGTATTGACAACCTTGATAAATAAAAGTATTTCATTTCTAATGATTTAAGCTTTTAGACGAGCTAGTCAGTGGTTGTTAAGAAAATGGACATTGCACCTAACTCAACCCCTAAAGCTAACTCAAGAGGTGAGGATTATGCTAAGACTATATAAAGAGTCCAAATTTCCTTCCCATTGCAGATGTGGGACTCTTCGTCTTCACACACACATCCCTCACGCCCAAGGCTAGACGTTTGGGGTGTGGACAATTTTATATGGGGGTCCAATATTGGTAAACCATGACTTAGGATGGGATGAGCTCTGATACCATGTTAAAAAAATGGACATTGGGCCTAACTCATCCCTAAAAGCTTGCTCAAGAGTTGAGCATTATCCAAGACCATATAAAAGGTCCAAATTCCCTTCCCAGTGATGTGGGACTCTTCACAATGGTCAATACAATTCAACAACTTTGTAGCATTACTCTTACCAAAATATGTTTCATTGATGAACTTGACTTTTGCGCTTTAATGTGCATGGCATTTGTATGTAGCATTAATACTAAAATTGGGTCAGTTATATGAATCTTCTATGTATATACTTATCCAATGAATAAGGAAGTGGCAAGGCAGAGCTCCTTGTATATGTTAATGTGATGTTACAAATTAACAAGTACATGTTTCCTATGTAACTCCACTTGTTACCTGATCCAAGCCTTTCTTGGTTCTGATATTGCCTTTAGATTCGACAATTAGCACAAGAGATCCGGGAGATGAGCATATCAAATCCAATTACTATTTTCAATAAGGATTCTTCCTCCAGTGGTATGTTTTTGTCTTTTTATGTTCACTTTACATTGTGTCTCCCATCTTAGTGCCTGTGCTGATTTCTCTAGAATGGAGACAGCGATTTCTTAAATGGACCCGGATAATTAAGTTTTGAATTATGTAATGCCTCTCCTATTAAGATGCCTTTTTTCAACATGAAAGTGGAAGTTCTTTGACCCCAGTTTGTTTGTAGTCTGCCCAAGTCAAGAAGCATATTTCCTAAGTTTCTGTTACCCTTTCTTCAATATTGCTCTTGTTTATTACTTATCAAAGCACACAACTGCCCCTGTTGGGGCTAGAATACTAGTAACGTAAATACCCTACTTGTCCTTTATTGATGGATGATCCAGTTGAAGTAGAGCTGACATGGTTATGAGCCTTTGCTTTTTTAGGGAGCTATGGTTCTTACATTCTTCCAGCTGCTGCAGTTGGGGCAATGGGTTATTGTTACATGAAGTGGAAGGCAAGTATTCCCTGCTGCAGTTTATATCTATTGACACCTCTAGGATATTTCGTTATACGTTTGTTATAAATCTTATATGCTCTTACTAATCCTCCACAGGGTTGGTCATTTTCCGATGTAATGTATGTGACAAAGCATAATATGGCGAATGCTGTTGCATCTGTGTCTAAGCAGTTGGAGAACGTATCTGATGCATTGGCTGTGAGTCAAGATTTGTCAAGAGTTTCCTGGATTATCTGTGTAATATATGCTAATAGCTGTTCTCATACTTTTTTCACTGATATTTCTTTTGTAGTCTACAAGAAGACATTTGACTAAGAGGCTGGAAAACTTGGACTGGAAGCTAGATGAGCAAATTGAGATGTCAAACCTTATTACTAATGACGTAAGGAGAACAACATTTCTTCCCATTCTCCTTTTAACATTGATGTATTAGGAAGGATTCTTTTATCTTATGTGAGAAGTAGTTTCCTGTAACTCCTGTTTCCATACCTGCACACTAAAGGAAAAAAATATTAAGTTTTGCCTCAGTTATAATGAGAAAAAAATCACGAGGGGAATGAGGTACCAATCGAATTCTTCGTCAAAACTTGACAGATGTATAGCAGAAAATTACTGGGAGAACTTGCCACTACGAGCTGAATTTTGTCGGTTGCTTGTAAAATTTGAGGCCAGAATTTTTTTTTTTCAAGGGTAACGGTTAAGGCCAGAAAATAATTATAGCTGATTACTTGCTTGAATATCTTAGTCATAGATTTTATGCATCGAGGCACTGGGATACTTTCTTTGTCGGTGCTCAACATCAGATGTTTCTTTATGCAGGTGAGAGATGTTAAGGCTAATCTAAATCAAATTGGTTTCGATATAAACTTAATCCATGAGATGGTGTCTGGATTGGTGAGTACGTTGCTTGACAAATTGTGTCAATATGGCATTGCTAGTAAAGATCCGTTGGCTAGTCATTTTGTAATCTTTCAGTTGTTGCTCAATTTGGCAGGAAGGGAAGATTGAGCTTCTTGAGAGTAACCAGGTGAATATCTATATATGTCTACAACATACTTTTTGTCCCTTCTTCCTATGTTCTGTCTATTACTATTGCAGTTGCATCACAACTTGTGCTTGTTTAATATCCCCACCCCACAGGATGTGACTAATTCTGGTTTGTGGTACTTGTGCCAAGCTGCTGGGGGCATTAAGGATGTTCAAAATACTAAGGTTATTCAGGTATTTTTATTATGTTAATAGATGAAAGCTTTTTGACTATTGTTGTCCTTCCTCTTTATTCACTTTCTTTCTCCCGTAAGGAATACAAGCAGCTACTTAAGGTTTTTCTTGTCTTTTCTCTGTTGCATTTTGAATGAGTGTTTGCATTTCCAATTAAGGCTGTGATCAACGGCGACGCCTGTGTCTTTTCCATTCTGCTGAACAATGACTTTCTCCTTTGGTGCTTGGCAAATTATCCTATAAGATTTACTTGAAATGACTTGGTAACTGACCTAAACCATAAAAACTGTAATTGTGCTACTGCTAAGAAAAACTTAGGCTTCTTTCCATGATTTATGAAGATCATTTGATTGTAATCAGAACAAACACGATCTCTTGGAAATTTTGGTGTTTTTTTTTTTTTGGATAACCGAGAAATCTGTCTGTGACCCGCCCTTAGGACCAATCACAGCCTTCTAAACTCGGTTGATAATGGGTCCCGCCCGCCCCTCTACCCTTCTCCACTTAAATACCTGATTTCGCTTTGCATGGTGTGGGGCTTGAACCTGCAACCTATGCCACAAATCCTCCACCTTTTGCCACTCGAGCTAGGCCTTGAGGGCAAAATTTTGGTGTTTGTTACTCGTATTTGTTGGCTATGCATTAAAATGGAACTGCAGTTTTGCTTGGTGGGAAAATATTCCATTTATCGTTCACTATTCCTTCTTTTTCAAAACATAAAGATGTATTCTTATTTTGGCTATTGGAATTTTGGAAAGGGCATGGAGGCTAAGCTGATAGAGCATTCAAAGGTGACTCCCAAGGAAAATTCTGTGAAGGTACATTGGCTCTCTTGAACCTGATTTACTGGATTTGGTCGTCCGTTCAATTGTTCCTAATGTCTAATCATACAATGTATTGCAATTTAGGGGCTTGAATTCATTGTCGAATCTAATGATTCAAGTGTGCCACCAAAATCGGTTATGGATACAGAAGGAAAAGATATTATTGACAATTTTGCCAAAGGTCCAGTTGCTAGCAAAATGAGGATTCACAGATCTTATCCAGTTGGGTTGTCTTTAACAAGGAGCGTGCTGGGTCCAGGATTCTGATCTCAACTTTTCCTCTATTCAAAGTTGGAATACGTGGATGTGATTACCCGATTCATTTCGTTTATATTGATTCATGGTTGGTTGATTTGTGGCCTCTATGGTCACGTACAACATTATACAATACATACAAGGTTGTCTCTTTTTTCCCTTCCTTTCAAATGTCATATAAAGCTGTATTTGAAACAAAACAATATAATAAATGTATTTCATTTTGGTCATAGCCAAATTTGTCAATGGGTAACTTCTGGCTGACTACAGAGTCATTTTTTGTTATTATATGTTGTTTCTTGTACTTCGATACACTCTATCCTTTCCAAACCTTACATAGGGGATTCCATATGGTATGTTGTTATTGGGTAACTTCTGGGTAGAACGTGATCAAATTTGATTTTTTTCCGGAAATAAAATTTTCATTGCACAGTTCACCGGTATGTTGGACATTATAAACCAGATGAAGTATCAGTTCATGCCAGTAGCTCATATCATCAGTGCTGACTAGTTTGAGATTGATCCATATTGTTGACTCCAACTAATTTGGATAAAAGCATATGTAGATGTAATCAGAAGCAACTATTAACAATCAAGAGCTAAGTTTAGGCCGAAAAAATAACAAAAATGTCTAGATCGATGATACAAATATGGGACATTCTTCGATAGCTCATACATCCTTTCTCTTCTTTGCAACATCTCTCAAATCAAGTAAAAAAGAAAGGACTAAAATATTCCGAGATAAACAGATCTAAGATCTCTAAACAGTTTGAAGAAATTGAAATGTTGCCTCGTGAAACTATCTCTTCTTTCTACCTCCCTTGCCAGACTTTGAAGAACCAGCTGCAGAAGAGGCTGCAGGCTCCTGTTTCTTAGTCCTATTAGGATGTCTTCGAACCAACTCTGCAACATTGATCATCAGCTGTTTCCCTGCAATATACAACCCTAGAAAGTTAGCTCCTGTTTCAATTATTAAGCTTTAGAAAGGAAAACAAGTTATAGGAGCTTGACAAAGAAAACGAGGAAATATCCCCAAATACCACCAAAACCATCAGTTAAAGCTCTGACTGTATCATATGTTCTTTTAACAACTAGACACTTGTGTGTGACTCGATTTCTTTCAAAACACAACGACGTATCTCATAATTGAAAACAACCCCCACACATGCACAAAGCCTCATATTCTAGAGACTTATAAACCAAAAAGAATCATGAAGAAAAACCAAGTCGGTGAAAAAAAAACATGTACAAGTGTTTATGGTGCTCAACTGAATCCATCCAAAAATAATTAATACTAGTAGGGAGTTGCTTGGATACTCCTCCTTCACAGCCAATTTAGAATATTAAGTCAAAAGAATTAAGAAAGCATTTCCCTATTCCTCGCATGAAAAACAGTCTTGCAAGATCTCTTTTTTTAAAAGTAAAACTGTAAGACTTAAAGGAACTTTAACCTTCTAGAATCTCCTTTCTTATGGGTAAATAATATATTGTATAATATAGTTGCACTAAGCCAGTACAGCCTAAGAGAATTTTACAGAAAAATTAGAGTGTTGGAATGAATTGCGACCAAATAGAGATTGGGAGGATATAGAGAATTCATATACTCCACTAGTTTGGGGTTGAAACACAGTACGTTTGTTCTTTGTTGTCAACAGACATTTTTATGATGCAGTATATTCCAATTACACTACGTAGAGTGGCCTACGATAACATCAATTAAGAATGGTGGCTATAACTTCATAAAAATGGTGTAGAACAATTTTAGGTTATAGATAAATGGTATTCACTTCCATTTGAAATATTTAGCGTTATCACCCATATGACTTTCTTCCTTAGTTCAAGAACATAGACAATTTTCCATATAATCAAACAAGCTCATTGTTTAAAGCTTAAAAGAGAGTTTAATCAAAGTATGAAGTCACTCAACATGTTATGAAACTATAATGCTTTGCAAAAAGCTTTAAGAAAATAGAGGATAGAACAATGCTCCCCACTCCCCAAAAAGGGGTGGGGTGGGTGGTAGGGATTTTCTTACGTGAAGGAATGACAGGATTGTAAGGGGTTCCATCTTCCCGCTTTAGCAAAACTCTCACTCTTCCTCTTTGCATGAAATCCCGTGGATATGCCTTATCAAGCTGTAACAACCGATTTAGAAAATAACTATAAGCAAAAAATTTTCAATCTTATATGTTCAACGATTCAATAATTCAGAAAACATTAATAGAAACAATATTGCTCGCAAATTGTCATCTTTATTTTTTAAGGCACATCATGTACTTGAGAGACTTAAAGATGCTGCAGACATCACCACAATTAACTTATTTTGCACAAGTACACTTTGTTTTTAAACAGCTTACCACCGATTTCATTGGGAGCAATTAAATAAAAACACAACATTCTATTCAGAAATTTGCTCCTACAAGTAAATATTAACCCAACAAATCACACGGTGATTAACACCTTTACCAAAGTTCAGGAGATTTGGAGAACCTAGAAAGAGTGGTCGATTCCAGCTGCTATTCAAAATTCTAATCCTTGCACTTTTTTTTCCCCCATATTTCTTTATCTTTTGTTGCCCTAAAGAAAAAAAAAACGAAATACAATGAAACCAAAGGACTCATATATATAATATTAACTAGTTGGGAACTTGGGATGAGGACTTAGTTGTTGTTACAACGCTTGCATTAATTCCATTGTTTGTCATAGTCTGATTATTCTTTCTTTAATGACAATGGTATCTATCACAGCTTGCGTGCACCTCAACTAATTCCTACCGGCTGCCTCCCAACAACACAAGTAAGACTTAAACAGATGGGAAAAAATCACCCTAGTATTTTTTTCTTTGCTGGAATTTGAATCTGAAACATGGTTCTCCCCCACTTCATTGAAAGCCACGCATCTAGGCCACACCCTTGGGAAGTTAGTGCCCATAGTCTGATTATTCTAGATAGGTTTCTGTATGTTGTGTAGAAATGCGAGACTTAAGGAGTCTATGGAGCTCAACACAGCACTAATTTGCCTTTAAAGATGAACTATTTTAGCATTCCAATGAAATGAGCCTGCTTACAGCAGATAAATATAGACATTTATATCAATGACCTAACTATTTTGGGATCAATGCATAGTTGAGTCTTTGTTATACATATATCTTATCTTGCCCTATTATATAAGGTCAGGTACAAGTTCAAACTACATATACATAATCATAAATGATAAATATATAATCTTTGAATCAAGCAAAGCAAAAAAATTGAAAAAACAAACGGAAATATAATCTTAGAAACAAGCAAAGAAAAAACTGCAAAAAATCAAACCTCAATTGCACAAGGAATTTTGAGGAAGTTGCAGCAATCACTAATCTCAGTACAAGTAGGGTTTTCACAAGCTTTCGTCACACAAATTCTTCTTCCTTCCGCTATCGTCTTTTTTGAATTTATATAAACTGGATACAGTATGTTCCACTTCTTGATGTTCTTAATTTCACCATCCATAATTAAGATCTCTTCAAAACCCAAAAAAAAATTAAAAAAATTCAATCGATCGAAAAAAAATAACTCTTAATCATGACAGAAAATTCTCACAAAAACAAGTAAATTAAACTATGATTACAATCAAGTTTAACGTAAATCGATTAAAATGAGCAAAAATGTACCTTGATTAACGAGAAAAATGAAGATTGAAACGGTTGATCCGATCGAATGAGAAAGGGGATATGCAGAATTTCGGGTTTTGTTGGTATGCTGAAGACAGTTTGATTGGGCTGGATTTTTTTTGGGCTTTTTAGAGATGATTATGGGCTTTTTGTATTTAAGTCCAGTTCCTCTATTTGAGATGTATTCCAACATGGGTTATTTGTATTTTTGTCTGTATTTTGTGTTGGTCTTTAATTTTTATTTTTTGAAGTAAATAACTTTTTCGTGGAACATAAGTGTATATATTTGCATCATAATATTACACATGTAATGATCTTGCTAGGCATAAGTTTGATTTCAAAAAGTAAAAATAAGGATCAGCTCATTTGAAGGGGAAATGTGCGATGAAATGCTCCAACATTGCTTATGGGATATGAGTAGGGAAATTTCACAAATAGCCACTTGTAAGTCTATGTGATTGAAAAATAGTTATAGACATGAAATTTAAAATTTTAGTGGTGAAACTCATTGATATTGTCGTGAGATTTCACTTGTGAAATTTGAAGCTTCATGATAATGTGCATTCTTTTTCGTTCATTTGATTTAATTTCACTTCTTAACAAAAATTATATTTCACATAATTAACTCTAGTATATGGAAATCAGAGTTGCATATTAATTATTACAATCTTTCGTTTTACTTAGATAGAGGAGAGATTATATCTCACCGTAAGTCTTTTCCTTTTGAGTTCCAATGATTTACCCTCTTTACGGTACAATATCGTTGGAGTTTTCAAACTCATTAAGTCAAGTAATCGTTAAGGTTCTAATTCAGAAACTACGATTTGAATTATGATCTCTTGACCTTTTCAAGGTGTCCTTTTGGAGGTACTATTTTGTGTGCATGCATAAAAGCAAAAAAGTTTCTTTTAGTATTTTTTATTTAAACAATATTTGTTAATTCAAATTGAATCAATAATGACCATTATGATATAATTAAATATCTTTATCATTACTAACAATCATTTGTGTAAAATAATAAAGGGTCAAGTACCCATTCGAGTCCTTCAAAATTGTGTTTGCAATTTATTGGTTTCAAGTTCTAACACTCAACTTGTCGCATATTTGGACAAATTAAGTAGGTTGAACACTTGAACCAACTCCCACTAATTAAAGGAGTTTCTATCCGATCACCAATATTCATTTTCTGTTTCAATTAATTCAAATTCTCGGAACTCAATATCGAGATTTTTTATCAGATATTCTTTCAACAAGCTATATGTTCAATCATCAAGGTTTTTACGAAATTCCAAATTTCTCCTCTTTTAACTTTTGGGTATTTCAAATGTGAGAATTGTTTAAATAACACACATCCTATTGATATTATTTCGCGTCAATAGATGAGTGTGATAGGTCATCATAATATACTCATAATTCAATTCATTCAACTCAAATTCAAAAAGATCATGCATGTGAGATATGCTTTATGGATTGAACAATCTTTTCAGAAGCATGCCTATTTCATTTTTAAGATTATAAACTCAGGTTTTTACGAATAATATTATAGATATATTTCTAAATGATCTGATACTTTAATTTATTTATTTTTTTAAAAATAAAGTATCACACTATATATAATAAATTTTACTTTTAATTATTGTCATTGTTTCATAAACTCAGCCGCCAACTCCACTCTGTCATAAGACTCATGAGTAACATAATTAGAAAAATGAAGATTCGTAATCGACCACCCTTTTTACAAATAAATATGTTTGACTATAAAATTATATTCTGTCAAAAAAAAAAAGAAGCCAGCTTTCATAATAATAATAATGTGTCTCAAGTGATGTGGTGACGCAGTATTAAAAGTTTAACCACTTTGATTAATTATTTATAATTAACAGCCGACTTCTCAAAGAATTGCTTGATCTTTTTTTTTATTAGAATTAATTAAATTAAATAGATTTTGATGTAAACTATAAAATTGTACTTACGTAATAAACAATACATGTGCCAAAATAAATATGAGAAAATTACTCAAAGACATTAAATCCTTATATATTTGGTTGATCAAAATATTTTTTCTAGAAAAATAAATTTCTTAAAAATCAGAAAAATAACTTTTCTAATGAAAACAGAGAAAACAAGTTTCATACGTGACATTTCAATTTTTTTGACCTTCTTCCCATCCCTTTATTCCCCCCCTCCCCCCCCCCCCTTCCCTCGTCCTTTGAATCCCACTCCCCCTCAGTTTATCCCATATTATTTTGCTACATTATACATAGACATTAGTGAGATAATATTTTCTAATTATTTATAAAACACTAAAAAATAAATATTTTTCTATGAAGATATTTTTCTTCATACCAAACACACCCTAAAAAAATTAAAATACATCGCGATCATTGAGAAAAAAATGATATCATGTTTTAGGAATTTATTTAATAGTCAAGTTGAGATATATATTGGTATAATATATATAATAATACGTATAGATAAGCATGGATTGTATTGACTTCTTCAATGAAAGCAAAATATTAATATGAACTAAGAGTTCCAAAATAAAGGGAGCTAGGGAGAAATTAAATTAAACAACATATAATATTATTTAATTTGGGATTGTTTAAATAGTATGTTTTCTTCAGGAAGAAGTCATAAGAAGAATTTAATTTTTATTTTGATTTCTCAAAGTAGTTGGATGCCAATTTGACAACCATCAAATTTGATTCTTTTATAAATTCTTTAAAATCAAATTAAAAAAAAAAAAGATTCTTTTATGGAAGATATATATTCTACCCCTACTTCTTGGTGGTCCTCCGATTGGTTGAAGTATATAAAATAGAATAATATGTATATAAAATAATTACATGTAATATATAAAATAATTTACACTACTATTTTATAATATTTTGTATACTACTATCTATTACTTCTTGATTATGTTTTAACATGACTATTTTATTACTATGTTTTTTTTTATGTACTTGATTTTGTTACTATGTTTTAGTTAAGTCAAAGGTCTATATATAAAAAATAATCAACTCTCTATCTTCACGAGGTAGGGGTTGACTGCATACACATTACTCTTCTCAAACTACACTTCTGAAATTACATTGAGCATGTTATTTACGTTGTTTATATATATTGAATTTTAAAGAAGAGAAAACGAAATAAAAAACGTCAAATTGCTATGCCCACTAACCCACTGTTATTTACACCATGTCTTTTTTTGTGAAAATATATTCACATTGCTTTATCAATTTCTTAAAAAATTCTGTAGCATGATCTTGTTAAATATTTTTTAGCTATATAATCTCGTCGTGCCTACTTGTTAATTTATATTCATTTTGGATCGAAGTTGGAACATATCTTGATTAAGTATTATAATTTATTTTATACATTTTAGCAAATTTTATTCTGAAAAAGACGAAATCAGTGCATTTTAGTCTTAATTTGGATATAAAAAATAGTTTTGTAACTATCGTGATACTTGATAAAGTCTAGCAAACTTTTCTTTACAAATTAAAAGATAATTTAAGTAATTTAATTTGATGCATGCAATTAAGTAAAAGTTGATCGACTATTCATGAAATTATTCCAAATCGAACGCCTAATGCAAAAAATTACTAATTGCAAATACTAATGCAAGTCTTAGCTGATACTTTTATTCGTAAAATCAATAGAGATATATATAAACTGACTCGATCATAGTAGTTATTTTTTTTAAAAAAAAAACATTGCAAAGTCTTTTCTTATACTTCATAGAACTTGTCTTGTCTCAAATGATATATTCCTTTCAATCATAAATGGTTATGCTAAGAATCAAAACATCCAATTTTTCTGATTAATAAGCAAAAAACCAATATATAATAAGAAATACTATTGCAAGAGATATTGTAGTCAAATATTATTATTATTGTTATTATAATTGTGAATTTGATCTTAAGTTATAGACAAAAAATCTAGAGACACATTTTTGTGGTCCTATTGTGTTTTTGGCAATTATCATATATGTCCTAAGTTCCCAAAACAAGACAAATAATTGGTGGTAGGCCTCCTTTTTGGAAAGTAAATTTGAAAATGACAAATAAGTTGTCCGTATAAACTGGAAATTATGTCATGGACAACTAATTTTTGTTGTACAATGTGCAAATTGCAATAAGAGCACATAATAAATTAAAGAAAAAAAAGGGAACATAATACTGTTATCAATGAAAATAGTCAAGAGGCCACAATGAAGAATACATGAATGACTATGATGCATGGATTGGATAAAGAGGAAGTAAATAAATCAGTAGTATAATTAAGGACAAAGCTATAATCTTATATACGAATTTCGAGATCAATAATTTTTATTTAGACTCTACATTTATATTAGAAAATATCATTATATGTGTAAATATCTAATTGCGAGCTCAATAACTAAATTCAATGGCAAATTCATACTAACCCATAATTAAGCTTCAAATTGTAATTCTACTTCTGATAATATTTCATTTGTTTTAATTTGACTGATAGTTTAACTAGGGACGATATTTAAGAAATTATCAAACAGATTATATTGCCTATTTATGTTTGTGTGACTATAAGAGTTTCTCATTAAAAACATATAAAAATGTGTCGTACTTTTTTAAATGAATGAACAAGAATAGTATCTTGAGGAAAATTGAAATATATAAGAAAAGGTTAAATATTTTATGGAAGAACGGAGAATTCTTGAAGTAGAAAAAACGAAAAGATAAGAGAAACAAGAAAATCAGATATATTTCAACACAACTATATGATGTATGATATCGATAGAAGGAGAGGGTTTATTCCTCAAACACGAAGGCTGCCAATATTGAATATTATGAATTTCATGAATTATCTCGTAATAAAATCAGTTGTTGTTGAATGTTGATACCTCCTTCTCAATCGATTTCAACCATCTAATTTTTCCTATTCATTGTACAACATTATTTATTATTTCCCTGTTATATACTCTAATTCATATCACACATAATTTGCTAACTTTGCAAATGTGTCATCCACCTTGANTGGGCCATTTTGACTCATTCCCTCGTCTGGGTTGTTACCACGCACATGAGGCGCGCCATTCCGTGTTTTTATTGCCATGGACCAATTTAAAAGTGTCACGTGTCATTTTCTTTCTTTATTATTAATTATATAATCAATTTATGTCATCTTCCCCAATTTTAAACCCAAAATAGCCCTAATTTTTTGATTCCATGATTTTTTCCATAGCAAAATCAACCTGTAACAACGAAAAACTATAATATCCTAACAATATCTTAACAATGGCAACAATAGGAGCTCGATTCCAACACTTTTACAAGAAAATTTTAATAATCCCTAAAATCATAATAATCAAAAAAAGAGAAGATTTTTATCATATGATGTAGAGCCCTAACATGTTAGACCTTCAATCTCCAAGAATCTTCACGAAGACACATAAACAACAAGATTATCAACAACAACACGACGAGAAAACTTTTCTATTTCTTTAGATTTTAGGGAAAGTTGAGAAATAAGAAAAGAAAAGGAGAAATGACTTTCTTCAAAGAACAGGGTCGGGTCGGGTCTTTTCTCATCATAGGGAGTGCGCTACACGCGCCACTAAATAGACGAGGGAATGGGTCAAAATGGCCCATTTACAACGATATTAAATAGTTTTGTGGGGGTGATAGGACACTTTGAAAGTTAAGGTGTCTTTATGCAAATACGGGACAACTTTGATTGTGTCTATATGTCTTTACTCTTTTTCCTATTCATTGTACAACATTATTTATTATTTCCCTTTATGTACTCTAATTCATATCACACATAATTTGCTAACTTTGCAAATGTGTCATCCACCTTGACTTCTTGGGTAATTTCATTTTAATTTATAACAAACAAAGTGGAATATAATCTACATATTAACCTCTCTTATTATAATTTTTAATCTTTTTGGCCACTGAGGAAACATAGTAATTAATTAACTTACTGTCACTATAATGCTCACAACACTTTCTTCTTAATTTGTATGTATTATTAGAATTATTTCTATTTTTAAAAGCTTATATATGCTAGTGAACTTTAATTTCATAATTAGTCAATATTTTTCAGCTAAAGAAAGTGATTGCTTTCTTATCTAAATTTCACCAGTTGAGTTTTCATTCAATTAATTAATTAATTAGCTTACTGGTGGAGAAGGGGAGGCTTCAACTGTAAATGGCCACAACATAATTATTTTTGGAATTTAACTGGAAATTTCGTGCTTCTAGAAAGTACGTAAGAAGAAAATTGGAAGGTAGTCCAATAAAGATAACATTTCATTACCAACCTCGGTTGTACGTGCAGTAATGAGATTGTTTCATTCTTAATCAGAGATTTTAACTTTGAGCTTTGAGGGTGCTGGGTGTTTAAAATTATTTGATACAAACTTTATGTTATATACAAGATGTTTTTTTTATTTGTCATGTATATATAGAGAGATTATGATTTTTCTTTCTATCCAAAATGAGATCATTACCATCAACACCTTTTTCACGCCCCTCGAATCAGTATATTCTTTTATATAGGGTTTTGCCATTTAATTTGAAGCGTGACATACAAGAATCGAGAGCATATTCATAATAGGAAAAATTATATAAGTGAAGGTTTTTTATTTAATAATTACCACTTTTAAGTATACTTTTAATTTATTACCATTTTTGTCAACTTTTAGCAATACTTACTTAAATAATTTTGTTCTTTTAAACATAGCAAAAAGTGCTTCCATTCGCAACTTTTAGCAGTACTGCCATTCAACCAAATTGTTATATATAGTTAAAAGAATAATGTTGACAAATATAGTAAATATTTTTTAAAAAGTGTACACGCAAGTAATTTTCCCTATATAATATCTGAATGGTTAAAGGCCCAACATCTAACAAATCTAACCTTGATATTATATTAAATTAAACCTCAAAGGAAGAAATATTGTTCAAATCTGATGTGATTCTCATGAACAAATACGAAAAAGAAAGATATATCATAATATAATTAAAATATATTTAATTATAAAAAAATCAATTTTTTTATTTTATTTTATTTATACATAGAGGCATCGATGTGTGTGACTCTTATGTACTAGTACTACTATAAAAAATCTAAAGTTTATAAGGATAAGGGTGTCCATTCCTTATCGAGGATGGGCTACACAGATAATAAGTTTTTGGTTTGTTGTAATTAAATGACAAAATAAAAAGGGACAATTTTATTTAGTTGAAGATGATGTAACCTCTTTTTCAAGTTTCAACAAGTTTGTGATTAATCTCCACTCTTCCTCAAATAGTATTTTCTATATTAACAAATGTTTTTCACCTTTTTATACATCACATAACATGCTTATTTATATTGGCTTCTTTTTATTCTTTTTGTCTTTTATCTCCACAACTAATTTGCAATGAGTAATGACACGCCTCCCAATCATAATTCAGCAACGAAATTAGAAATTTCGTTAGGAATATTTATAAATTTTAATATATATAATATAATTTTTGATAAATAATATTTGAGTTAATCACCTTTTTAACTTCATGTGATAAATTAACTATTTATTAAATTTTAGATTTTCTCTTATAAGTTATACAATATAAATATCTTTAAATAAGCAAAGTATCTAATTTAAACATGACAACAAGAGTTAAATTTCATTCTTTTTTTTTACAAAAAAAAAATAATAATTTAGATTTGATATTTGTAATAAAATTTTGATTAATTTAATTTATATAGCGTAAGGTTCATTAAAAAGAAAAATACATTGTTAGATAATTTTAATCTTGACTAGGTCAGAGCTAGCAAGCTAGTACTTATATATGTATGTAACTTTTTTAGAGACTCCAAGTATTGAAGCAACTCTCCTCAATTGTAAGAAACTCGATGTTATAAATTATGAGAGAAACAATTTAAATACTTGTTTCTATTTTATCCTTTATGTATTATTAAAATTATTTATGTGATCTGATAACTTTTAATTTTATCA